>NC_090270.1:335203074-335509145 GCF_040414725.1 Anabrus simplex
ATGCTTACCTGGAATAACATCAGGTAGGTTATTTATTTGGGGTGCTGCCTGGCCGAGGCGGTAAAGGCGTACTCGGTTCGCCCGGAAGGAGTGGGTTCGAATCCCCGTCAGGAAGTCGTAAAATTTAAGAAATGAGATTTCCACTTCCGGAGGTGCATATGGCCCTGAGGTTCACTCAGCCTACACCAAAAATGAGTACCAGGTTAATTCCTGGGGGCAAATGCGGCCGGGCGTAGAACCAACCACTCTACCCCATCCAGTACCGAGGTTACGAATAGTGGAAGCATTTACCTTCCACCACTCTCAGCGGCCTTCATGGCCTGTACGGAGATGACTTTGCTTTGCTTTGCTTTTTAGGTTATTTATTTGAAGACATGCCGTTTGGTATATGCATTTACATTGTTGTTGGATAGTAAATATCTACTTGTGATGAAACTCCCTCACCGTTAAGAGGCTAGCTGTTACTACTTTCAAATTCGGTGAACAGGGAAATTCAAACAACACTACAACACTGTGCAAAATCAAGCAGTAAACTTGTTGAATTATGTAAACATATTACTTCTTGCTGAATGAACAGTAGAAATTTTACCTTTAAAGACATGGAAATTTACTGTCATTCCCATCCAAGGAATTTTAATTGTAACAAAAAAATTATAAGGTGTTAGTTTTCTTTGAATGTATAAAATAAGAAAATAAAACTGACTGTTTATATCGAGCGCAGTATAAATCAAGCCAGAATATCTTGCGATTATAGCGGGGTTTTTAAAATGCTGTACCCCGTTCAGCATTTCGCAGAGTAATAGAGGAGAGTTTCGCAATGACAAGAACGTCATCGTTCCCTTCCTGCTACGTAAGCTGCCCGCATTTACGTCACGTCAGCCCGGCCACACTGGGTGCCCAGCTGAGCACCTCTGTCCTAGACTGTGATGCCGTCTCTCAGGCCAAGAGATTTGTTTCGGAGAAGGTGAGAGGGTGGGCGGCCGTGGCCTGTACTAGGAACTGTCCCAGCATTCGCCTTAGTACAGGAGAGTGCAAAACCACGAGAAACCATTCTGACGACAGCTGACGTTGGCGACCAGCTCCTCCAGTTCTCTCGTAGAGACGTGGCTCTTGTGTGGCGAGACCCATTCTGCACACTTTTCGTGTAATTCATCTCTGTGTGATAATCTGTTTTCCTGTAGTGTCTCTACCTCAAGCAGGTAATGCTTGTCAAGTTGCTCGCAACATAGCAGCAAGAGTTGGTAACATCAAAACTCTAGCTGAATCTAAAGTTGCTTTCACTTACTTCCTAATCCCATGTAAAGTTTGAAAGAAGATTAACTATTATGGAAATGTAAAGTAAGTTTAAAGTTTTCTTCACACGTATATTTTACTTATTAGCCCAAGTCCTCATACACAGTCATTTTTTCCATTACAGATTTGAACTTTATTGACGGTTTCCACTATGACTCACATACATTTTATCTGGCATTTGATTTTTCTCAAATATAGTTTCTATATTTTCGCTGCCCTCTTGACAATTTGAGACTGTGACACAATGAAGATAGACTGTCACTTTAAATTTTAGCACAATGAATTCGTCCTCATTTTTTAATTGTAACACAGTGCACGTCTAGACTAAGAGGTCCACAACCTCGCCATCATCACTTATTCTTTTAATGCCATCGTGTCTCATTTGTTTTAATCTCTTCTACATTGTGCTTTAACATATTATTTTAGCATCAGTTATGTAGAAAAAATGTTAACCGTTTTTCACTGAAGATGGCTCAAACGAGTTGAAACATGTATGATTAATATTACTCCATCTAAAGATAGAGATGTGTATGTACTGAATAGGAGGACAAATTAAATTTCCTTTGTAAAGAGAGGACTAATTTTTGTGTAAGCGTTTGTTTTACATTTTGTAATGACAACAGTACTGCCATGCAGTGGAGATGAGTAACAACAGAACAGATACCTCACTTAACAATAGTCAGTCAGTGCAATTTTATTGTCCATCATTTTTATGGGTTAGGATCCAAAACTGTGGTCCGCGGACACCTGGGGGTCCGCAATAATGACGTCACTTTCATATTTTCATCCGTGGGTTGTGTTGTATTTACAAAGACGTACACACGAGATACTGTCAATTGTGTACACTATTTTATTTACAAATTATATATACACACATTAATGAACCGCCATCTTGAGAAACATCTGAATGCTAGAGTAGCATGCCAACCGATTACCAACACAACGGAATCACAACATGAGTTCAACACTTGACTAACGGCTTTCACTAAGAAGTCTCGCTAGTAACTCAGCTCAGACTCCCAAGCTGCCTTTTTATATACATTGCCTTGCCAGGCTTCTAGAAGAATATGACACAACATTTTTTCTCATAATTTTTAGAGTCTCCAATAACCTATTTACAATGAATGGAATTTTCTATACAACTCTAGTGACAAGATGCGTTGTTCTGAAATGTTACCGTGTGTTGCACAATATTACACTGGATTTATACATCATATTTACAGGTAATAATAAATGATATACCATTAAATTCGTGTTCTTACATTAAATAACCTCTTATTAATATAAATACAGCAGATGTATCATGACATAACCTCACATATTTTATTACACAACACACAAATAATACTTTCAGGATTTATACCAAATAAAGTCAGTACATAACTACGCAAATAATAGTAATAGACGTAAACGACTTCATAGCCCACCTCACAGGCCTAATAATAATAATAATAATAATAATAATAATAATAACACCTACTGATCGAGCTCGATATTTTCATTATTTAGCCATGGGTTAAAGTTATACTAGTCCATTACACTTGCATCCGTTTAACAATATGAAAGTGACTGAATTATGAGTAGAATGTGCCTAGAATGTGGGTTACTACGCAATATGACGTACATTGTCCTCCCTTGAGGAAAATGAACTAGCGGAAGTATCTTGTGAATCTCCTTTGAAGACCCCGACATCCTCTGTACCCTACAATTTC
Source organism: Anabrus simplex (assembly GCF_040414725.1). Lineage (NCBI taxonomy): Eukaryota > Metazoa > Arthropoda > Insecta > Orthoptera > Tettigoniidae > Anabrus > Anabrus simplex. The sequence goes on from NC_090270.1 coordinate 335,206,080, forward strand.
TAGAAAGGAAATACTGCGTTTAATGCCATTCATGACAACATACCTGTGTGAGGGTATCTTTTATGCTCTGAAACAATTGAAAATGAAGTATAGAAACAGAGCTACTGTAGAGTCTGAACTTCGGTTCGAGTGACTGAGCTTGTAAAACGCTTGGTCCTTGGAAAACAGCACCGTTCGTCTCATTGATCCAACAACCGTGCCAAGTGAACTCTCTCAAGTAAGATTTCAAATCCAGGCTGTTGTAGCTGTTAGCCAGGTGTCACATTGTTTTATAATTTCTATGCATATACTCAATAAATAAAAACTAAACCAAACCCCATGGCACTACAGCCCTTGAAGGGCCTTGGCCTACCAAGCGACCACTGTTCAGCCCGAAGGCCTGCAGATTACGAGGTGTCGTGTGGTCAGCACGCCGAATCCTCTTGGTCGTTATTCTTGGCTTTCTAGGCCGCGGGCGCTATCTCACCGTCAGATAGCTTCTCAATTCTAATCACATAGGCTGAGTGGACCTCGAACCAGCCTTCAGATCAGGTAAAAATCCCTGACCTGGCCGGGAATCGAACCCGGGGCGTCCTGGTAAGAGGCAGGCACGCTACCCCTACACCACGGGGCCGGCTCAATAAATTACCTGTATGTAAATTAAGTTTAATTAAACTTAAATTATATTCCTAAATTATACGAATAAATTCAAACATGGTAACATTACAAAACTCTGTTCCTTGTTTACTGAATGCAGTGTTATGTCTGTGGCTAAGGGATCCTTGGACACGCTAAGGGGACTTCAGACACAAGGACTTTGCGAAACCCTGGCTTAGGACATTGTAGTCCATCACATTTAGTTTTCCTCAGACTTAGAAATATTACATCACACGTGGTTAAGACAATCTCCTCCCCCCCCCCCCCCACCTTCCTCCCATAGCTCTTATCTCAAATTCCTCTTCGCGTTTTCAACCCATTTCTAGAGTCATGTTCATTATCTTCCTGATCAATAGGTCTTATAACCAGGCAGTTTGGATCTTATACAAGCAAGTGCCCCCGCGCTTTCGGTCACGTAGCTGTCAGCTTGCATTCCAGAGATACGAGTATTGGGTTCGAACTCCTCTGTCGGCAACCGTGATTATGGTTTTCCGTGGTTTCCCATTTTCACACCAGGCTATACCTTATTTAAGGCCAGGGCCGCTTCCTTCCCACTCCTAGGCTTTTCTGTCCCATCGCCGCCATAAGACCTGTCTGTGTCGGTGCGACGTAAAAAAGTGGAAATCTCGTTTCTTACTTGTTTCTACTTCCTGGCGTGAAATCGAACCCACTTCCTTCTGAGTGCAGGTGGACCTTCTTTACAGCCTTCTCTAGACAGTCCCTGATAGACAGACAGACACCCACCTGCCTATATCATTTGATCACATGAATTAGTAAGTGAGGGATATTTTCTGACCACCTCCAAGTATTTCCCGTGTTTAGAAATACTTTCAATGGAAATATCACAAGAGAATCATAGTAAGGCACACCAATTTATAACTAATAAATAGTATTTTCATATTTCTTTAGGATCATTTACATATTTCTTATTTCTTTCTTAGTTTACCGTCCGTTGTTGGTTTCTCCCGCAGTCACAGCGACGGATCCCACCTCCACCGCCTCAAGGGCAGTGTCCTGGAGCGCGAGGCTTTGGGCCGGGGATAAATCTTGTGCGGAGGACCAGTACTTCTCCCAGGTGGCCTCACCTGCTATGCTGAACAGTGGCCTTGTAGGGGGATGGGAAGATTGAAAGGGATAGGCAAGGAAGAGTGAATGAAGCGGTCGTACCCTTAAATAAGGTACCATTTCCGCTTTTGCCTGGAGATAATGTCGAAACCCACGGAAAACCACTTCAAGGATGGCTCAGGTGCGAATAGTATCCCCTCTACTCAGATGTCCTCCAGAGGCTGAGTGGACCCCGTTCCAGTCCTTGCACCAGTTTTCAAATTCCTTGGCAGAACCGGGAATCGAGCCTGGACCTCCGAAAGCGGCAGCTAATCACACTAACCACTACACTACTGAGGCGGAGTCATTTATATATTCAAAATATTAAATAATAAAGTAAAGAAAAATGGAAATGGTGTATGGTACCTCCGTAGGCGACCTGCACGTCGTGATGAGGATGAAATAATGATGAAGATGACACATACACCCACTCCCCTTCCAGCGAAATTAACCAATGATGGTGAAAATTTCCGACCCTGCCGGGAATCCTCTGACCAAAGCCCGGCACACTAACCATTTAGGCACGGAGCCGGACGAATAATGGAGAAGTTGGACATAAAGTAAGAGCCCTTTGGTAATGATAGCGCCTTTGTTATTGATCGATGAAGATATCGTAATCTATTTCGGTTTATAAAATTTGAAGAAGCTACGTGAGGCCAATGACGACTTCCTGGTCCTAATGACGATGCATGTTTTCAGCTTATGAAGTACCGGTAATGTGCGTTTTTATCCTTAAGTGCGGCAGTCAGTTTATTTCCATGAGGTCCGTATTCTGCGATATAACTACACGTTTGTATATTTTTTGTTTTCAGATGGTGGTGTTGGAGGATGATGGGGACAAGAACGATGTTCTACGTCAGAAGAGAGGCGGTGAACGCCGATACGTGTACGACGTGGCTTTTGGTGAAGAGTCCACTCAGGTAAGACTTCAGTATGATCACGTATTCACGTATCAGAATATGGAACGCAATAAAGGTTCGAATAGTCTCCCAAACTGAAACGTTATTTCTGGTCGTCAGGTGAGTAAACAGGTTTACGTCAGCGACTTTTAACCTCTCCAGTGATTCCTGAGCAAATCAGGATGTACGACTACCATTAGACACGCTATACCATATATTTAGCTGCCCAGGTATTCTGTTTGAATACACCGCTTTCACGTTTCTCTATTTCAAGCACTGACAGACGATTCCTTTTATTCCTCTGAGTCTTTACTTAGATTTATCTATTGATATATCGAACTCCTACTCTCAACATTTCAACGAGAAAATAAATAATCGGCACTCTTATACAAAAATATTTAAAACTATTGAAATATTCCTGAATAAATTCCTCTCTGACGAACTTCTCAAACACCTGTTAATACATCTTTGCAGACTGATACGCCTGATACGTCTCTAAGCCTTTTTGAAACAACAAAACCAAGCCCCATGGCGCAACAAGTGACCGTTGGTCAGCAGATTACGCGGTGTCGCGTGGTCGTCACGACGAACCCTCTCTGCCGTTATTCATGGCTTTCTAGACCGGGGCCGCCATCTCACCGTCAGATAGCTCCTCAATTATAATCACGTAGGCTGAGTAGACCTCAGATCCAGATAAAAATCCCTGACGTGCCCGTGATTCGAACAAGGGGCCTCCGGGTAAGAGACAGGCATGAGGCGGGGTCGGCGAGTCAGATGCCAGCTCTCCTATAATGCCTCCATTTGTCAGCTACTCAGTTACTCCGCATTATGTGCTGTAGTGGTTAGCGTGATTTGCTGCCACTCCCACAGGCCCGGCTCTGTCATGAAATTTGAAACGTGATACGAGGGCTGGAAAGGGACCCACTCAGCCTCGTGAGGTCAACTGAGTAGATGTGGATTCGATTCCCACCTCAGCCATCCTTGAAGTGGTTTTCCGTGATTTCCCACTTCTCCTCCAGGCAAATGCCGGGCCACGGCCACTTCCTTCCTTCCTTCCTTCCTTCCTTCCTTCCTTCCTGTCTCTTCCAATCTCCCCATCCCCGCATAAGGGCCCTGTTCAGTACAGCAGGTGAGGACCTCTCTGTGAGGTACTGGTCCTCCTGTCCAGTTGTATCCCCAACGGACGAGTTGGCCATGCGGTTAGGGGCGTGCAGCTGTGAGTTTTCATCCGGGAGATAGTGGGTTCTAATCCCACTGTTGGCAGCCCTGAAGATGGTTTTCAGTTGTATCCCATTTTCAGACCAGGCAAAGGCCGGGGCTGCATCCTAATTAAGGCCACGGTCGCTTCCTTCTCACTCCTAGCCCTTTCCTATCCCATCGTCGCCATAAGACTTATAAGTGTTGGTGCAACGTAAAGCCACTAGCAAGTTGTATCCCACGAACCAAAATCTCAGGCTCCGCCACACTGCCCTTGATGTGGTAGAGGTGGGAAAGTCTCTGAGGGAAAAACTGACTCTAGAGGGTAAACAGATTAAGAAAGAAAGATGTTTAGAGGGACGGGGAAGGATTCTTAGATGCATGAATTAGGAAATATGCATACATCTAGGGTCGAAAAGAACAACAATATAATCAATAAAACACAAAATGTGATTCCACCATCAAGAAATAGTACTAGAAGTACGCTACAAATTGTTAAGCTCTAAAGAGTCTCCTACACGGAGCGTTATAGCCGTGATATGGAAGTTCGAGGGATGAATGCACACCGACAAAACGGACAATGTTGGTAAACACACTGTAAAATTATATGAAGAATGTGTAATACTGTACGTGCTAACCAACTATTAAACAGGGCCAGGAGGAATACCATCGTTACGCCTCATAAATCCGCTATGTGAGCGGAGAAATACTGACATGAATCACTTACGGCCGCTTCACACGACCCAATCTCCTGGGTCCGATCTGCTCTGAAAACACGCGTGATCATGGCCCCTTCACGCTACCCAATCTGCTGGGTCCGATCTGCTCTGAAAACACGCGTGATCATGGCCCCTTCACACGACCCAATCTGCTGGGTCCGATCTGCTCTGAAAACACGCGTGATCATGGCCCCTTCACGCTACCCAATCTGCTGGGTCTGATCTGCTCTGAAAACACGCGTGATCATGGCCCCTTCACGCTACCCAATCTGCTGGGTCCGATCTGCTCTGTAAACACGCGTGATCATGGCCCCTTCATTTTCTAAGTTTCAAAAAATAGGAATTGCACTGGCTTTGTTGTTACTGAAGTCGATACGAAAGAGAAAATATGGGACTAAAAATTGTTATTACAAAGAAAAGAATTGATGAAGATATATATTGTTTAAAGGGGCCTAACATCTAGGTCATCAGCTGGTATGAGATGCAACGAAATGAAAATTAAAACTTCAAAATGTATCCACTGAGTAGAATTTGAAACGAATAATGACGAAAACATGACCGTGAAAAAAAGAACATTGGATCCAATTCACAATGTCTTAATTACTGAAATGATGCTTATTATCTACAAGGGTCCAAAATCCAGGTCACCGACTACTCATAATGGCACTAATCTATTATGAACCCATGACCTTGAACCAAAGGGTTCAATATATATAATAAGAAATGTGTCTGTACGTTGCTCAGAATTTAAAAAGAATCGTATTTGTATATCGGTCGTATCCACAGTAAGAAGAAAATGCAATGTTTTACTTTTCCGTAATGTCTGTCTGTCTGTCTGTCTGTCTGTCTGTCTGTCTGTCTGTCTGTCTGTCTGTCTGTCTGTCTGTCTGTCTGTCTGTCTGTCTGTCTGTCTGTCTGTCTGTCTGTCTGTCTGTCTGTCTGTCTGTCTGTCTGTCTGTCTGTCTGTCTGTCTGTATGTATGTATGTATGTATGTATGTATGTATGTATATGCATCACGAGAAAATGGACCAACAGAACTTAATGAAAATCAATACACAGAGTCGGGAAATAGTAAACTACAGTCTAAGCTATACATAATAAAATTCACTCTGGGTGAAATTGTAGTTTAGGGGAAGGAGCCTTAACTTTAATTCTTAAATATCTATTTTATTGGTCCTATTGTAAGTACTACATAACAAAATTTATAGAGAATACAATTTCCGATCATTTATGTTTTATACAGTTTTATGGTACCGACTACGATAAGAGTAGTATTTCAGAATCTGAAGAAAACTAAATGTGAAGCCTACAATATCGAAAGCGCATAACATTGATCAACTATAGACTAACACTGCATTGACCATTGTTTGTTGTGATGTTCTTTGTCTCGTATGCTGCCACTCATCGCCGATTGATGGGATTAGTGCTGCGCACCGAGTATAACAGCCTACCTGAATACTGGCGGGAAACATCAGGGAATTTAGATAACTTCCTTCTCTAGCATGCCATTTCTCTGGTTCATACATTTTCTGATACTGCTGGTAAGAAACACGCTGGTTCGTCATAGTATTCCAGCTATTCGATCCCTATTCTGACGCGCTGATTGGATTGATCAATGTGCACAATTAACGGAGTAATGGCAGAGGCTCACTTATGACCTGGTCTAGAATTACAATTACGGCCTGTTCCAAATTACAGCACCACAATTCACTATATAACTCAAAATTCAACCCTGAAATCAGCCGTTTCTTAAGAAAAGCTTCTTCCTCTTCACTTTCCTTTAATTCTACATTCATTTTATTCCAAAATAAGCAGCCAAGAGGGGAATTTTCCTCTGGCTTGGAGGAAAATTTTACCTCCAAGTCAGATAGATTTTCCCCCGCCAGTGTAGTGAATTGAGATTTTCCAACTCATCCCGTACTCCTAGGAAACAGAGTGTAAAAGGGTATCTTTTTGCTTTGGGACACTCCACTCTTCGCCCCCCCACCACCACTCCCGCCAACCCGCGAAAAGAAAGAGTGTTCACGGCTCACGGCTGTCTGCGGCCTGGTCATTTCTGCTCTGGGACTTTGGACTGTTAGATCGGCAGGGTAGTACTGTTCGTTAAAAGTGAGAAAACGTGTCGTTTTTGATTTGATCGAGTATTTCATATGATAGCATTGCTTTTAATCGCGATATTCCTACTGGTGTCATTAAAAAGGCAGGTGGAGCTATGCAATTTATTACATATTCACAATGTTTACACTACATATCCTAGAATTATGTATACAACTAGCAAAACCCAACAGACGTTGTCCTGCCTGTGTACATTTATGTACCCCAGCATATACGACACTAATATCGGTCGTTTTTGATTACTTTTACATTTCATCCTCTCCCCTTGCGCTGAGAGGGGTATCCTGCCCCCACACTGTTTGATAAAAGCAGAAATAAGTTTTAATATTCACCCCTAAGTGCTGAACTACCAATCAGATTTCGTTCAAACCACTTCATAATCCCTCTCAGATGTAATAAGAACAAACTGTGAAAATTTCAGCGAAATCGGTCCAGTAGTTTTTGAGTCTATTAGCTTCAAACATACCAACATCCAATTTTATATATACAGGGTGAAGCGAAATTCGCGCACTCGAGCGTCGCAGCGCGACTCCTCACATGCCAGCAATAACAAAATGTATCTCACAAAAGTTCGTCCTGCGAGTATATCCGGCAGAAAAAGAACGTTGAAGAGTGGCAATCTGGCAACACTGTAACCACATGTAGGATCCTCTGTCAACACGTACTAGCCATGCTGTGCAGTTGGTGCAGTGGGTAAAGTTTTGGGTTAGCATGCAGGAGATCGAGGGTTCGATCCTGGGTTGAGGTGCCCTTTTTTATTTGCTAATTTCCATCGGACACTACATACTGTAATACAGTAAGACAACGTTTCTTAGGTCACATGTATCCTACATTTACAAAATTTAGTAAAGCTGAACACGTTGTAACGCATCTAGTAAATGAAGAGGTGCGAACAAATTCACGCCCACTATTTGGAAAGGGCGTCTTTCAAAGCTGACGAATGAAAACGAATGTTCGTCTATTTCTAGGATCGTAGTATGTAAGTGTAAATGGTTTCTAGAGGACGCGCTGCAATCGCTGTTGATGATTAAGATGCCAGATACCATACCACCTGGACTACATTTACGAAATAAAAAATACGCCTCAAACCAGGCTCGACCCCCTCGACCTCCTGCATGCTAACCCAGAACTCCAGCCACTGCACCAACTGTACAGCGCGACTATTGTGTGCTGACAGAGGTAGTTACCTTACATGGGGTTACAGTGTTGCCAGATTGCCACTCTTCAACGTCCTTTTTCTCCCGGATATACTCGCAGGACGAACTTTTGTGAGATACATTTTTTTTTATTGCTGGCATATGAGGAGTCGCGCCGCGACGCCCGAGTGCGCGAATTTCGCTTCACTCTGTATAGATGTAGAATTCCGTAGCGAAACACGGGTACATCAGCTAGTCAGTAGTAAAGCAGAACCATGGTGTTCCTCCTTTAGTGGTCTAATCATTCATGGTGTTTCTCGCATGGTGGTAATAATCACAGGTAATGTAGACCCAGTCCGCCTCTGTGGTGTAGTGGTTAGCGTGATTAGCTGCCACCCCCGGAGGCCCGGGTTCGATTCCTGGCTCTGCCACGAAATTTGAAAAGTGGTATGAGGGCTGGAACGGGGTCCACTCAGCCTCGGGTGGTCAACTGAGTAGAGGTGGGTTCGATTCCCACCTCAGCCATCCTGGAAGTGGTTTTCCGTGGTTTCCCACTTCTCCTCCAGGCGAATGCCGGGATGGTAACTAACATAAGGCCACGGCCGCTTCCTTCCCTCTTCCTTGCCTATCCCTTGCCTGGGCGAGGTACTGGTCATTCTCCCCAGTTGTATCCCCGACCGAGAGTCTGAAGCTCCAGGACACTGCCATTGAGGTGGTAGAGGTGGGATCCCTCGCTAAGACCAAGGGAGAAACCGAACCTGGAGGGTAAACAGATGATGATGATGATGATGATGATGATGAAGTTACCATTCGATTTTAGAAACTTTCTGCGAATGGATATAGACACTTTCAATGAACTTCTCGATGAAAAATTGACCCGAGTTGCACAACCGCCCTACACACAACCCAATTTGAAAATTCGTTGATACAGTTCAAGCAGTACTGATAGTGGTGATAAACTGCTGTAGGGAAACAACAAGAAGCAAACCAAACAGGATGCGCCTCTCACCAGTATTATTCAACTGATAGGCTACATCCAGAAAGCTCTAGATGAAACCAGGGAGAAGCTAGGACAAAGAGGTGGTGTTAAGATTCAAGGAGAGAGAATAGATACAATTCGTTTTGCTGACGACATAGCAATAATAGCAGAAAATGAAGAACAATTGACGACAATGCTGGAAGTAGTGGACAGTACTTTTACATATGAATATAACATTTAAAAAATTCAGACAAAACAAAAGTAATGGCGAAAAGTAGGCAAGAAAGAAAATGAAAAATAGCTCTGCGTAGGACCCAGCTCAGTAACTCTGAAGAGTCTTCTTACTTAGAAAGCAAAATAACAGCTGATAACCGAAGTAAGAGAGATCTAGTCAGCAGAATTAATCAGGTAAAGATAGCCTTCAACAAAAAGAGAAAACTCTTCACATCAAAAAAATATCAGCTTAAAACTGAGGAAAAAATTAAGATATACAGTATGTATGGAGCGTATTTATGTACGGAAGTGAGACCTGGACACTAGGGGGGTGACAGAGAGCAAGAGAGTAGAAGCCTTTGAACAATGGTGCTATAGACGAATACTGGAGAGATAGAGTTACTAATGAGGAACTAATGGAAGGAGACACCCCGAGCTTATCAATGAATATGAAGACAATACATGGACTGGGCGTATAATCAGACATGAGAGTTTCCTAGCTGTCATGCCGGGCTGAGTGGCTCAGACGGTTGAGGCGCTGTCCATCTGACCCCAACATGGCAAGTTCGATCCTGGCTCAGTCCGGTGGTATTTGAAGATGCTCGTGTCGGTACATTTAGTGGCACGTAAAAGAACTCCTGCGGGATTGAATTCCGGCACCTCGGCGTCTCCGAAAACCGTAAAAGTGTAGTTAGTGTGACGTAAAGCCAATAACATTAATTATTACTAGCCTTCAACTTGAAGGGTTCTGTGGAAGGAAGAAATTGTAGGGAAAGGCCTAAAGTGGAATATATTGGTCAACTGGTGGAGGAGCTGGGATGCCGATCTTACGTACAAATGAAGAGAATGGCGCAAAACCGGAACATTTGGTGAGCTGCTGCCAACCTACATTAAGGTTGTAAACTTTAGTAGTGGTAGTACTGAACCTTAGATGAAAGAACTTTTCTGGTCAGAATTCTAAGCTGTAATATTGTCACGCAGCGGTTTATCTGGGCGCAACGAAAATATTCTCAGTAGTGGCCAACGTGTCTCCGTTGCTGAGGCGTCTGCAGAGCGAGTCCTTCTCATAAAAAGACGCGAATTCAAACCCCATTGTACTTGCCGTCTTACGACCGTACTTATGACAACGTAGAAGAGAAGTAGGTAAGTATTTGTGCCCTACAACCGGTAGGCAAGTTCTGACCTTACGTAACCCATCGCACACAGGAGATTAACACAAAGGAACATTAATATTTGGAAAATGAAAATCTACAGTCTGTTTCCAGTCATTAGACCGGGTTAGAAATGGAATGAATGAAGCCCTATCTTGCGGCGAGGATGGGAATTGTGCCGGCTGCTGAAGCCTGTCGCACTCCTCTGGGGCAACGATTAATGACTGACAGATGTAATGAAATGATAGTACAGAGTGTTTCTGGAACGAACGATGACAGGGAAAACCGGAGTACCCGCAGAAAAACCTGTCCCGCCTCCGCTTTCTCTAGCACAAATCTCACATTGAGTGACCGGGATTAGAACCACGGAACCCAGCGGTGAGAGGCCACCTGAGCCACGGAGACTCCTTCCACAAAATAAAGATTATTATTATTATTATTATTATTATTATTATTATTATTATTATTATTATTATTATTATTATTATTATTATTATCATTATTATTATTATTATTATTATCTGCTGGTACGCATCACCGGCACCTTCTTTTCCAAAGTTATTTTTAAAAGAACTGCGATTTATTGACAGTGCAATTTATTATAAATATTCCAGCAGGTGGTACTGTGTTCACAAATTGAATTTTCAGTTTTATTCTTGAAAGTTGGTACCATGCTTGAATGCTTCGTAGGCTTCATAGGTTGGCGACGCAGTCGGAAACAGGAAGTTGTGTTCTCTTTCCGATTGTTTCCAATGCCAGACTGTCAGTTCTATATCCACTCTGCAACAAGCGGGTGTTTGGGTGAATTTCGAATTTATCTACTCCTAGTTAAAATACTGGGAAGAAGACCCAGGGGACAACCAAGGATGTCACACATCAGGAACTCCGACGATGAACTGGCATAGGGTTCATATAACAACATGAAGAGGCTAGCAGAAGATCGTCAGATGTGGCTACAGCGACAAGGCATTGCCTTTAGTAGATGATGATGATGATGATGATATTTTTTTACAATTGGCTTAACGTCGCACTGACACAGATAGATCTTACGGCAACGACGGGATAGGAAAGTGCTAGGAGTGGGAAGGAAGCGGCCTTGGCCTTAATTAATGTACAGCCCCAGCATTTGCCTGGTATGAAAATGGGAAACCACGGAAAACCATATTCAGAGCTGCCGACAGTGGGGTTCGAATCCACTATCTCCCGGGTGCAAGCTCACAGCTGCGCGCCCCTAACCGCACGGCCAACTCGCCCGGTGATTAAGTTAAATCAGTACGAACATCGTTAAAAACGGTAAAAGTAAGTTGTTGCTTTTAGGCAACGAGCAAAGAAAGGAAGACTGAAGAAGCAGAAATTTCGGAGTGGATGTTAGAAGTGTGGAAGTTGCTCTAATAGGCACCTACATGGTGTGAACAGACACCTTTTCTCCGAGAAAAAAGCACTGATTATTATTATTATTATTATTATTATTATTATTATTATTATTATTATTATTATTATTATTATTATTATTATTATTATTATTATTAAGTAGTCCTCTCAGTACAAACAGATTTAGTTCAGTGCCAGTTTTCAGACACTGCGGTCCATCATCAGTTATTAAAAATTATTTAAAACATGTTAAACTAAATACGTGTGTCATCAAGGTAAAATGCAGTCAAGATGAAGTAAAGTGCTACATACAAAAGGCACTCGAATGACAGAGTGTAAAAAACTAAGCTGGACCTTAAGAATTGTTGTTTTATGATGTAACATACCTTCAGAAGGGCTGGCTGGACATGTTCTTAAAGCTGTTGGGCAGGTACTAAACAGACGTTCAGCTTTGAACCGGAGAATGCTAGTAGCACGTGACATTGCGTCATCTCAAGTTCCATTTATTACCATTAGGGGTTTCATTCAAAATCCTATCAGGTTCTTTCTTCTGTGCCATAAATATTTCAATACATTCACAGATATTAAATTCTAAACCACTTTAAATTTAAAAAAGTTAAAAACAGCGGTTAGAACAAAAAATGAAATATAAGAACAAATCTTTCTTTCTTTCTTTCTTTCTTTCTTTCTTAATCGGTTTACCCTCCAGGGTTGGTTTTTCCCTCGGACTCAGCGAGGGATCCAACATCAACCGCCTCAAAAGCCACCCTAGAGCGTGAAACATTGGGTCGGGGATGAAACTGGAGAGAATGACCAGGCATAGCAGGTGAGGCCGCCTGGGCGAGGTACTGGTCACCCTCCCCAGTTGTATCCCCCGACCCAATGTCTGGCGCTCCAGGACACTGCCCTTGAGGCGGTAGATGTGGGATCCCTCGCTGAGTCCGAGGAAAAAACCAACCCTGGAGGGTAAACTGACTAAGAAGAAGAAGAAGAAGAAATCACACCTTGATTCTTCGAATGGTACAACTTCCTATTCCTATCATGAAGTGTGAGTTGGGTACAATTGGGTACGGTACATGACCTATCTATAAGTGAAGGAACTTCTTCCTCTTCTGATATAACCAGTATGTTACTCAGCAAGCGAAATGAGTCATGTGTTATGCACTTATCTCGCCGTTCACCAAAACACGCGCACAATAGCCTTCCCTTATCAAATGAGCTGTGACCTCATAGCTGGCAGGTCCTTTCTATTGGAATCCAATATTCTTGAGGTATGCCTTCTTCCTCGGTCAGTGTCAACTTGAGTTAGCACAGAGAGTCGTCAATCAACTGTGGGAGCCCCCAGGGTTCAGTTCCCGGTTCTAGCATGGATGACGTAAAACTAGGACTGAGTATTTGAACAGTGTATATTAGGTGTCACAAAGAAAAGGAAAAATGAAAATCCACATCCTGTTTCCAGACATTCGGCCGGGTCAGGAACGGAATGAATGAAGCCCCCATCTAGCGGCGAGGAGAGGAATTGTGCCTGTTGCACTCCTCTGGAGCAATGAATGACAGATGAAAACCAAATGATAGTGCAGAGTGTTGCTGGAATGAAAGATGACAGGGAAAACCGGAGCTTTGTCCAGTACACATCTCACATGGAATGACCGGGATTAGAACCACGGAACCAAGCGGTTAGAGGCCGGTGCGCTGCCGCTTGAGCCACGGAGGCTAGATAGTCCCACAAGGATAACTCGACATTTGTTGACCCATTTTTAGCTATGTACGGCAGCGATTTTGTATCGTATAAGGCAGGGCCTCTCAGAGTGCAGACCCCCCACTCCTCGATTTGGAGCAATAGCGCTTACTCTCTCTTTCCTCACGCCTGTCTCGCTCGCTCCCCCTGTCTCCCTCTACCACACTTGCTACGTAGCGCTCCAAATCCGAGCTGAGTTGCGCCGAGTAGAGCCGAGCTTAGGCGAGCTTAGCCGAGTAGCCCAGTGACGAAGCGTTGGTCCGAGTCGACCCGAGCGGGAACGATGCGCAGTGCACGGAGCTCTTGCGCCTCGATTTGCACGCGTGAGATTTTGGGCGTTTGAGAGGCCCTGGTATAAGGTGATGTGTCCACCTCTGTGGTGTAGCGGTTAGTGTGATAGCTCCTACCCCCGGAGGCGCGGGTTCGATTCCTGGCTATACCACGAAATTTTGAAAAGTGGTCCGAGGACTGGACAAAGATCCGCTCAGCCTCGGGAGGTCAACTGAGTAGAGGAGGTTCGATTCCCACCTCAGCAATCCTCAAAGTCGTTTTTCGTGGTTTCCCACTTCTCCTACAGGAAAATGCCGGGATGGTACCTAACTTTAGGCCATGGCCGCTTCCTTCCCCGTTCCTTGTCCATCCCTCCCAATCGTCCCATCCTGCACAAGTCCCTGTTCACCATAGCAGGTGAGGCCAACCTGGGTGAGGTACTGGTCCTCCTACCCAACTGTATCCCCAACCAAATGTCTCACTCCGGACTGAGTGGTTCTGACGGTTAAGGCGCTGGTCTTCTGACTCCAACTTGGCAGGTTCGATCCTGGTTCAGTCCGGTGCTGTTTGCAGGTGCTCAAATACGTCAGCCTCGTGTCGGTAGACTTACTGGAAAGTAAAAGAACTTCTGCGGGACTAAATTCCAGCACCTCGGCGTCTCGGAAAACCGTAAAAGTAGTCAGAGGGACGTAAAGCAAATAGCATTGTTATTTTTTATATCAAATGTCTCACGCTCCACGACACTGCCCTTGAGGTGGTAGAGGTAAGACCCCTTGCAGAGTCCTAGAGAAAAACCAACCCTGGAGGGTAAACAGATTAAGAAAGGAGGAAAGAAAGAAATAATTTTCCATTAATGAAATTTACAAAAGTGGTCCAGTGAAAGCACCTGTACATGGTAGTATGAATCATGAAATTTGGTGGCACTCCATGAAATAACTTTCTCAAAAATATGTACCTAAACACGCTTCCATAATCCAAAATTTTAGAAAAGTGCGTAAAGGTTTCTTTTGTTCGAAACATTTGAACTGAAATTTAAGACACTTGCACACACATTCGTATGTGCTTTGGGCACATTACACGTGTATCTCAAGTGTTACAAACAACAAACTCTAACCTTGAGCTAACAAGGTATCTACCTGCCAGCTCGTCACCTTTGTAATGATACGCAGTGGCTTGTTATTGAGTTATGGAACATCTTCGGTCAACTCCTCCACATGATTGTATGTAGAGTGATAACTTCTATTGTATGGGGCTGTGGCAAAATGTAAATAACTTTAATTTATTTGGGGCCAGGTATTGAGATAATGTACGTTCTAGGGTAAATGAGACATCCGATGAAAGGAAAACCAACACTCATGGTAACTGCTTGGTTTTGAATTCCTGATCACTCATGCAACGTGGCTTAGCATCTCGATATCTGGAGTAACAACCTGCCCAGTCAGCTCGAGTACGATTCTCGACTCTTTACGTATTTAAGACCGCCTTCAGCGTCTAGTGCACTAAGTTCGTAAACATAAAAATATAAATTAAAAAAAATCATCATCATCATCATCATCTGTTTACCCTTCAAGTTCGGTTTTTCCCTCGGACTGAGCGAGGGATCCCACCTCTACCGCCTCAAGGGCAGTGTCCTGGAGCTTCAGACTCTTGGTCGTGGATACAACTGGGGAGTATGACCAGTACCTCACCCAGGCGGCCTCACCTGCTATGCTGAACAGGGTCCTTGTGGAGGGATGGGAAGATTGGAAGGGATAGGCAAGGAAGAGGGAAGGAAGCGGCCGTGGCCTTAAGTTAGGTACCATCCTGGCATTCGCCTGGAGGAGAAGTGGGAAACCACGGAAAACCACTTCCAGGATGGCTGAGGTGGGAATCGAACCCACCTCTACTCAGTTGACCTCCCGAGGCTGAGTGGACCCCGTTCCAGCCCTCGTACCACTTTTCAAATTTGGTGGCAGAGCCGGGAATCGAACCCGGGCCTCCGGGGGTGGCAGCTAATCACGCTAACCACTACACCACAGAGGCGGACTAAATTTAAAAAAATACCAAACGATATTCTACAGTACTAGGAATTGAGCTCGTTATTATTATTATTATTATTATTATTATTATTATTATTATTATTATTATTATTATTATTATTATTATTATGGATTTAAGTCCCACTAACTACTTTTCCGGTTTTCGGAGACGCTGAGATGCCGCAATTTCGTCCCGCCATAAATTTACCAACACGAGGAAAATTCAATTTTAAAAAAAGAAGAAGGAAAAACAAAAGATAAGAAAGCACAGCTAGGGACAACATTGTCCTTAAAAACAACTAACCGCTTTACCCACCGTTGATCGGTTAGATTTTGTACAATGCGAACAGTAACGCCGTCTAGAGAAAGTGCTTGATGGCAGAAGGTGGCAGAAAAGACTTCAGTTAACGACGACAGTCAATTTGTTACCTGATTGTAGGGGCCTCTTCTGAGGATTGACAGTAATATTGTAATAGACTTAGGACTATTAGGACAGGAATTACGCGGTGTGCAAAATTTCAAAAATTATCCTATGTTTTAAAACATTAGCGTGTTTGGTCACTGCATACGAATACGTCTGAACTGTGCCATAGTAACTACTCTAAGACTTCAACTTCACAATCTGCAACCGCGTGGAATCATACGACTCACCCTACACAAAAACAAGAAACGTCCTTTTACACTCTCTGCAGCCCAAATTAAAATTCAGCTTCAATGTAAATTCCAACTTCAAAATTCTTTTCCACGAAACCCAGGGAGCTAAAGTCACAGGACCACCTGGACATCACATCACCATGTCAGTTACCATTTGTCGCAAGTACTCGAACAAGGGCGTCTTGCAACCCAACGCCCGAAAACGAACGGTCCTACATCAATGACTCCCACAATATGAAAACCTACAACCTGTTTTCCAGTCAATAACCGGGTCAGGGATGCAATGAAGGAAGCCCCATCTTGCGGCGAGGATATGAATTGTTCCGGTGCCGAAGACTGTCGCATTCCTCTGGGGCAATAATTAATGACCGATAGATGAAATTAAATGATAGTGGAGAGTATTTCTGAAATGAAAGATGACAGGGAAAACCGGAGTACACGGAGAAAATCCTGTCCCGCCTCCGCTTTGTCCAGCACCAATCTCACATGGAGTGACCTGGATTTGAACCACGGAACCCAGCGGTGAGATGCCGACGCGCTTCCTTCTGAGCCACGGAGCCTACCGATTGCCAAGATGATGATAATAATAATAATATTAATAATAATAATATGAGGGTAAGTTTAAATGGCGTATGGCTTTTAGTGCCGGTAATGTCCGAGGACATGTTCGGCCCGCCAGTTGCAGGTTTTTGATTTGACTCCCGTAGACGACCTTCGCGTCATGATGAAGATGAAATGATGATGAAGACGACACATACAACCAGTCCCATACCAGCGTAATTAACCAATGATAGTTAACAATTTCGACCCTGCCGGGAATCGAACCTGCGACCCCTGTGACCAAAGGCCAGCACGCTAACCCTTTAGCCATGGAGGCGAGAAATATGAGGGTTAAATAGCCGAGTAGGATCGTTACTAGCTTCTCAAAAAGGCGGCCGTGGTTCGAATCCCGACAAATACATCTGGGATTTTTGAAATGAAAATATATGTCTCTGTAGTTCGGATTCCACGTAAAAGTGGAGAGCCCGTGGCTAGGATCACCAGTTCAACAGTTTCGTAAAACTGCAAGCTTGCTTGTAGCTTGCATTTATTATTATTAATAATAATAATAATAATAACAAGTAGAAGAAGAAAAATGATGTACAGACAAAATTCATGCACGAGAATACAGTAATCGATGAAGGAAAGTAATTTTTTTCTATTTGTTTTACGTCTCATCGACACAGATAGCTCTTTTGGCGACTATGGGATAGGAAAGGCTTAGGAATGGGAAGGAAGTGGTCGTGGCCTTAATTAAGGTACAGCTCCAGCATTTGCCTGGTGTGAAAACGGGAAACCACGGAAAACCATCTTCAAGGCTGCCGACAGTGGGGTTCGAACCCACTATCTCCCGGATGCAAGCTCACAGCTGCGCGCCTCTGACCGCACGGCCAACTCTCCCGGTGAAGGAAAGTAAAAAAGAAGAAATTTAGACTAACAAAAAATTGATAAATTTTATAAGATTGAAATGAGGAATGTTTTGTCCATCTCCTTGATTGAATGTTCAGCGTACTGGCTTTCGGCTGAAAGAGCCAACGGTTCGGTTCCCAGCTGCATGAGGGATTTTTACTGCGTGTAGTTAATTGCTCAGGCTCGGAGACTGGGTGTTTTTGGTCGTCTTAATGCATTTTTCTTCATATTCAAACACACACTAGCAACGACCACAGAAACACCCAGTATTAAATATAGGGTGTATTGCAATTAATGGTGCTGCTAAGTGGAACAGCTGTAAACACACAATACTAGAAGCAAAAAAGTCTTAGTAAACATGGGTCCGCAAACGAGCCGTTTGTAAGATAATGTAGAATTTGTGGTTACCTTCCACCATTGACTTGATTGTGTGTAAACGCCATCCTAGTTCCAAAAAGGTACAAATACAACATTTAAAAAAGTTATTATATACTTTGGTGGAAATTCAGTTGTTTTTATGAACAAGAAAACTGTCTTACTTAGTGTGTAACAGTTACTTGTTACAATGAGTGTACAGTGTATTTACTCGTGGTTAAAGGAAGTGTTCAAACTGTCGTCCTTGTACCCAGATGCAGGCAATCCTGGAATATGAAGACGCAGAAACCGAAGGTAATTCCCTCCTTTGAGAAATGTCGCTGATGTGATGACTCATGCACTGGTTTCTTGTTCATTAAACACAACTGCAAAGTATCTAATAACTTTTGTTAATGTTGTATTGGTACCTTTTTCTAACTAGGATCACGTTTTCACACAATCAAGTCACTGGTGGTAGGTAATCACAAATTCTTAATTATCTCGCAAAAGATTCGTTTGCGGACCAATGTTTACTAAGACTTTTGTGCTTCTAGTATCGTGTACTTAGAGGTGTTTCAATTTGCGCTATTAATTATTATACAGCCTGTATATCCCTCCACATAGGGTTGTCGTCAGGAAGGGTAGCTGTCCGTGAAACTGAACCAAATCCACATCAACTGCTGACCAAAATAACATCGGGTAAAATACAAGAAAATATAAGATTAATGTAGGGCATTTAGGCTTAATAGAGCACACACTAATTGTCATTTCGTTTGTCGATTATTTTTAAAAAGTCGGTGATTTGAGCGGATTTCCATGCAGTAATAGATCAGATTTCAAAGACTGGAGGGCATCATCTGCCCAGCACGTAAGTTTAGTAGGAAAAATTGCATAAATACGATATTAGAGATTTCAAAGTTCTGGTCCCTAATGTTTATGCAACTCTTTAAACAGGAGCGTTGTACGCTTTCTACTCGTTGAAATCTAATCTATTACTGTTCAAAAATCCGCTCTCTAGACTGATTAACTGCTGAAGAACAATGCTGAATTAATAAAGTTGTTTCTTTTTAAAAGAGGAATTGTTGCTGTACTTACAGGAAGAGGTTTACGAGCACACGACGCGCAGTCTGGTTCAGGACGTCCTGGTGGGGTACAACGCCACTGTGTTCGCTTACGGCGCTACTGGTTCTGGTAAAACTCACACCATGGTGGGGTCTCCACAGCAGCCCGGCATCATGGTCCGAGCGCTCAACGACCTCTTCCAACACGTCCGAGAATCGCCGCACCCGGAACACTTCGTGGTGAGTCGCTAGTCTCCACCACCAGCTCAGGAAATGTCTTTGTCGAAATAATATCACTCATATCTGTAGCACAATCAACCATCGTTGTTGACCATCCGCTCGTATGATAACAGGTTCGATCTTAGCTGAGCTCACTGGCACTTGAGGGTGTCTAGTACGACGTGGTGTTGGCTTAGCGTGGCTGCCTCGAACGTCGAGACCTCGGGTTCTATTCCCGATCAGTGCAGGAATTTCAATTCCTGACTGAGGACAGGAATGGGGGTTTTTCAACCTCGTGAGGCCAACTGACACGAGAGACAGTGGACCCAGTCACTGAAACCAAGCAAATGGCTGACGATTTCATCACTGTGATCATGTGGCACTCCAGTATCTGCAGGCCACCTGACAGGCCAAGACACTAACGGGCTGTTAAGATATCGAACAGCTTGAACGGACGCTGAACAATTATTATTATTATTATTATTCTAATTTATTACTATTATTATTGTTATTATTAGCAATACGGTTGGTTAGGTACAGGTGACTTCAGAGGCTACTATTATTAGACCTCATTTGGTTAATGGATTTCAAGTACCAGTAAGGTCTCTGATAATTCCATATTGAGTGCCAAGGGAGTCGTGGAGGATTCTATTGTAATAGAGTAATATATTCGTGAATTTTGGTTGATTCTCTCCTTCTCGTCGATTATATGCACACGTGACAATCCATGAAATTAACAGGAATTTCCACGATTTGGCTAGTTCTGCATGCCTCCCTTACCTACACATCAACATACTGACACCGGGACCAAATGGTTGGCGTTCGACTTGCTTGAATTGTGCTAATATGGTACATTTCTGTAACGTGATGGGTGTAGCTTTTGAGAAATGAACACTCGGTGAATTACGAGTAGAACATCATTAAGAGATTCTCATTCTTATTTTTATTATGTTTCTTCTTGACCATTTCTCAGTTATTTCGTATCGACCCTACATCTGGATTGAGCTCTGTTTTACGACCGATGCTAACTTAATGTGGAGCCTTGTATTCATGATTGCGTGTTTACCGAGCGAGTTGGCTAAGCGGTTAGGGTCGTGTAGCTGTGAACTCGCATTTAGGAGAGTGTGGGTTCGAATCTCACCATCGGCCACACTGAAAATGGGTTTCCGTGGTATTCCCTTTTCACATCAGGAAAATGCAGGGGCTGTACCTTAATTAAGGCCACGGCCGCTACTTTCTGAATTCTAGTCCTCTCCAATCCTTGCAACACCGAAAATCTTCCGATGTTTTAGTGCGACGTTAAACTACTTGTAAAAAATTCGCTCTTCTGTGGTGATTAGTAGTGATGTCTTATATGTAAAGGAAGATATAATAATAACAATAATAATAATAATAATAATAATAATAATAATAATAATAATAATAATAATAATGAATATTCACAGCTTGTCTCGAGTCATTCGGGTGGGTTAGAAAGGGAAAGAATGAAGCCCCCAACTAGCGGTGAGAATAGGAATTGTGCTTTCTACCGAAGCCTGTCGCACTCCTCTGGGGCAATGATTAATGACTGACAGATGCAATCAAATGATATTGGAAAGTGTTGCTAGAATGAAAGATGACAGAGAAAACCGGACTACCCCGAGAAAAACCTGTTCCGTCTCCCCTTTGTCCAGCACAAATTTCACATAGAGTGACCGGGATTTGAACCACGGAACCCAGCGGTGAGAGGCCGGCGCGCTGCTGCATGAGCCACGGAGGCTCTAATACTACTACTACTACTACTACTAATAATAATAATAATAATAATAACAATGTTATTGTGTTTGCGTAAAAACTATTATATTTACGACCTTCAAAGACGGCGAGGTGCCGGAATTTTGTACCGCAGGATTTCTTTTGTGTATCCCTAAATCTACCGACATAGAGCTGACGTATTTGAGCACCTTCAAATACCACCGGCCTGAGTCAGGATCGAACCTGCCAACAAAAGGAAAATGAAAATTCAGACAAAGTAGCCTGCTCCCGAGCTGTAGCTATTAATCAGAGCCGTCGAAAATCCTCGGTCCGGGAATCGAACCCGAGGTTCTTTGAACTGAAGGCCACTACGCTGACCATTCAGGCAAGGAGATAGAAAAAACACCAATAAAACATTTACCTTCTTTTTAAAATTTGCTTTACGTCGCGCGAACACAGATAGGCCTTATGGCGACGATGGGATAGGAGAGGGTTAGGAGTGAGAAGGAAGCGGCCGTGGCCTTAATTAACGTACAACCCCAGTATTTGTCTGGTTTGAAAACAGTATACCACCGAAAACCATTTTCAGGGGTGCCGACAGTGGGGTTTCAAGTCCACTATCTCCCGAATGCAAGTTCAGAGCTGGGCGTCCTAACCGCACGACCAACTCGCTCCATTTTCGTAAATGAGGTATGCAGTATATACAGGGTTTCCCGTATGAACTAAGACCGCCCAAGCGGCGTTTCCACTTTGCGATACATAAGCTGCAGTACTGAAGGCGCGTGGGATTGTTCTTGACCTTGCAAGCATCAGTCGCCAGTCTGAGTCTCAGCTGTTAACATGGTGAGACAGCCATCATTGCAACACCGTATTTTCGTATGTAAAAGTTAATTTAAGTACAAGTCGGCTTGGCGGGTACGAGATGCATTTGTTCAGCAATTTCCTGGTGAAGTGCCGCCTTCACGAGCACAGATTCACGCGACTTAATTGGAACTGAATTTGAAACTCGTGGCTCAGTGTTCAATAAAAAAAACATGCGCGCACATGAATAGTTTTAACAGAGGAACAGCTGGATCACATTGGTGCAAATCTTGAACGGTGACCGAATGAAAATGAAAACCTACAACCTGTTTTCCAATCAATGACCGGGACAGGTATGGAATGAATGAAGCCCCATCTAGCGGCTACGATAGGAAATGTGCCAGCTGCCGAAGCCTGTCGCACTCCTCTAGGGCAATGATTAATGACTGACAGATGCAATGAAATGATAGTGGAATGTGTTGCTGGAATGAAAGATGACGGGGAAAACCGGAGTACCCGGAGAAAAACCTTTCTCACCTCCGCTTTGTCTAGCACAAATCTCATATGGAGTGACCGGGATTTGAACCATGGAACCCAGCGGTGAGAGGCCGACGCGCTGCCGTCTGAGCTAAGGAGGCTACAAACGGTCACCGAATAAACCGCTCAACAATCAGTCATTTATCATTGCCCCAGAGGAGTGCGACTGGCTTCCGCAACCGGCATATTTCCTATACTTGCCGCTAGATGGGGGCTTCATTCATTCCATTCCTGACCCAGTCGAATGACTGGAAACAGGTTGTGAATTTTCATTTTCATTGTGACATTGATTGAAATTTTACGAAGTTTTATACTTTTCCAATTATTGTTGTGTGTTTAATTTCAAGTTTTTTAATTTTTTAGGTTCTTAAAGTTGTAGATGTTTTGGGTGGAAGTTTGTGCTTGTTGCCACACATATTGTCTGCGAATTAGACGTTCCTTTCAGACCAATAATAAAAATAACCAAAGTGATGGTGGTATGTGGTTACGCGTCGCTCATTTAGATAATGATGTACTGTCATTGGGACTGTCGCCATCTAGCCTAGTGAACCCTCACACACTGGAGGAACTGACAGAAAACTTTACGAATGAAATCGGAAACATGATTGTGTCAGAACTCACTCGCATCAGCCAGAATGTGGTTACCAGATACAGTGCGTGTATAACCCAGGAAGGACGACACTTCCAGCATCTTTGTATAAGGTATGATCCCATATGAGATTGTATACACGCTTAAGTTCGGCTGAGGTAGCTGCCGTAGCGCATAGTACAAACACCGCGCGTTCCGTCTTAGTTTATATGAGACGCTGTAGACATACGTTATTAGGAGAGCATGTAATCGGTTATATTTGGCAGTGTGGTCCGGCTCCGTGGCTAAATGGTTAGCGCGCTGGCCTTTGGTCACAGGAGACCCGGTTTCAATTCCCGCCAGCGTCGGTAATTTTAACCATCATAGGTTAATTTCGCTGGCACAGGACCTGTGTGTATGTGTCGTCTTCATCGTCATTTCATCCTCATCATGACGCGCAGGTCGCCTACGGGAGTCAAGTGAAGAGACCTGCACCTAGCGAGCCGAACTTGTCCTCGGACACTCTCGGTACTAAAAGCCATACGACATTTCTTTTTTTTTTTCTTTTTTTTTACTCGTGCACGGTCTACTTTAAATCAGAGTCGCAAGTAAAGGAACATCCTATTTCTATGAAGTACTTTACTAGTAATTCTGAGCCATTAAGTCCTTCGTTCTGACACATGAAATATTGTACATTTAAAAATGAAAAATACTGGTCGAAGGACTCCAGTGTATTTGGAAATTATAGTGTATTAAACTGAGTTTCTTGGCCTAATGGTGAGAACTGCCAAGTGTACTGATGGTCAATAAATAATATTGATTTAGAATAAGGCGGAAAGGAACGTGATTCAGAACTACGCTGTGCACAGCATATGAGTCACTTAACGAGCAGCGTCTTATTGCCACTGAGTTACTCTCTCTGGAACATTAATGTGTTGATAAGTGGTATAGGTAATGTGATCTTAGCCGTTATTTCATAACTCTAAGAGCTAGATAACGAAGTCAGTAGCCCTTGGTACTTATTCTGTAGATGAATTGTACGTAATAACCTGTGTAACTACAATGCCTGTTATGAGATGTTTGTCATTCTGAGAACAAAACAAACCAGTTACGAAAAAACATAGAAGATTTTCAGCACGCAATTGCTTATTACAATATCATATATTGTCACGATACTCCAAATATGTTTACATTATGCACTGTACCTACTTGTGAGATATAGCAATGGTAAACCCACTACTACCAAAAGCTTTCATTCCGTCCCTGAAGACCTCCTAGACGGTAACACCGTCTTTCACTCCAGGGAGATGTGCGGAGAAGGTGAGGGGGTTGGCGGCCGTGGCCTATACTAGGAACTGTCCTGGCATTCGCCTTAGTGCAGGAGAATGGAAAACCACGACAAACCATTCTCAGGACAGTCGATGCGGCGGGGACCAGCCCCTCTCCGTGTCCCGAATGCAGAGGTGTAGAGCCATGGCAAAGGTGCGGCCACTCCACCTCTGCTCGATTGGCCGGTCGGAGTGCAGAGCTATCGGACCAAGGACCAGCAGTGGCCACTTATAGGCTGCAACTGCCGACCGAGCTCTAAACCCAGATCAGTTTCGGTATCTATTCAATAGGAGGCACTTGTCGTGTCGGTCAACTTAACAAAATTAATTGTAAGATTAATGATATATAGACAGCATCAGTAAGAATGAGCTAAAGCTGCCAAGGGTACCCATTTCTTCAACTGGCCACCTTCAATCAATCAATCAATCAATCAATCAATCAATCAATCAATCAATCAATCAATCAATCAATCAATCAATACTGATCTGCATTCAGGACGGATGCCCAGGTGGCAGATTCTCTATCTGTTGTTTTCCTAACCTTTTCTTAAAAGATTTCAAAGAAATCGGATATCTACTGAACATCTCCCTTGGTAAGTTGTTCAAATCCCTAACTCCCCTTCCTATAAACGAATATTTGCCCCAGCGTTCCGTAATACTTTTTTTTGTTATCTGACGGTGTACCAGTTGCAAAAATTCATAGAAGACTTTCAGCAAAATATAGGGACAAAGTTTTTCCACAGCGAAGTATTTACCAGTGGATTGAACAGTTCAAAAGGTATCGCACGAGCGTGAAGGATGAGGAAAGATCCGGACTTATTGACGTGCCCTCGTATATCAACACATTTTCGTTCGAAGTGATACATGTGCTTCGGGCCAGTATTTCTCCCCTCAACATTTCCACATAGCAGCGACGGTGTCTGGGATGCTGACAGTTGAATATTATGTTCTCCCAATTGAGGTCTCCACTTCCATACCCGAGTCACAAAAGTAATGCACTTGATTAATCACATTCGCTGTCCTAGCGATAATAAACTGAAGAGTGCTGATCGTTGCACCTACCGAACCTGTAAGAACGTAGAATTCTACCCGTTGCAATTACTGAATTGCTGTTTTGCATTACATCGCGCCTGAGTAAATTGACTCACGAAGCTGTGAGGTTGCATTGGAGAGAAAAAGGATCGAACTCCATTGGTGACAGCCTTAAAGATGGTTTTCCGGGGTTTCCCATTTTCATACCAAGGCAATGCTGGAACTATACCTTAATTAAGGCCATGGTCGCTACTTTCCCCACTCTAGACCTAGCGTATCCTTACATCGCCGAAATCCTTTAAAGTATTAGTGCGACGCTAAACCACTCACAAAAACCAAATCAAACTTCTGCCACAATTTTAGGTACATCATTCACGAAAGATATTACTTTATGACTAAAAATTATTTTGCAGAAGTCTCCGTGGCTCAGACGGCAACACGCCGGCCACTCACGGCTAGGTTTCGTGGTTCAAACTCTGGTCACTCAATGTGAGATTTGTGCTGGACAAAGCCGAGGAGAGACGGGATTTTCCCCCGGTACTCAGGTTTTCCCTGTCATCTTTCATTCCAGCAACACTCTCCAATATCATTTCATTTCACCTGTCAGTCATTAATCATTACCCCAGAGGATTGCGACAGGCTTCGGCAGCCGGCACAATTGCTGTCCTCGCCGCTAGTTGGGGCTTCATTCTTTCCATTCCTGACCGCGTTGAAACCGAAAACAGGCTGTGAATATTCAATTATCTTACAAGGCAGTACCAATAGTACCGACAACAGGCACTTGCAAGTGTATCCAAAACGTATTTACGCAATTTAAATTAACTCTCAAAAAAACTACTTTTACCTTGAAAGAATTGGTGGTACCTACTTATGTTTTAGGGAAGAATGTACTTTCTTCAAGTCCTGCTAGTAGCTTTTAGGCAGTTAAAGAAGTTTACTGAGTTGGATTATGGTCCCTGATAAAAATTTACCTAAAAATTTAAAAAATATATCAGTTCCGAATATGTTAGCCGAGGTGTGAAAGATAATAGCAGCAGTACCACCATATTCAAACAGCCATTTAAAACACTTTTGTTGTAGGAATGTATACCTAAGTATACATTGTAAATTTATGGACTGAGGGAAGCTTACTACTCGTGTGTCGTATTCCGAACGTCTCTACAGACGTGTGATGGCTACACTGTTATGATTATGGTACGTTGGCACGTACAGCTCCTGGTTGATGTTGAGCAGGGTGTCTACGACTTCGCCCTGGACCACCAGCTCCTCCATGTGGAGGCTACAAGCGACATTCCCACAGGTTAGACAGTCTTCGTTGCGTTCGAACACCCGCGAGGACAGATGCATTAGTTGCGTGTACTGTGCACGAAATTCTAATCATATGTCATCAGCGCCACACCGCAAATGCCTGGACGCGGTGGTGGCTTGTGGTCCGTAAAGTCCATGTCTCTGATGTATAGGACTTTACAGGGAACACCAGGGTGTTCACAGAATTGACTTTTGTTGCACTGGTTATCGAAATGTTTAGGTATGTTTTGGTCAGCTGTATCATGACAATGAGCCCAGTCCTATGTGTCTACGTATCTTAGGCTCATACATACCATCACTGCTCGGTATTGTTCCCACATATGCGATTTAAGTCTCCACCTGATCGCTGCTAATCCTATTGATATTTAGCCGATTCAGGGTTTCGCGATCAACACTTATGATCTTGGTTTTCCTGGGGTTGAAATATAAACCATATTCAGCGCTATCATCTTTCAATGTGTTCAATTGGAGCAGTGTCGTTGGCAAAGCGAAGGTTCGTGATCTTAATTCCACCGATGGACCCACTTCCATCCCTCTCACGTCTATGTCCCCTTAAACGGTGCCGTTAATGGGCGCAATTCTTATAATAAACACATATCGGAGTTGGCATATACGAGCAAAATAGGAGATTTAATGTCCAAACAAATATGGCATAAGAGTACAAGCGACTGAGATAATAACTGGGACGTAAAACCAATAATATTGTTACGAATAAAACACTGTTTTATTACTATAATTCATTTCAGGTTGACCCAATAAATACACACACATACACAATTCTATTCAATCGTACCGGGCTGAGTGGCTCTGACTGTTGAGACGCTGGCCTTCTGTTCCCAACATGGCAGGTCCGATCCTGGCTCAGTCCGGTGATATTTGAAGGTGCTCAAATACGTCAGCCTAGTGTCGGTAGATTTACTGGCACGTAAAAGAATTCCTGCGGGACTAAATTTCGGCTTCTCGGCGTCGCCAGAAACCGAAAATGTAGTTAGTGGGACGTAAAGCCAATAACATTATTATCATCTATTCAATCATGACTAACTGCACTCACTAATTGCTGCCTATTTACAAGTTTCTTACAGCAGGACTCCA
This sequence comes from Anabrus simplex, assembly GCF_040414725.1. NCBI lineage: Eukaryota > Metazoa > Arthropoda > Insecta > Orthoptera > Tettigoniidae > Anabrus > Anabrus simplex. The sequence goes on from NC_090270.1 coordinate 335,233,764, forward strand.
TCTGGTCAGTCTTTACCTGAAGCAGGCTATAATCCTGATTGACGGGCCTGTCACCTGCGCTCACCTGTCCAGTCACTCCACACCGTGAGTGCCGACGGCTAGTTTTGAACACGGGGATACGGGAGAAACGATGAGTGTTCCTTGATTCGACTCCAGAGAAATTCAGCAGTCACACACAGTGAACAACTAAACAACAGGACAGTACTCCTCACAACAACGACCATCAACACTTTCCAATTACGCTCAAGATAGGTGCTCCAATCAATGGATCCACGACGATCCTCAGTCCACAGAAGCACACATTCACAAACACACACACACACAGTACTCCGCCCGTACGCGTGCTACCTTCGCTCCAATGGGACAATGACGGCAGCCAACAGCCGTATTCAGTTCAGCTACTCACTCGTCACTCCGACGCAACTACCACTTCTCGTTCAGGCTCCGTTGACAGCATACAACTCTGTTGCCCTCAGCCAAGCCACCGAACCCCAGCACACTAAGTCGAACTCCGACTCCAACATAGGCTGACTGTTCGCGGCTAGCCTCCTTTATAAGTTCGGTTGATGTTTACCAGAATATTCGCCATGTGGCTAGAGACGAAACATTCTCGCTGCACCTCCCAGAAACTCACTGGTAAACCAGCCGACGAGAACAATACACTGAAAGGCCGGCCGCGCCCTCCAGGCCGGCTGGGAGATCCCCGGTCGTCTGACTCACTAGCCCCTTCGAAAAGGTACGGAGAGGGGCTACCACGGGGCTGGCAGATAAGTATATCATAAATCCCCTCACTCGCTTCTTCCTAACATGAGTGAAGTTACTGCAGATTAAAACAGAAAATTATATTCCAGAGTCTACCCATCCTGCGCATGAGATATCCTGTGACACTGTAGTTCGAAGTCAAAATGTACGAACAAGAAGAAGTGTTGAAAAATACGGTATCTGTCTACATATATAAAAAGTAAGAGTTTCTCTGTGTTTTGAACACAATGTTTCAATATTGGTCATGACCAGAATAAGAAAAATATACATTTTTACATTTCCGTCATGTCTGTCTGTCTGTCTGTCTGTCTGTCTGTCTGTCTGTCTGTCTGTCTGTCTGTCTGTCTGTCTGTCTGTCTGTCTGTCTGTCTGTCTGTCTGTCTGTCTGTCTGTCTGTCTGTCCCAAACCGGGTAGTGTTATGGAGACATTGATAGCGATAGAGAGTTTTCACAATGAACGGAGTAGTTTTCCCCGCTGGCCATGGCCAGCTCATATCACCACTCGAACTTTGCATTGGTAGATCACAAGCGCTTTTCATTTGATTTCTCCACCCTCTGACCACCTATATGGCTCGTCTGTCGAAGAGAGTTGTGAGAGCTAGTCAAAATTAAAACTGGGGTCCAAGGCTTAGAAACAGTTTCAAGGCGCTGGCCTTCTGACCCCAACTTGGCAGCTTCGATCTTGGCTCAGTCCGATAGTATTTGAAGGTGATCAAATACGTCAGCCTCGTGTCGACAGATTTACTGGCACGTAAAAGAACTCCTGAGGGACGAAATTCGTAAAACCAATAACAGTATTATTATTAAACAGTTTCAAACCTTTGCTCTGGACACTTCGAGATCACTGTTCCTTTACCGACGAAGAATATCTAAACTGAATCGTCACTAGATTCGCCATATCTCCTCTCCATCCGTAACCTCCAAAGTGAATTAGAAATATATTATAACGTGGTTGTCAAGTATTAATGCAGCACACTCTGATGTTATAATCATGTTGCTGTAACAATTACAAGACTCGTTTATATTTGTAAGAGTAAACTGATTGCCTCTCTGTTTGTTCGACGATTCGTACCAAATCACCACAAGAGCTCGTTCTGTATAACACAAAGCCCTTTCAGAATGTTTTACACTGAGCTTGTTATTCTTGCCGACACATGTCTTCATGATGAATTATGCATCGTAATCGATTTATTCTCGGCAGTTATTCACCTCTTGTTAGCAGGCGGAACGGGTAAAATTTACATATATAGTGCTGTATCTCTATGAAATGATTAAGTATAATAAATTAATGGTACATTCAAGTGTGCAGTGAAATTTCAATCCACCCCGTGCTCTATGGGCAAACATAATGTCTACCAAGAGGCCCAGCCTAGTCACGAATTTAAGATTGGATTAAGGATTTGAAATGGCATACACTCTGCCTCAGATAACATTAAGAAGACAAGCGGGTTGTCCTACTCTTGATCTCCCTGGAGATGCGTTTCCTAAAAATTCCTCATTATTATTATTATTATTATTATTATTATTATTATTATTATTATTATTATTATTCATATCATTTTTGGTCTTATGGACAGTGTTTGAACTCGAATATCTTATGATGACACAATTTTCACTTCTTTCTCTTCTTCCTCTTCTCTTCCCAAAATCTCTTCATCCTTTGGCTGTGCTCCTGTTTCCTTTGTTCTGTCCACAATGTTCCTGTCTTCTTCTTATTATTATTTACTATAAATTTTGTATTCCTAATTTTGTTTCTGAATTCGTTTCTGTCTCCTATCATTTGCCTGTTGATCCCCACCTGCCTTAAGTCTTCCTCTATTTCATGATACCAATTTGTTTTCTTGCTTGAACTGTTTACTACATCAAAGATTTTCTTTGTAAGTCTGTTGCTTTCCATTCTCTGTATGTGCCCATAGAAAGTTAGTCTGCGTTTCTTCATCATCTCTGTGAGTCTGTCAGCGTGCTGGTACAGCTCTTCAGTAGGTCGTTTCATCCATATGCCATCTCTCTGTATTGGTCCAAATATTTTTCTGAGAATTTTACGTTCTTTGTTTTCTGTCTCTATGATGCCTGATGCTCCAATTGTGGTCATTTCTGACGCATACAATGCTTCTGGTAATACGACTGTTTTGTAGTGTCTAAGTTTGGCCTGTCTTGGTATGCTTTTCTTATTATTATAATGTGACCATGTGAGTGTGTATGCTTTCTGGAGATTTTCCGTTCGTTCTATGTTAGACGCCTTGTTTTATCCTCCTATTTGTATGTATTCCCCTAAATATATAAATTTTTCTACTCTTTTTACGGATCCATATACAGTATGCATGGTGTGCACATTGTTGTTCTGTCGTTCCATGTATTGGGTCTTCTCGTAAGATTCATGCTATTTCATGCAAGCGTTCCAGTGCTTCCTTTGCCTCCTGTGTATTATTGCTAAGTGTGGCTATGTCATCTGCAAATCCCAGACATTTTATTATTGTTTTTGTTTCACGTGTTCTTCCCAGCTGTATTCCTTTAACTTGTTCCTCCCACTGATTGATAATTTTGTCCAACACCATGTTGAACAAGATAGGTGAGAGCCCGTCTCCTTGTCGGACACCTGTGTGTATCTGGAAGGGTTCCGAAATTTCTCCCATGAACTTGATCTTGGAGGTGGTGTCTGTAAGTGTCTGTTGTATAAGTGCTCTGGTTTTTCTGTCAATGCCATATTCCTCCAGTACGTCAAAGAGCGTCTGTCTGTCTATGGAGTCGTACGCTTTTTTAAAGTCCACAAAGGTAACTACAGTGTTTCTTGTTTGTCTGACTTTCAAAACTGTTCTCAAGTTCCAGATCTGTTCGATGCATGATCTCCCTTTTCTGAAGCCTGCCTGGTATTCACCTATTTGTGGATCTGTTTGTGGTTCTAGCCTGTTTAATTTAATAGCACCTTAGAGAAAATTTTGTACGCAACTGGTACTAGCGAAATACCTCTGTAATTATTTGGATCTGACTTATCACCCTTTTTATGTAATGGATGAATTAATGCACATTTCCATCCTCTGGCACTTTCTCCGTGACCTACATATCTGTGATAATCTTATGGATTTTTTTGGTGATGTTTTCATCTTGGAGCTTCCAGATCTCGGAGATAATACCATCCTCTCCTGCTGCTCTATTATTTTTTCATTTTTTTATGATTTCCTCTATCTCTTCTATTGTGGGTGGATTAGAATCGGGGTTGGATGTAGATTTTTGGAATGTTAGTTTTTCTGTGGGTTTTTTGCAATTAAGTTTATCAAAGTAATGCTTGAGAATTTTACAGTTTTCTTTCGTGTTTGTTTCCAGGAATCCATCTGTTCTTCGGAAGCAGAGGCTAGGAGGTTGATATCCTTTAATATTTTCTTTGAAAGTTCTGTAAAAAATTCTTATGTTATTTCTCTTGAAATCTTCCTCAATTTCTTTTAGCCTGTTATTGTCGTATGCTCGTTTTTCTCTTCTGATTTCCTTCGATGATTGTTTCTGAACTAAGTGAAATTCCTTCCATGTTTCTGATGTTCTGTTACTGCTGAACTTCTCCCATGCTTGTTTTCTTCTATCAATGGCTTGATCACAACTTACATTCCACCATCTATGTTTTCGTTTTCTAGGAGGTTGTCCCCAGCGCATTATCTTCTGAACTGTCTTCGCAAGATCTGTCCAAGTGTCTGTTGAATGCCTATGAATTTCTTCAACGATTTTTTCCCTGTTTATCTTCAAGTAATCCGGATCAGGTTTGACTATTTTGTTTTGCGCTGTCTTTTTTCTGTCTTGGGATTGGCCTAATCTTAACTTGTAGCAAATAATGATCAGACTCGAAGAATCCTTTACGCATTCTGACATTTAAAATTTCCCGCATATTTTTCTTGTGGCCACATGATCAATCTGGAATTCTCCCCACACTGTGTTAGGTGCTTTCCATGTTGTAAGTTTTCGTCTTGGCTTTTAAAATTGCGTTGACATAATTTTGAGGTTAAAATTTTGACAATATTTTATGAGGTGTTCCCCATTTTTGTTTGTGCGAATGTGTGCCGAGTACGGGCCTGTTATTTGTCTGTATTTTCTCCCTTTACCTAATTGCGCATTGAAGTCACCCATTAAAATTTTCACATGTCTTTCTGGTACGTTGTTGGTTACTTCTTCCATGTCTTCCCAGAAGTCTTCAATTTCTTGTGGGTTCTTTCTGTTATGGTCATTTGTAGGTGCATGTGCATTGATAGTTGTATTTGCTTTATTACCTGATTTGAAGGAGAGTGTGGAGATACGTTCTGATATGGAATTGAAGTCTATGATGTTATCCACGACTGATTTGTGTACTGCAAATCCTGTACCAAACAATAATGGTTTGCCTCTTCTGACAGCAGGTTTGCCTTTGTAAATCCTGTAATTTTCTGTATCGAAATGGTTTTCATCTATAAAGCTCGTCTCTTGAATGGCGAGTATTTTGATATGAAATTTTTCTAGCATGTCTGTAAATTGTTTTAGTTTTCCAAGTTTGAAGAGAGTGTTTGCATTGAGAGTGCCAATGTAGTGTTTGAGAAGAGATTTTGAGAAGCTACGACTCTTCTTCTCATGATGTTCCTGGTCCGCCAGAATCCGATGACCAGGAAAGTCCAGTTCGTTGACTGGGGCCTGGGGTAGCTGATTTCTTTCCTTTTGTTCCATCATGATTACTTCAAGTTGAAGTTGGTTGTGGTGATCTTTAATAAAGATCACGGTAATTACACAGACTTGATTGTTGAGATCAAGCCATATTTCACTGCCGCACTAACTAGGTGAACAGATGCAGACCACTAGTCGCTGGATACCAGAACAGACACTAGTGGATTTCTTGATGTTGTGTATTTGGTCCGCGAGAGCTATTTTATTTCGCTCAAGTCCACCGGCAAGCCGGTGAGGAACCCCCTATCCGCCACCTGGGACGCGCCACATCGGAGTATCACCTCTCCGCCTGCTACGACACCGTAGTAGGTTCGTGGATTATTATTATTATTATTATTATTATTATTATTATTATTATTATTATTATTATTATTATTATTATTGTTGTTGTTGTTGTTGTCCCTGGGTTTCCATGGAATGCAGAGGTGAAAGAAGGTGCCGGGGTGGATGAGTCTAACTACAATGTAAAAAATGGAAGTTAAAACTTAAACTGAAGGTTATATTTTCAGAACTTCAACTCAACAATATTTTATGACTATCTTACAGGTACAAGTAGCAATCATTAAACAAGATAGGGAAAAATCCAAGATTCACAACCTTAACTCTTTGGGCTTTAAGACCCAAGTTTTACAATTTTACAAAGGAAGAGGTATCATTTAATGAGGGGCAGAAATCCCCTAATTCCAGAGCACTTGCTCCCTAAATCACAATGTCTAGCCTTCCCCAAGGCACACTTTACAGTTACAAAATTTTTTAAAAGAGCTAACAGGCTCTCAATTTCTCAAGCCTACTCAAGGCAACATCAACTCACAATCTCTGGCCTTTCAAGCCCAACATACAATTTGAAACAGGGGTATCTCGTACCCAACCTATTGGCTCTTTGCGGAAAAGAACAGATTAACTAACTGGCCCGAAATACAAAATGAATGGACGCGTAATTTGTGCTCCTAGATATGAACACCAAAAAAACCTAAGGGGCTCTAGGCCGAAAGAAACAGGGGCTATTCCCAAACTACTGAGGTGACTCGTATAGAAATTACATTAACCACTTACAGTGGAAAACAGTTAGAAAACGCAGTCACCTCAAACCAAGATGAAGGGGAGCTCGAGATGTTACATCACTCTCTATCCCCGATTTACAGTTAAAGAGTTTACGAAGTTTTTACATTTACCGGCAGAAAGTTACATTTTTAGAAAAGAAGGTTACATAGTTAATGATTCGGACCTTTCCCTCGGGTTAAACTGTGTAGTTAGCAAGAATGAAAAATGTTATGTGGCCATTACCTTTTAGATGTACTACTGACCGAAGAAAGAGGCCGCCCGCCTCCTGCTTTGACACACACACTTAGTAAGATGACGATCAATTGGCCAAGAAACGGAAAAGACGCAGTTTATAAACCCTCAGGGAAGGTTCGAGGCCATTCACGATTAATCAATACACACCCTCTGAATTTTAATGGTAGATTTCAAAAATAACACTCAGAACCGGAGAAGAAGCCTGTGATAGGTGGAAAATTAATTACAGAAATTAGTGATTGGTTGGATTCAAAACTGGCTGAAAGAAAAGGTAAATGTTGCCAACCCAACAATAAATGATCATCAATTAGTTAAAAAGACCTAGAAATACAAAACTTCTTTAAATTATAGGTTCTTTCACTTCGCACCAGGGTGCATGATCATAGTTTCTAGTGGTTTCATCTGTGGAAGAATGTCCAAACTTCTTGATGAATGTCAAACAAAACAAGTAGAAATTCACTCAGGTTAGAAAACTGCACAATAACAAAATTACTCAATATTTAGGTGGTGACATCTTCTGATTAAAGTTCCAAGTTGTTGTAGTTTCAGTTTCACTGTTTCCCCAATAGAGGAGTTCATTTAGACGCTAGCTTTGAATGCGCGGCGTTGAGGTGTATCTCCCGGTACAATTATTATTATTATTATTATTATTATTATTATTATTATTATTATTATTATTATTATTATTATTATTATTATTTTAAAACACATAGCACAATAGACCTGAAGAAGGAGGAAGAGTAGATGAAGAAGAAAATAGACGGTTTTTCATCGTACACATTCTATCTGCTTCTAGACTAGATATGTTGGGGGAAATAGGATATATTGGATAACAGATACGTGAGAAAAATATGTTACGAATCTTTCAGATAACTTGTGTTGTTGTTGTTGTTGTTTTATCGATAATGATGTGTGTTTCTGCAATTAAATGGGATTAGAGTTTGTAGGGTATCGCCTGTGACCCATATTTTGGGAACAATCCCAACATTTGCCTGGATCTTAAGTATTAATAATTATAATTAATTATTTATAATTATTGTACCGGTTGGTACAACTACAGGCCGCACATTTGAATTCCCCTCTACAGCTGAAACTCTGAACTTTGAAAGTGAATTAATTCAACCGTTTATCAGAAGATGTCACTGTGTTAATTTCGAATTGTTTTTGTTTTCTAATCATCAACAAGTGTGGACATTCTCTGACAGATGTCTCTACCAAAAACCATGATCATGCACCCTGGTGCGAGGTGAAGGAACTTTTCTTGAAGATATTTTGTATTCATAAGTTTGTTCTTTACTAAATGTTGTTCTTTCATTTGTGGGTTGGCAATATTAATCTTTCTTTCCGCCAGTTTTTAAATTAGCCAATCGTAAATTGCTGTCATTAATTTTCAGCCAATGGTGTCTTTTTTTACCAATGTCGATGTGTAACTGTAAGCTACCCAATAAACGACTGTGGGTGTGTCTTAATCATTCATGAAAGGTCTCGAATCTTCCCCGAGAGTATAAAAACTGCTGGTTTTCCTGGCTCTCCGCCACTCGTACAACACCTTACTTAGTGTATGGAAGTATAGCAGGAGACGGGAAGCGCCTCTTTCATCCGCCAGCAGCTCTTCTTCAAGGTAATGGCCTTTTATCATCTTTAATTCTTGCTAGCTCAACAGTTTAGCCCTCGGGGAAGGTCCGAATCCTTTTCAATGTAAACCTACCTTTCTAAAAATGTAACTTAGTGCCGGCTTATGTAAAAGTTTCTTATAACTTTAACTGTAAATCGGGGATAGAGAGTGCTTTACCCTCTCGAGCGCTCCTTCTTCGTGAGTTGAGGTGACTACGTTTTCATAACCGATTTTCTACTCTTAATGTCTTAAAATTTTCTTACACGAGTCACCTCCCTAGTTTGGGAATAGCCCCTGTATCACCGGCCTAGTGCCCCTTAGGTTTTATACGGATTCATTGTAGGAGTGCAAGCAACGCCTCCATTCATCTTGGTATTTTGCGCCGTTTAATTAATCTGTTCTTTCCTCTAAGGCCCAGTAGGTTGGGTACGAGGTACCCTCGTTTCATTTGATGTAAGTGGTGCCTTGATGGCAATTTGTGTAATAGTCTGTTATTGCCTTTAATAGGCTTGAATAATTGAACGCGGTTCAGTTCTTTCTTGTGTTTGAAAAGTGCCTCTGGGAGGTTTGAGGTTAAAAGTTGGGAGCAAGTGCTCCACGTAATGAGGGGTTTTCTGCCCTTTGGTAATATGTGGTTGTGAGCTGAGAGCTCAGGAATTGTAAAAATTGGGGCTTGTGGCCCAGATTGTTAATGTCTCTCTAAATCTAGGCTTTCTTGGTCTTGTACCTGATTTGACTTGTTGTTATTTGTTAAAATCTGAAATTTTAATGTGAAAATTGTTAAGTTTTGAAAATATAACCTTTATTGAAATTTTAATTCATCTTTCGGCCTTGTAGTTAGACCCATTCCAGCCCGCACTTTCTTTCACATCTGCTGTTCCACAGATACCTCGGAACAATTATTACTGTTGTTATTGTTGTTATTATTTCTTGTTTCGTTTCGCCCATTCATAGGGCGCGTTGGAACTTGTTCATTGGCTTGATGACTTCTCTTTATTCTGCCAAAATCTTTTCATGAACTCACTGCGTTGCCTCTTCCGTTCTTCTTGCCACTTTGTACAAGTCCTGCGACTTGTCACAAAAATATGTGTTTATTCACTGAGGTCCTAAAGATATCGCGATTTCTCACGATGTTTTCTCTGATGTTCAATTCACTCAGGCTCCTCTTGTTTTCTCTAGCTAATTAATTATCCTGTTTTGGGAATTTATTATATTAAATCATCTTCTTGTGAGTCTATTATTATCAAATCAAGAAAATGTATCCAAAATGTTTAAACGTCTCCTCCGTATAGTACTGATGAAACTGTGTGTGTAACTACAGATATCTTCAGTTCGTCTTTTGATCCAAATTCCGTTTACTTACACAGGACCGAAAATTTTCATAAGATTTTAAAATTTTTAATTTTCTTTAGAATCTGTTTTACGTCACACCAACACAAATAGGTCTTATGGCGACGATAGAATTGAAAAGAGCTAGGAGTGGGAAGAAACGAGCCGTGCCTGGCGTGAGAAAGGGAAACCACGGAAAACCATCTCCAAGACTGCCGACAGTGGGGCTTGAACCAGCTATCTTCCGGGTGCAACATTTTTGTTTTTTTAGTATCTGAAATTTTTGACTGACCTCCTAAAGTTAAGTTTCTGATGCATATAGAGCCTCCGTTAGAATAACTGTTTCGTAATGTTTCAATTTAGCATTACGGGACATTCCTCATTTACTGCAGTGATCTCATGTTGGTCTAAATGTCCTCTGAAGTTTCGAGGCCCTTTATGTATTGACCAAACTGCGTAATCCCAAAGGAAGACTTATTTCTCCAAGGTGTTTAAGAAAAGATACCTGGGAAATTGTCACATGTGATATTTCAGTTTTATCTTTCTTGCACTTTTGCTGAAAATTCTCCATATATTTGATTTTTTCGAATGATATCTGAAGGCCTGCTCGTGATACTATTCCGTGTAATGTCTCGATAACATACCTAAATCCCTCCTTGTCCTCAGTGATGATCGCTGGGTCATCTGAGAAAGCCAAGCATATTTCACTTTGATTTTGTTCCCACCAGTCCCGATAGTTGTGCATGTGATATCCTTTTCTCACTCTCTGATGACTTTATCTAAAGCAAAATTAAACAGAAGAGAAGAGAAGAGAGTCCATCTCCTTGCCGAATACCCGCGTGTACTTCAAAAGAGTCAGAAATTTCCCCCCCAAATTTTATACCTTATATTTTATGTTTGTGAGGGTCTGACTTGTCAGTTCTCTGGTCTGTCTGTGCACAGCATCACACGCTTTCTTCAGTCCACGAAGGTGACAATCGTGTTGCTGCTTCTGCGGATCTTTAGATTCCATACCTGTTCAGCACAGGAACCAGCTTGATATTCCTCATTCAGATGCTCTGTTTGTTTCTCTAGTCGGTTTAGTAGGGCTTCTATTTTTTTGCTATTTGCTTTACGTCGCACCGACACAGATAGGTCTCATGGCGACGATGGGACAGGAACGGCCTAGGAATGGGAAGGAAGCGGCCGTAGCCTTAATTAACGTAGCCTGGTGTGAAAATGGGAAACCACGGAAAACCATCTTCAGGGCTGCCGACAGTGGGCTTCGAACCCACTATCTCCCTGGCGCGAGCTCACAGCTGCGCGCTCCTAACCGCACGGCCAATTCGCCCGGTAGCAGGGCTTTAGAATAGAACTTTATAAGCAAAGGTTAGCAGGGATGAATCTCTGTAGTTATTCGGATCTGTTTTGTCACCTCTTTTATGCAACGGATTAATCAACGCGCACTTCCAGTCCTGGGGATCGCTTCTGTTTCCGAGATTTCTATTAGGAGTGCGTGGATTCTTTTGATGAGCTCTTCTCCTCAAAGTTTCAACATCTCTGCGCTTTATATTTTTCACCCTTTTGTTTTATACACTGTGGCTATTATAGCAACTCCCCATTCATTTGGTATAGGTCCTTCAGGCAAAATGTATTAAAATGTGTACTTCGGATTTGGCACTATATGCCAACCCGTAGCGTTTAGCACATCGCCAAAAATATTAACATTTGTAGCTGCTTTCGAATGGTCCTAACTAGACATTGCACTTCCGATCTCGTTCTCAAGTAGCTTCCTTGTTTCCTGTGTGAGCCAAGTTTTCGAGGTACGTTGTATTATTGTGGCGTCGGTACTTATACGTCAGTTTGTAATTAAACTGTGCTAGAATTGGGAACTGTATGACTCTAGTCTGCACAAGAATCAGTTTTGTGGTTAACATTGATGCTTTCACGGTCTGTAGTTGTAGACATGATATAGGCTTTCGGGCTTATACCGTGTTAAGAAAACAAGGTGAAACTCTTTATATTTCACAGAGAACTTTGCTTCGCGTCTTCAGAAGAAAATCTCGACGATTCACGAGGAAGGCTTCTACAATAAGTTCTATTATATGTTTTGTAAAGAAGTACATGGAGATTAGTACTTGTAAATTTATAATAATAATAATAATAATAATAATAATAATAATAATAATAATAATAATAATAATAATAATAATAATAATAATAATAATAATAATGTTATTGGCTTTACGTTTCACTAACTATTTTACTGTTTTCGAATACGCCAAGTGCCGGAATTTATTCCCGCTGGAGTTTAATTACTTGCCAGTAAATCTACCGACACGAGGCTGACGTATTTGAGCACCTTCAAATACCACAGGACTGAGCCAGGATCAAACCTGCAAAGTTCGCGTCAGAAGGCCAGCGCCTCAACCGTCTGAGCCACTCAGCCCGGATTTTAAGTACAGAGTTTATGTAGGATTTTATTATTACTAGGGGACCCGTCCGAGAAATCTCCCATGTTCATAAAGTATGTGGGGGAGTAGCCCCTTGGTGAACTACTGGTGAACTAAGGAATATACAAATTAGTGCAATATTAGGCAGTCTTACTTACCACTTAATGTAATCTTTGATTTTTTAACATTTATGGTATCCCCTTGAACGGAAGCAAATGCAAGTGCATTATTATACTGACAAATGTTCCGGAAGTAATTTTTTTGTTTTACTATCATTATTTCCTTAACTGACAATTACAGCACATTATAATGACATAAAACAGGCGTCCCAGCGGCCAAAATGTGAAATGGACAACAATGATGCCACGTATTGTGACCGTTCACAACGTCACCTATAGTATGTCATGATATCCAGGAGATGAAATATGCCGTTTTCCGCGTCATTCTACGATAAAAACTGCCCAAGTCAGAATTTTTCTGCCCGCTCCAGGACTCGAGTTGCAATATCCAGAGTCGCGCGACCCAGCTCTAGTTGCTGGTAATTAGCAGCAAGGCGGTGCAAGAGCGCTTGTACTCGAAACTCTCTCACTCCCACCACGAGCGAGATGAAACCATACGCGTTATCACGTGACAAAGAATCTAGGTCACTAACTGAGCCCAGAGAGTAGGTCCAACGTGAAAACTAACATTATACCCTGTTTTCCTCGCTTATTCACCACTGCCAACTTAACGCATTCAACTGTTTTATTTCTGTTAATTTTCATAAATCGCAAAATACCCAATGGATAATTAAGCGCAAACATTCATTTGAATCAGGGAATTTTACGCATAATTATGGGACCGAGAAGTGCTCTACTTAACTGACAGGGCAGTAACTGCGCTGTAAACAAGGGCGCGTCTTAATGACTAACAGATGTTGGGCCCTAACCGTGCCAAGGAACACAAGGAATCCCCTGTGCTCGTCATCATTCACCGCCAGAGATTAAAGGACGCTTTTAAGATTGCTTCAAAACCTACGAAGTTATTTTAATAACAGTCACTCAGTGGAGATGGGAATACAGGAGCTACATTTCGATACCCCGTTCGTCACTGTACGTTGCGTATTAACGGATCAATGTGTGAGAAAGGATTGCATTTTTTCCCCCACCCTCAGCATTCGGGTCTCTAGCGTAGTGCGCCTATATATTCATGAGCTGAGAAGGAGACACCATCCAGTGTATTCTCAATGTGACGCCAGCACGGTAGTATTTCGTGGTGGTTTGTGTATGAGTCGTTTGTGAAGAAATAATCTTGTAATTTGAGCAGTGTTATGCAGATTCATTAAACCCTGTGAACATCTGCGAAAATACCCACAATTTAACTAAGTTTTTTTTTGCGAGTATAGTGTGTCGCTATTTAATATAGTGGGAGCAGCACGAAACCGAAATGACTGCTGTCCGTGTGTCGAAGAGGTCGTGCGTCGAGCCTCATATGTGCCGATACTAATACGGCTTAATTAACCACAATAGCCAGGTAACTCAGTGCGTGGAGTCGTGTGTGTGTGTCTCGACACAATTGAGAGATACAAAGAAAGTGCGTGAACGGCTCAGTGTCGGCATAATTAAGGGTAGTGTCACGTCTATAAAATCGATAATGCAGTTGAGAGCCTGACTTACGCATGACTAGGCGAGATAGAATATGCTTGAAGTGTGGTCGTGTGAGACGAGAAATTTTAATCCAGTAGTGACCTAACCAGTGACATTCTTTATTCAGGACCTAGAATAGCTGCATGCTGTTTATAAAAGAATAGGTACATGAGGAGGGAGCAGTGTCGGGCTACAGAGACAATACCGGCATTGGGTTGGAATGCTCGTGCTATTGAGCAGATCCAACCATATATTCAAATTGTGGTGTGTGATAAACTAACGTATTCACTTGAGACAGTTTCCCCTCATTTACATGTCTACGTGAACGCCGGAGTGAACGTCGACGCCCATCTGAATGCCAGAATTTTGCCTGCATATTAGAGAGAACCAGACGCCTAGCTGTCTTCGCCTGGTGTAGCAGAGAACGTCGAGAACGTCATACCAGATCAAGCCGTCATGTTCGTGACCTGCCAGGAAGTCATCATGGGTCTTCACATCGCCGATGACGTGATGCAAGCAGTCTAAAATCCATGGAGTGCCTCCCTGTAAAGCTGTGAACGTGGTATCCAGAAGGCTGAGTACATTTCCAAGTATTTATTTCTTTGAAGGTCGTGTCCCATTGTAAATATGTAAATTTTTCACTTAGATATAACGTAGACTGCAAGCACGCCATTTCAGAGGGATAATAATTATAATTTCATTTTATTTGGGTCTTTTATAGAATACTTTCTTCATGGTTTGGGAACGACCATACTTTACTTCCATTTTTTTTTACAAGGGTTTGATAATGCATGACGTAAATTTAAGGACCTCAGATTAATTAAGTGTGAAGTACCGTCAAGTAAAAGGGCCTGAATATTCTACGTAAGCGACTCCAGTTATCATCTTTTTACAGCCAATAGGAGTCCTCAGAGATATCTCAGTAACTGTTTTTTTTTTTTTTTTGTACTTCACAAGCTCTTAGGAAATCCTCCTTACTAGAAATTAAAACTGCTGGAACAACGAATGGAGCATGAGATTGGGGTATACATCTTACATCGCTAATTAGTTCGCGAATGTGCAAGTTAACTTGGACCCTGATGGCAGGAGATCATCATTAGATCTGCATCGTGGTCGATGTACCGAGAGGAAATGAAATGGCTGAACAGGCTGTAGCCATAATATATATTGCGAAATGAAATGTGAAGTTCCCTTGGAATCTGTCATTAAGACACGCGAGGCGCATATCGCGATGTGAATATGTTGATTAGGCCGGATATAGGGCCGTGATTTGTGTGATGCCATTTATGGCCAGTATTGAAAGAAGTGAATAGATTATTTGCCGTGAAGTCATTGCCCGAGAAGGCTAGTGGACTGCTCTTTGAAAGTGTGGCACGGGTAGCTCCCAGCGGGAGTTTTATGAGCCCCTTTAAACGGGGGAGTGAAGGCGTTTCTTCAGTGAAATAGAACAGATACAAGTGGCGAGTTCTTTTTCCTCTCGATACAAAGATTATGTGTGCTAATTTAAATAGAGCCAACGTCGCAGAGATTCCAAATGAGCATTAAATGAAGGATCCCTCCAATTTATTTCTTTAATTATCCACAGCGTATAGGGAATTCCAGGTCAGATATACCCCGTCTCAGAAGGTCCTGAGTTCATCGCAGGAGACAGTAAAGCCTTCTGTCACAAGCGGCAGGTGAAATAAGACCACCTGCGGCCCATTATGTGTATGTGAAGTGTATATATTCTTGTCCATTTGTTGCAGGGAGTGCTATAATACTTTGTTTATGATGTCTGGTATTGAAGTCGCTAAATGCTTGTCCATAGGTAACATCGTTGTGTAAATAATGTCCTGATATATGTGTTGATAAAAATCCTAATGAAATGGGCGTGTTTGTCATACTGCATATTTGGCAACGTATAACTTAAAGTAGTGTTGTAACGCGACTTTCAAAGGATTGGGAGTGTAAATTGCCTATTTCAGTTCATACGATACTAGAAAACTTATATCATAATTTGATGCAAGTTGAATATATTAATTTTCGACAAACAAACAGAATTACAGCTGGGTATGCCTATGTTGAATAGATGTGTGTGTAAAGTGATTAGTGTAAGTGTAAAGTGAAATAATTAGAGAGAAAACGCCTCTCTAAGTCTGAGGTACCGGTAGTGTAATAGTTCGAGAGGGAGCGCCTTCTTAATTTTGAATATTTAAACGTATAATGAAGTGTAGAAAAGACTACCGAACATTTAAACGTTAAGATCACCCAAGTTAATATATGTAAGGTGTTTGTATGGCATACCCATGTAAATAATGTGTTTCACTAGTATAAGTAAAAATTTATTATACAAGATATTGTCTCTCTTCTCTTTAGTAATGAAATGGTATTCCTCTCATAATTAACTTTTCCCCCTACTATAGAGACTATTTTAAAGGACTTACCGCCCCATCGGACAGTCCACAGACCCGAAAATGCGATACCGACTCGGCTAGCGAACTATTCCAGTAGGGGAAGGTGAGGCTTCGACAAACCGGGCTGAGTTCGAAGCTCACCGATGGTGCTCCATTCTAACGTCATATTTATGAACAATGGTAACTGGTTTATGTACAGATGCCTTGGAAAGGTTACAGTATTTCCCTACAGCAACAGTATTTGCATATCGCACACTTCGTACAATTTTTAAACTCATTTTTTTAAAGAATGTATCGATATTTATGAAATGAGAATGCAATTCGTCACTGCTTCTCTTTCCTTTAAATGCTCATTTGTCATGATCGGTTACTTGTGAGCGCCACAAAAGGGATCTGTACTACTGAAATAATATATGATGATGATAATTGTACCGGGAGGTACACCTCAACGCCTTCCATTCAAAATTCGCGCATAATGAACTCCTCTATTGGTAAAACAGTGAAACTGAAACTACACCAACTTGGAACTTTAATCAGAAGATGTCACCACTAAAATATTGAGTAATTCTGGTATTGTGAAGTTTCCTGAACTGACTGAATTTCTCCTAGTTTTGTTTGCTATACATCAAGAAGTTTGGACATTTCTCCACAGATGACACTACCAAAAAAAATTTATCATGCACCCTGGTGCAAAGTGAAAGAACTTATAATTTAAAGAAGTTTTGTATTTCTAGGTTTTTGTAACTGATTGATGTTCATTTATTTTTGGGTTGGCAATATTTCCTTTTCCTTTCCGCCAGTTTTGAATCTGTCCAATGGAAAATTTATGTAATTAATTTTCAACCTATCACAGGATTCTTGTTCGATTTTGAGTGTTACATTTGAACTCAACCAATAAAATTGAGAGGTTGTGGCTAGTTTATTCTTGAATGATCCCGAACCTTCCCTGAGGGTTTATAAACTGCGGCTTTTCACGTTTCCTGGCCAATTGATCGTCATCTTTCTGAGTGTGTGTGTTAAGTAGGAGGCGGGCGGCCTCTTTCGTCGGCAGCTAGAACATCTACAAGGTAATGGCCACATAACTGTATTCTTTCTTGCTACCTCCGCACTTTAATCCGAGGGAAAGGTCCGAATCTTTAACTATGTAACCTACTTTTCTAAAATGTAAATCATCTTTCGGCAAATGTAAAAACTTCGTAAACCCTTTAATTGTAAATCGGGGATAGGGAGTGAATTACCCTCTCGAGCTCCCCTTCATCTTGGTTTGAGGTGACTACGTTTTATAACTGTTTTCCATTCTGTAATGTGGTAAAGTAATTTCTATACGAGTCATCTCATTAGTTTGGGAATAGCCCCTGTTTCATCGGCCTAGAGCCCTTTAGGGTTTTAGGTTTTCATTGTCCTGGAGCGCAGTGTAACCCTCCATTCCTTCACCTGTTCTTTTCCATGAAGGCCCCGTAAGTTGGGTATTAAATACCCCTGTATAAAATAATTTTTCAAATTATAAGTTGTGCCTTGAGGGGTCAGTGATTGCCTTGAGTAGGCTTGGAAAACTGAGAGCCTGTTAGCTCTTTCTCAAAGTTTTTGCAAGATTATCGAGTGCCTCTAGAAGGCTAGAAATTGTATTTTGGGAGCAAGTGCTCCATGAATTAGGGGATTTCTGCCCGTGAATAAATTTGTGCTCTTTCGTAAATTTGAGCCGGGAGCTCAGAAATTGTAAAGCGAGGGACTTGAAGCCCAGGATCTATAAAGTTCACTAATCTTGGATTTTTCTAGACTTGTTTCAAGATTGTCATTGCACCTGATGTTTCATTGTTATGAAAAATTGTTAAGTTTGAAGTTCTAAAAGAAATATGACCTTTATTATAGTTTTAAATCAATCCTTGATATCGTAGTTAGACCCATTCAGGCCCGCACCTTCTTTGACCTCTTTCTGCTCCATGGGTATCCCCGTAACAACAACAACAACAACAACAACAATAATAATAATAATAATAAATGTCCGCCTCTGTGGTGTAGTGATTAGCGTGATAAGCTGCAACCCCCGGAGGCCCGGGTTCGATTCCCGGATTTGCCACGAAATTTGAAAAGTCGTACGAGGGCTGTAACGGGGTCCACTCAGCCTCGGAAGGTCAACTCAGTACAGGTGGTTTCGATTCCCACCTCAGCCATCCTGGAAGAGGTTTTACATGGTTTGCCACTTCTCCTCCAGGCAAATGCTGGGATGGTACCTAACTTAAGGCTACGACCGCTTCCTTCCCTCTTCCTTGTCCATTCATTCCAATCCTCCCATCCCCCACCAAGGCCCCTATTCAACAAAGCAGATGAGGCCGCCTGGCCGAGGTACTGGTCATCCTCCTCAGTTGTATCCCCGACCTAATGTCCCACGCTCCAGGTCACTGCCCTTGAGGCGGTAGAGGTGGGATCCCTCACTGAATCCGAGGGAAAAGCCAAGCCTGGAGGGTAAGCAGATTAAGAAGAAGAATAATATATGATAATAATAATAATAATAATAATAATAATAATAATAATAATAATAATAATAATAATAATAATACGGCTGGGCCGAGTGGCTAAGACGGTTGAGGCGCTGGCCTTCTGATCCCAACTTGGCAAGTCCAATCCAGGCTCAGTCCGGTGTTATTTGAAGGTTATCAAATACGTCAGCCTCATGTCCCTAGATTTACTGGCACGTAAAATAACTCCAGCGGGACCAAATACGGGCGCCACGACCTCTCCGTTAAACGTAAAAATAGTTAGTGAGACGTAAAGCCAATAACATTATTATTATTATTATTATTATTATTATTATTATTATTATTATTATTATTATTATTATTATTATTATTATTAATGCCAAGCGAGTTAGTCATGCGGTTAGGGTCAAGTAGCTGTGAGCTTGCATTCGGGAAAGGGTGGTTTCAAACCCTGAAGATGTTTCCCAGGGCTTCCTATTTTCACCCCAGGCTGTACCTTAATTAAGGCCACCGTCATTGCCTTCTCAGGCCTACCTTCTTCCTATCGTTGTATCGTCGCCGAAAACCTTCGATGTGTTAGCGCGACGTCAAACCACTAGCAAAAGAAATCTCCCAATTAGGCATTTCAGTACGCCTACCAGCTCTATAGGTATTCCATCACACGAACTCGAGCATAGAGTATGAGACGTAATAAGTAGCATTTCACCGTCGTTCGTTTAGTAATGATCGTTAGTCAAAGTCTAAAATATGACTTTTAGCTAAGAAATGAACTACAGTTAATTCAAGGTAGGTAACTTTTTTTTAACAATTGGCTTTACGTCGCACAGACACTGGTGACGATGGAATAGGAAAGGGCTAGGAGTGGGAAGGAAGTAGCCGCAGCCTTAATTAAGGCACACGCCGAGCTCGACAGCTGCAGTCGCTTAAGTGCGGCCAGTAGCTAGTATTCGGGAGAGAGTGGGTTCGAGCCCAAATGTCGGCAACACTGAAGATGGTTGTCCGCGGTTTCCGATTTTCACACCAGGCTAATGCTGGAGCTATACCTTATAAAGACCATGGCCCTTCCTTCCCACTCCTAGCCCTTTCCTGTCCGATCGTCGCCATAAGACCTATCTGTGTCGGTGCGACGTAAAGCAACTTATAAGAAAAATAAGGTACAGCGCAGAATTCACCTGGTGTGAAAATGGGAAACCACGGAAATCCATGTTCAGGGCTGCCGACACTGGGGTTCGAACCCTCTCTCTCCCCAATGCAAACTCACAGCCGCACGGCGAACTCGGTGACAGGAAACCTGACACAAACTGTTATCCAAATACGGGATTATTTCAGTCAACGCTGTTGTGTTATTGGTTGATATGGCACAGTAGAGTACTGTTTACCTTGTTAAGGAGAGTACCGCATGGCTCAGTGATGGCGTAACGTCAGCAACACCTCCGAGATGTCGGTACAAGGCGCAGAGTTCAGGTCATTCTGCAGTCTACACACAATAACAGCTCATAACTCTGGTTGTTTAAATAAGACTAATGGCTCTGCTAAGGAATTTAACGTGGGGTCCGACACTCAAAGTGGAGAGGAATGTCGACAATGGTAAAGTCCAGGGAAGTTTCTGAAGTCAAAAATTCAAAAGTAACCAAAAGTATCCTCAGATGAATTTGTGAAAATCTTGGAGCAGCTGTGTGAGAAGTTACAATGATTTTACGTCGCATTAACAAATACAGGTTTTCGCCAACGCCGGGATGGGAAATGGCTAGAACTGAGAAGGTAGCGGCCGTGACATTAACTTTATATAACCCCGCTATTTGCCTGATTTGAAAATGGGAAACTACGGAAATCTATCTTATGTTATATAGTTGGGTTTTGAATCCACCATCTCTCAATTTCAAGTTTAACTGTTACGCTTTAAACGAAACTCAATTCACTATGTGTGAGACGCTGCAATGCACGTGGTGGTATGCCAGTTCAAACACTGCATTGGCACAAGTTAAATGCATGGGCCTGTTGAGTGATCTGTCCATGCAGCAGCAGTACCAGGACAACTCTTTATAAGAGAGATGGTATATTAGTAACGATTACAATAAATGAATATCTTCTTCTCCCGTCACGTTTGACTGGGGTAGAAAACGAATCGTTCCCTTCTTATACTCTATGGCAGTGGTGTGGAGGATGACCAGTTCCTCGCCCAGGCGGCCTCACCTGCTAAACTGAACAGGGTCCTTACGGGGAGATGGGAAGTTTGTAGGGGAGAGACAAGGGAGAGGGAAGAAAGCGGTCGTGGCCTTAAGTTAGGTACCATCCCGACATTTCCTTGGAGGAGAAGTGGGAAAACATGGAAAACCACTTCCAGGATGGCTGAGGTGGGGATCGAAACCACCACTACTCAGTTGACCTCCCGAGGCTGAGTGGATCCCGTTCCAGCCCTCGTATCACTTTTCAAATTTCGTGCCAGAGCCGGAAATCGAACCCGGGCCTCGCACTTAATCACTCTAACCACTACACCACAGAGGGGGCTATCCCAACACTCTCCTCTTCATATTCACACAACACACTACACTATCAACCACCACAAAAATACACAATAGTGATTACATCCCTCCATATAGGGTTGGCGACACGAAGGGCATCCGGCCGTAAAACGTGCTCGACACAGTTCGCACCCGCGACCCCACATGTGTGGGAAAAGCGGTAGAAAAGAAGAAGAAGAAGACTCTATGAGAGTGGTATTCAAAGTGTGGTGCGCGTACACGGACTCGTCTCAAGTGGTGCGCAAATTTATCATAGCTCCTAACTGTTTTCATTCAACAGTTCAGAGAAGAGATGAACCTGCTCATTCTCAACAAAATCTTCTTTTGATTTAGTGGGTTTTTTTTTCTACCACTGCACATAGTTCCCTTTTCGAATTGAATGAATGAACGAAAACCTAAAACATGTTTTCCAGCCAATGACCGGGTCAGGGATTGAGTGAATGAAGCCCCCATCTTGCGGCGAGGATAGGAATTGTGCCGGCTGCCGAAGCCTGTCGCACTCGTCTGGGGCAATGATTAATGAGCGACAGATGAAATGAAATGATAGTGGATAGTGTTTGGAATGAAAGATGACGGGGAAAACCGGAGTACTCACAGAAGAACCTGCCCCTCCTCCGCTTTTTCCAGCACAAATCTCACATGGAGTGACGGGGATTTGAACCACGGAACCCAGCCGTGAGAGGCCGACGCACTGCCATCTGAGCCACGGGGATTCCCTTTCTGAACTATTCTTTCTAAAATATGTTTCAGTTTGTATTTCCCATTACTAGGTACGTACAAATGCTTACTGATGCTGCATTGCTCTCTTTAACATTTCTGTTTCGAAATCCTTGCATACAATTCTATTTTCTTTATTAGCAGTATGTATCATCATGCTGGTATATATCGTTGCTAGGCAATGAACACCTCGTAATTCCACTCAGAAGAAAACTATGCTGTCCGCCTCTGTGGTGTAGTGGTTAGTGTGATTAGCTGTCACCCCCGGAGGCACGGGTTTGATTCCCGGCTCTGCCACGAAATTTGAAAAGTGGTACGAGGGCTGGAACGGGGTCCACTTAGCCTCGGGAGGTCAACAGAGTAGAGGGGGGTTAAATTCCCTCCTCAGCCATCCTGAAAGTGGTTTTCTGTGGTTTCCCACTTCTCCTCTAGGCAAATGCCGGGATGGTACCCAACCTAACGCCACGTCCACTTCCTTCCCTCTTCCTTCTCTATCCCTTCCAATCTTCCCATCCCCTCACAAGGCCCCTGTTCACCATAGCTGGTGAGGCCGCCTGGGCGAGGCAATGGCCCTCCTCCCCAGTTGTATCCCTCGACCCCATGTCTGAAACTCCAGGACACTGCCCTTGACGGGGTAGAAATGGGATCCCTCGCTGAGTTCGAGAGAAAAACCAACCCTGGAGGTTAAACGGACTAAGAAAGGAAGAAAGAAAGAAAACTGTGGCCGCGTTGCCTGAGAAGGAAAAGAAGACTCCAGCGGTGCGTGTTCATTGCTCAGCAATGAAAATACCAGGAACAGTTCTTCGGCCATTGCTGACCTTTCACGTTTGGGCTTCTTCTGTAAAGTTTTGCGAGGTTCCCTTTGCCCAGCGACGATATAAAGGCTGAACCGAAATTCGCGCACTCGGGCGTCGCAGCGCGTCTCCTCACATGCCAGCAATAAAACAAAATGTCTCTCACAAAAGTTCGTCCTGCGAGTAATTTTCTTTCTTAATCTGTTTACCCTCCAGGGTTGGTTTTTCCCTCGGACTCAGCGAGGGATCCCACCTCTACCGCCACAAGGGCAGTGTCCTGGAGCGTGAGCCGTTGGGTCGGGGGATACAACTGGGGAGGATGACCAGTACCTCGCCCAGGCGGCCTCAAATGCTATGCTGAACAGGGACCTTGGTGGGGGATGGGAAGATTGGAAGAGATAGACAAGGAAGAGGGAAGGAAGTGGCCGTGGCCTTAAGTTAGCTACCATCCCGACATTTGTCTGGAGGAGAAGTGAGAAACCGCGGAAAAACACTTCCAGGATGGCTGAGGTGGGAATCGAACCCCCTCTACTCAGTTGACCTCCCGAGGCTGAGGAGACCCCGTTCCAGCCCTCGTACCACTTTTCAAATTTCTTTTCAGGACCGGGAATCGAACCCGGGCCTCCGAGGGTGGCAGCTAATCACACTAACCACTACACCACACAACCACCACCACCACCACTGCGAAGGTAAAGCAATTGGATTTTGGGGATACGCCAACCAAAATGTTTGAATACCACGGTCTATAGCCACTTCATTTCCAGTCCTGTCACAGTCACTACCACATACGTCACCAGACAGTTTTAAGTACACATGACTTGCATTCTCAGGTCTCTTTCGTGAAGCTTTCACATAAAACAATACACTTGGTTGGTTCTATAGCAATCAATATCAGTGTGGCCTTGCGGACGGTGTGCACCACATTGACTAATAACACTGTAGTTATCACCATTATCCAGGTCTCACGTGTACAGTAGAATGGAACCTCTGATATTGAATATCACAATAAGTTGCCAACTCACTCACTATACTCAACAAAACTTGATTATTTTATTTTGCTTTTAAGTACACCCAAGGGTTGTAATCTTTCACCTTTGTTGTTCATACTTTGCATGGATCATGTCCGGTCTCTTGTCTCTGATCACAGGGTTCCCCGGTTCGATTCCTGGCAGCGTCGGGAATTTTAACCTCGTTGGTTAATTTTGCTGGCACAGAGCTGGGTGTATGTGTCGTCTTCATCATCATTTCATCCTCATCAAGACACGCAGGTCACCTACGGGAGTCAAATCGAAAGTCATACCGGCACTAAAAGCCATACGCTATTTCATTTCATGGATCATCTCCTGGAAGGTATTAAGTGGCAGGGAGGAATTCAGTTCGGTGGAAATGTAGTAAGCAGTCTGACCTATGCTGACGACTAGGTCTCAATTGCACATTGTGCCGAAAGCCGGTAATCCTGGAATTTGAATACAGATACAGAGAGTGTGGTAAGAAAATTAGCCTTTCCACGAATAAATAGATGACCGTAGGCAAGAAATCTAAGAGAACTGAATGTCACATAGTGAATACAAATTTGGAACTAGTAGATAATTTCAAGTATTTAAGATGTGTTTTCTCTCAGGTTGGTACTATAGCAAGTGAGATTGAATCAAGGTGCAGTAAAGCTAATGCAGTGAGCTCGCAAATGCGATCAACTGTAAGAAGGAAGTTAGCTCCCGGATGAAACTATCATTACATCGGTATGTTTTGAGACTAACTTTGGTTTAGGAGAGTGAAAGATGGGTGCACTTAGCATAGTTTATTCAGAAGTTACAAGTGACAGACGCGAAAGTAGCGAGAAGGATTACTGGAACAAAAAGGTGTGAACAATGGCAGAAGGGTACTCGGAATGAGAAGATAAAGGCTAAGTTAGGAATGAACTCGATGGATGAAGCTGTACGTACAAACCGGCTTCGGTGGTGGGGTCGTGTGAGGCGAATGGAGGAGGATAAGTTACCTAGGAGAATAATGGACTCTGTTACGGAGGGCAAGAGAAGTGGAGGGAGACCAAGAACGCAATGGTTAAACTTATTTTCTAACGAGATATGGAACTACAGTAAACGAGGCGACAGAACTAGTTAAAAGTAGGGGATTGTGGCAGCGGTTAGTGAATTCACAGAGGCTTGCAGACTGAACACTGAAAGGCATGTCAATAATGGAGATATACGTATGTTACTCACATTTATTGATACGAGACCTCCTGAGGTGAATGTCACTTACTTCTGCCGGGCTCCTTCTGTCAACTGGTGATGGTGGTGATTATTGTTTTAAGAAGAAGTGCAGCAGGGTAACCATTCTCTTTCAATACTAAGAAGAGGAACAATGATAGATGACTGACCTTTGAAAAATGAAAATATTGACAAACGAAAAAATGAAATAGCCAAAAAGGCCGTGAAAATGAATATTCACCAGCCTCGCAAAACTAATCCACTGCGGTTAGAAGAGACCTAGAGTTGCCCAAGGAAGGTCGAGTAGGAAAGTAATGACTCGGGTGAAATGTATAAACACATTGAAGGCTCAGCTCAGGACCCAGTGGTCCGCCTTCCACGGTCTCCAAGATGAAAGCTTCTTGAAAGGAGGGTTCCGCTTTAGTCAGCTCTTACGACAGGCAGGGGACACCCTCGATATATTCTACCGCCATGGCAAAATGGTTAGCGTGCTGGTCTTTGGTCCTAGGTGTCCCGGGTTTGATTCCCAGCCAGGTCGTCGGGTGTCAACTCGAAACACCTGCACCTGACCTCTACGGAGGCAATACGACATTATTATTTTTAACACAGTCATATAATAATATCGTTTTGCTTCAGAAGAGATACCCCAGTGGGTGGGGGCGGTAGAATAACACCCGCGGTATTCCCTGCATATCGTAAGAGGCGACTAAAAGGGGCCCCAAGAGCTCTGAACTTTTGAGCATGGGTTGGCGACCATGAGGCCGTTAGCTGAGTCCTGGCATTGCTTCGACTTGCATATACTAGGCTCCTCACTTTCATCTATCCTATCCGACCTCCCATTGTGAACCTTGTTCTTTCCGACCCCGACGGTATTAGAACACTCAAGGCCAAGGGAGTCTTTCTTTATCACGCCTTTCGTGGCCCTTGTCTTCGTTTGGCCGATACCTTCATTTTTCGAAGTGTCGGATCCCTTCCACTTTTCTCTCTGATTAGTGTTAAACAGAGGATGGTTGCCTAGTTGCACTTCCTCTTAAAAAACAATAATCACCACTACCACCACCACCTCAGACGAGACCTGGTGTAGGTGTTTCTACAAGCGACCTCCCTTTCTGTGAGGATGGTGCCCTAACTAAGATCAATTCTAATTATGAAGACGGCACAAACACCTAGCCCCCGAACCAGAGGAATTAACCAATCCAAGTTTAAATCCAGGCCCGTCAGGGAAACGAACCCGAGACTCCTTCGATCAAACGCTAGCATTCCAAACAATTGACCACGGAGTTTACATGAGTTGGGAACAATAAATTTTCTCGTCCGAGTGAATTAACCGTGCGGTTATGGTCCAGCAGCTGCGAACTTGCATTCGGGAGGTCGTGGGTTCGAACCTCACTGTCGGCAGCCCTGAAGTGGTTTTCCTTTGTTTCCCATTTTCACACTAGGCAAATGCTGGGGCTGTAACTTAATTAAGGCCACGGCCGTTTCCTTCCCACTCCTAGCCCTTTCATATGTCATCGTCGCCGTAAGACGTAGATGTTTGTCATTTCGAAAAATTAGACTGAAATACATTGCTTTCCTGCATTTCTTTAAGGGTTAAGAGCTCACATGACTTCCCCGTACGCCCGACTACCTCCTCGCTGGTCCACCCATGTTCGCCTGTGTTCGGTTCACTGACGAAGCCTTTAATGTATATCCTTTAGTAGTACTCATCTGTATAGTTATGCTTATCCCGATCCCAAACTTGTAAATGATTTCGCCCACAGTCTTAACATGAAAACTGAAACTTTCGTGATTATGAGAAATTTCTGAATTGGACATTCCATTTTAAATATAAACCCCATATCATGTATATTATTATTATTATTATTATTATTATTATTATTATTATTATTATTATTATCGTAATTCGTTTTATTTGTGTTTCTTTCTTTCTTTCTTTCTTTCTTTCTTTCTTTCTTTCTTTCTTTCTTTCTTTCTTTCTTTCTTAATCGGTTTATCCTTCAGAGTTGGTTTATCCCTCGGACTCAGCGAGGTATCTCACTTCTACCGCCTCAAGGCCTCATGGGCAGTTTTCTGGAGCGTGAGACTTTGGGTCGGAGGATACAACCGGGGAAAAGGACCAGTACCTCGTCCAGGAGGCCTCACCTGCTATGCTGAACAGGGGCCTTGTGGTAGGGATGGGACAGACAAGGAAGAGGGAAGGAAGCGGCCGTGGCCTTATGTTTGGTTCCATCTGGGCATTTTGCCTGGAGGAGATGTGGGAAACCACGGAAAACCACTTTGAGTATGGCTGAGGTAGCAAACGAACCTCTCTACTCAGTTCACCTTCCAGCCCTCGTATCACTTTTCAAAGTTCGTGGCAGAGCCGGATATTGAACCCGGGTCCCGGGGGTGGCAGACAATCACGCTAACCACTACACCACAGAGGCGGACATTATTGTACTTAACAAGCGTAATGTTCATTTATATTGTGTATTACAATAGATATTGTATGTACAGTAAGATACGAGTAGCAACGCGTCCGCCTGTCACCCGGTGCCCTCGGGTTCGATTCCCGGTCGTATCAGGGGTTTTTAATTGTAAATGATTAATATCCCTGGCCTGGGGACTGGGTGTTTGTGTCGCCCTTAACGTTCCTTTCCTCATTCAATACTTTACACTTCCGCCATTTATAAAATACACGCAGGCTCCTCACCTATGGTGCAAGTAGGGATAAAAGATCTTTCTAGGTCGCCACCCCGAACAAACAGCTTCTCTTTTAAAGATACGTGTAGCATAGTAATTTGTTTCAGTCTCTTTTTATTTTATTTATTATTTTAATATTTTTATTTTATCTTATTTACGTATTCTCTGATTAATTGTAAGACAAAGACACCATAAAGCTGTTCAGTAATATTTAACTCTTCACGTCACCCAACGAGTTTCGAATCGTGAGTCAAGGTTGTACACAAGTAGTTTCAGTTTCAGAAACACATTATTTGCAACGCCCACTCTGGTCTTGTATCACCCAACAACCATACTTCCAATCTCAATAACTGTAATGCTAGACCACTTCGAACAGCGTCCAGCTCCGTGGCTAAATGGTTAGCGTGCTGGCCTTTGGTCACAGGGATTCCGCTGGCACGGGGGCTGGCTGTTCTCCCTCATCACGACGCGCAGGTCGCCTACGGGAGTCCAATCAAAAGACCTAGCGAGCCTAAGTCCTCGGACACCTCCCGGCACTAAAAGCCATACGGCATTTCATTTTAACTTATAAAGGCAGTCGTCAAGATTTCTTAGAACTTAATTAAAACATTAGGAAGAACATGCCGTATCTTCCAGTTTAAGATTCTTGCGCTCCATACGGCTTTTCTTCTAAACTGACAGTTCGCAGACAACGCGACCAACGCCATAACGACACTATCAGCGCTCTACTGCCGCGACAACAGGTGATGCAATACGACCGCGGTAAGCAGCCCTCATAAAATATAACACCTTACTGGGAAAAGCTAATGAAGGAGGAGTGAAAACAACTTAAAAGACGCTGGCAACATATAAATTTCATTTTGGACCCCGTATTGACGCAGGGCTATAAACGTAGATGAATTACTTTCTTTACTTCTTTCTTCCTTTCTTAATACGTTTACTGTCCAAGGCTGTTCTTTCCCTCCAACTCGGCGAGGGATCCAACCTCTACCGCCTCAAGGGCAGTGTCCTGGAGCTTGAGATGTTTCGCCGGGCATACAACTGGAGAAGAGGACCAGTACCTCTCCCAGGTGGCCTTACCTACTATGCTGAACAAGGTCTTGTGGAAGGCGGGGAAGTTTGGAAGGGATAGACAAGGAAGATGGAGGGAAGCGGCCGTGGCCTTAAGTTAGGCACCATCTTGGCAATTGCCTGAAGAAGTAGTGGAAAACCACTTTGAGGATGACTAAGGTAGGAATCGAACCTCTCTCTACACAGTTGACCTCCCGACGCTGAATGGACCACGTTTCATCCCTCATACTGAAACCTTGAATCTACCGTTCCATTGTGGGTCGTCTGCCTTGGCTGCTTCAGTACAGCAATATTCATTCCTATATCTTGAGGTGTGTAGAATTCTTCCTTGTCACTTCATCTACCGATCGACAGGGTTCAGAGCAGAGTATAACTACTTCGAATGAGGAATGGTCACTAAAAATTTATTGAACGAAATCACGATAATTTCGGTTACTGAATAACCATGAAAAAAAATTATCGAAAAATGTTATATATCAGTCACATTGCATAACGTGAACGGCAATACAAGATCAATGGACAGCAAAACTAGAAGAGAAAGAACAAAAAAAACTGAAATTCGGGCAACATTGACCCAAACGATAATTGAGAGTTAACCCACACGAACCGTGGAAAATCTGTCCTTCACCAAATAGAATTCCAGATTTACATTTAATTAAGGTTATCCACGAGTCTAATATCCTCTCGAGTACCGGAATATCCCCCGAATGGATCGATAATCGAAGCAAATTAACCATCAGTTGCTCTGGGTAGGTTACGAAATGTTATTCGAAAGCATGGTGTTTGTTACAAGTTAACCGAATTTATCAAAATCTGAAATAAAATCACAAGATGTATTGTCATTTCGTGACACCCTTAAGTTATATATACAGTAAATCCCGATGCCGAAATATGCATACCGCAAACAGATGTTCAGAATGAACCAACAACACTTGATCCGAGAGGATCGTACGTCACATCATTCTGAACGAACAAAACTGTGAAATGCAGGGAAACATCAACTCACTACGCGTTTAGAAGAAATGCCAAGCACTGAAGTTAAATAAAAGTAGTAAATCATTCGAAAAGTCTTCTTACTAAACTAACTTTCAGGTTATGAAACAGTTAAGTCGTTAAATTAAATTACAAGTCGACAATATAAAAATAACCAACATGAAATCTTTCCAATTGTACACAACTACAATTACAAATCTGTCTACCTACACTTGTCCCCTTAAACTAAACTACAAGTGATCGGTAGGCCAACGTCTCACCTTAGTAATGTAAATAACGTAAAATGAAATATTTCTAACAGCTGATGAATCGAAATCGCATTCGTAGTGTAAATCCCTTAATACAAAAAAATTACTGTCAACACATTGCCCTATCGTAACATACCGTACACCAGAACAATAAATCTCGAAGTAAAAGAAAAACAATAAAAAATAAAAGGTCATCGGGATTGAACGCACGTGGCTAAGTAGTATGGACCAGTCTCCATCAGCCAGGTTTCCACGTGGGACAACACGTGCATATTATGGAAGCACTTTCCAGCTAGTGAAGGTTATGCCGAAACGTGGCCTGAATAGTACCTGCTAATATCTTCCATACCTGCATCCACTACTGCAGACACTATCATCGCTCAAGTCGATTCATGAAAATGCCTAACCTATAACTTGGCTATGTACAAACGGCATACTGACCCTATGGTTGAGCCAGCGCTGCAGTGTCTACACATCTCCAACAGTAATATGTACACGCGGCATCCTTAACCTATCGTTGAGCCAACACTGTGGTATTTTCACATCACTGATACTCATCATCATCATCATCATCATCATCTGTTTACCCTCCAGGTTCGGCTCTTCCCTCGGACTCAGCGAGGGATCCC
The DNA here is from genome assembly GCF_040414725.1 of Anabrus simplex. Lineage (NCBI taxonomy): Eukaryota > Metazoa > Arthropoda > Insecta > Orthoptera > Tettigoniidae > Anabrus > Anabrus simplex. The sequence goes on from NC_090270.1 coordinate 335,264,230, forward strand.
ACCTCTACCGTCTCAAAGGCAGTGTCCTGGAGCTTCAGACTCTTGGTCGGGGGATACAACTGGGGAGTATGACCACTACTTCGCCCAGGCGGCCTCACCTGCTATGGTGAACAGGGGCCTTGTAGGGGGATGGGAAGATTGGAAGGGATAGGCAAGGATGAGGGAAGGAAGCGGCCGTGGCCTTAAGTTAGGTACCATCCCGGCATTCGCCTGGAGGTGAAGTGGGAAACCACGGAAAACCACTTCGAGGATGGCTGAGGTGGGAATCCAACCCACCTCTACTCAGTTGACCTCCCGAGGCTGAGTGGACCCCGTTCCAGCCCTCGTACCACTTTTCAAATTTCGTGGCAGAGCCGGGAATCGAACCCGGACCTCCGGGGGTGGCAGCTAATCACGCTAACCACTACAGCACAGAGGCGGCCCATCACTGATACTGCTGAGCGAAATCGAAAATTTAAAATAATGTCCGGATATTTAAATCTAATTCTTAATTAAATTCAAACACATGAAGTGAAATCCGTTACATAAATGAACGCGAATCTGGAATAATATTAACTATGTCCATTTCCTATGATAAAGTGTGACATCGAACTTACATAATAGGTTCGAATAGTTCAATCTATCACTCGCTGAAATTCAAACACATACAGGGAAGTTCTCCAAATAAAAGTCAACTCAAACCTCGTCTGATATTATGTGATACGAATGAAAAGAATAATCACAACCACCATGATATTCGCGGCATGGCGTACAGTGTGAGGCTCCAGATAACCTGGTATGTCAACACTCCAAGCATGTATCATTGTAAACTCTCCAGTAAAGTAAACATTCATCAACATACGCAGAGTAAACTCACTCTATCAACCGCAATGTTTCCAATTCGTGATGTTTTTCGTATCATAAAGATACAGAATAAAATTTAATTTCCAATAAGCAAATCCTACCTCGACCATGCGCAAGAATTCATTTTATTCGTGAGGTCGGTTATAGTCCGCCTCTGTGGTGTAGTGGTTAGCGTGATTAGCTGCCACCCCCGGAGGTCCGGGTTCGATTACCGGCTCTGCCACGAAATTTGAAAAGTGGTACGAGGGCTGGAACGGGGTCCACTCAGCCTCGGGAGGTCAACTGAGTAGAGGTGGGTTCGATTCCCACCTCAGCCATCCTCGAAGTGGTTTTCCGTAGTTTCCCACTTCACCTCCAGGCGAATGCCGGGATGGTACCTAACTTAAGGCCACGGCCGCTTCCTTCCCTCATCCTTGCCTATCCCTTCCAATCTTCCCATCCCCCTACAAGGCCCCTGTTCACCATTGCAGGTGAGGCCGCCTGGGCGAGGTACTGGTCATCCTCCCCAGTTGTATCCCCCGACCAAGAGTCTGAAGCTCCAGTACACTGCCCTTGTGGCGGTAGAGGTGGGATCCCTCGCTGAGTCCGAGGGAAAAGCCGAACCTGGAGGGTAAACAGATGATGATGAGGTCGGTTATAACAAAATGCAAATGGAATTGTAAACCTGACTTAAATGACTTTACTACATAAAATAAGAATTATGGGAAAAAATCGCTTGTACTTAAAATATGCGTTGTTAAAACGCACTCACTTAGATTTGACAACCCTTGCATTTTGCAATCCCTCCGTTTAACATAACTCAGGATCGCTACAGGATGTCGCTACTCTTTTACAGCCTGTCTTGGAAATATTACACATCAACATATACACCCGGTCATTGTTTTAATTCCTGTATTTTCATAGTATAGGAATTCCCTTGATGTACTTTTCACATCGTAATTAGAAATTAGATATTTATATAGGAGCCTCCGTGCCTCAGGCGGCAGCGCGTCGGCCCCTCACCGCTGGGTGCCGTGGTTCGAATCCCGGTCACTCCATGTGAGATTTGTGCTGGACAAAGTGGAGGCGGGACAGTTTTTGTCCCGGTACTCCGGTTTTTCCTGTCATTTTTCATTCCAGCAACACTCTCCACTATCATTTCATTTCATCTCTCATTCATTAATCATTACCCCAGAGGAGTGCGACAGGCTTCGGCAGCCGGCACAAGTCCTATCATCGCCGCAGGATAGGGGCTTCATTCGTTCCATCCCTGACCCGGTCATTGACTGCAAAACAGGATCTAGGTTTTCAATTAGAAATCTATATAGAAGAAAGTTGCAAAATCCTGTAATGCGGGTAGAGCAGATTACGGACAGATAGGTATTTCAGTTATGAATGGGTTATTTAAGAATCTATCAATGGTGGAACTTAGTATAGTGAGTATTAGTACCATTGTATTGTCGTTGTTGTGAGTACTCCATAATGTAATTAATAGTTGAATTTCATGTAATGGGTCAGGGTCGAATAGATGGAGTGTTTCTTCCTCAACTGCTGGTGTTTTGCAGCTGTAGGATGAGAACATTAAGTCACTCATTCAGTCATTCATTACTCCATCCATTCAGTTATTCATTCATTCGGTTATTCATTTATTCAATCTTAAGTGCTCTCTCCGCAGTGACTAGTTTTGCGTTAATGGGAGTAAATAGTTTCCTTTGCTTTTCATTCATGCATAAATGCCATTCATTCACCCCGAATGAGCTGGTCCCTCCGTAGTTGCTGGTGGTTCGTAGGTATAGGCCGAGTGCATTTAATTCATCCATTCATGCATTCATTCATCGACTCATTCAAATAGGAATGCTCTCTTCTCTGTTTGTGGTTATCCGTGACTGGGAGAGAAGTGGTTATTCAGATTCATGTATGCATGGATAAAATTCAATCAGGCAATCAGTCATTAATTCGTTCATTCATTCATTCATTTATTCAGTTATTCGGCTCATGTATAGTGTCTGTTGAATGTGGAGGAGAATTCCTGTACAGACGTATGACAAATAAATAAAATTTCAGGTCGTTATTTTCTCCGTATATGCATTTTCTTCTTTTCATTTTTCTTCCTTGTCTTTATTTTCGTTACGTTTATTTTTACTTGCATATGTGTTATAAGTAGGGCTAGAAAGTAGAGGAATTTTTCTCGACTATCCGAAGACGAGTCCTTACAGAATATATGTTCATTATGGGTTACTGTAGGCCAGAAAATGGTGAGTTTTATTTGAACTTTTCCCATTTTCGGCGTGTTTTAGTTTGTCTGTCCGTTTTAAGCCTAAGCCTTAACAGCTTTTTTAGCCTAAGTCTTAACGGATATTTTCGCAAATTCACCTTCTTTCGACGACATTTTTACTGCTCCTTTTCAATTCGAATCATCCTTAGTTCATCTATCACCTACCTGTTTTCTCTACTTCATACATACTGTATGTCTGAACCATATCTGAAAAGAATGAAAATAAAATGATCACGTTTTCTGTGGTTTTCTATTTGACTTCCCCGAATATCCTGTTTTCGGAAATGAATGCGGATTGTCCCTTCAAAAGAAACCTTGGCAAGAAAACGTGAAGTAAAAGGAAAACTAGAAACCGGACAATACAAGACTTCTGAACCGGACCCGAACATTAAAAGTCGTAGGCTATTTGGTCGATATTCAAGCATGTAGTTGACAGTGATGGGAAAGACGTTGATGTTGTGTACTGAACGATCTGAACAAAGCGTGTATGAATGACGAACATCCTGATCTCCCCGGGTCATCACACTCCACAACTACGCCATAATTTTCCAAAGTAATGAATGAAGTTAGCTGACGTTGAGAATGGTCCTATTCCAACAGATGGGCTGGAAAGATATTTAAACCAAAATTATGCAATAGAAGAATACCATATATTGGAGGACAAGTAGAAAAAACGATCCACAACAGATCGCCAAGAAAGTACTATGTATGCAAGCGTCAAGTTCAGCTTCATAAGAGGCGAGTAAATGGGACGCCAGTAACTCTTAACTCGGGTGAGTGGATTGGTGACCATGGGATCCGTAGCTGAGTCTTGGCATTGCTTCCACTTACTTGTGTCAGTCTCCTCACTTTCATCCATCCTAACCGACCTCCTTTGGTCAACTCTTGTTCTTTTCCGACCCCGATTGTATTAGGACATCCGAAGCCTAGGGAGTTTTTTACTTTCACGCCCTTCTTGGCCCTTGCCTTTGTTTGGCCGATATCTTCATTTTTCGAAGTGTCGAATCCCTTCCATGTTTTTCTCCCTGCTTAGCGTTAGTAGAGGATGGTTGCCCAGTTGTACCTCCTCTTAAAACAATAATCACCAGCACTACCTTGCATATGATTCGTGTTATTTAGATTCATTTTCAGTTAATTTGATGCCAATTATGGACCTATGTCTAATTACGTTTCTGTTTGTGTCATATTATTATTATTTATTATTATTATTATTATTATTATTATTATTATTATTATTATTATTATTATTATTATTATTATTATTATTATTATTATTATTATTATTATTATTATTATTATATATAATTCGCTGGGGCCATCAAGGACCACGTTAAGTCTTGTTGCATTTGACACTGAACTTGGCCTTCTTTAGAGCCCAAATTTCCCTCATTCTTTATGAGTGGGCCTGCTTACGCTCCTCTGTCCAAGGGGCACCGTGTCTTCTCCTCGGTTGCTCGTCTAGGTTTAGCCCGTTCGTCAATACTTTCTTGCGGAAGAGATCTCTGTCAAGGGCGTCTTCAGCTGAGATATGTAGCATTTGCAGGTCTTCTTTGGTATTTCTAAACCAGGGAATTGTGGTTTTGTGGTTTGAATCAAAAAAGTGAAAGATTTCTTTAGTTAACTTTCTTCCGACCATTCTTTTCAGATGGCCGTAAAATCGTGCCCGTCTTTTTTCTGATTGTGTCGGCAATTTTCTCTATTTTGCTGTAGACTTCCTTGTTGGATCTCTTTTGATGGATTCCATTTCTGTACTTTGATCCCAAGATTCCTCTCACAGTTTTGCGTTCTCTTTTCTCCAGTTCTTCAAGGAGTCCTTTGTTGGCATTTAGAGACAGGGTTTCGGCTGCATATAAAACTACTGGCTTCAGAACTGTTTCATAGTGACGTATCATGGTGTTTTGGGAAAGGCATTTTTTGTTGTAGATTGTGCGGGATGTTTGGTAGGCTATTTCCAGTTTGCGTACTCGCTCCTGAAGTGCTTCTTTGTCCAGTCCATTTTTCATGATGATCTCACCCAGGTATTTGAATTTGTCTACTCGGGTGATGTCCCCGTATTTTGTATGGACTTTTGGTAGAGCCTCTTTGATGTTAGTCATTACTTCTGTTTTCTCAAACGATATCTGCAAACCAGTTTGTTCGGCAATTTCCTTTAAAATTTCAACTTGAGCTCTAGAGGTTTCTATGTCGTTTCAGAGAACAGCAATATCATCGGCAAATGCTAAGCAGTCTGTTGCGATCCCCTTGGCTTTGGTTCCTATTCTCAATGGACTGTAGTTGGTTTCCTGTAATCTCACCCGCCAGGTTCTGATGATCTTTTCAAGAACACAGTTGAAGAGTATCGGGGATAGCCCATCACCTTGTCGGACTCCTGTTTTGATGTCAAAGGAATGCGAGAGACATCCGTGGAACTTCACCTTGGATTTTGTATCGGTAGCAGTTTCAAATCAACTCCAAATTCATTTAAGATGTTTAGCAAGACTTCCCGGTCAATAGAGTCGTACGCTTTCTTTAAAGTCCACAAAGACAGACACATACTGCTTGGACCTTAGTGTACAATATCTGATGATCGTTTTGAGATTTTGGATCTGTTCAGCTGTTGAGCGACTTTTTCTGAACCCTCCTTGGTATTCACCTATTTGATGTTCGACTTGTGCTTCCAAACGCTCCAGGATGGCAAGTGATAGAATTTTGTAAGTCACGGGTAATAAAGATATTCCTCTGTAGTTGTTGATGTTCATCATGCTGCCCTTTTTTGAGTTATGGATGGATCAAAGCTATTTTCCAATCTTCGGGTAGGGTCTCCTTGTTCCAAATTTCTTCTATTTGCTTTTGCAAGATATCAAGTGATTCCTCTGGGGCATATTTCCATAGTTCTGCCACTACTGAGTCTTCCCCCCGGCGCTTTGTTATTTTTAAGACGGGCAATGTGGCGCTTGATTTCATCTCTGTTGGGTGGTCTGGAATCTGGGTACCTGAGTAAGGGTTCCTTGGTCTCAATGGCGCTTTGCGGTTTAGAGCAATTAAGTAAATTCTTGAATTAATCTGCCAGAATGCTGCAATTTTCTTCATTTGACGTCGCCAGTGAGCCGTCCTTTCGCTCAAAGCATAGAGATGGTGGTTTATAGCCAGTGAGTTTGCGTTTGAAGGCTCTGTAGTACTCTCTGCTTTCATTCTTCCTAAAGTTTTGTTCTATCTTTTCAATGAGAGATTTTTCGTATTTACGTTTCTCAGTTCTGAACACCCTAGCTGCTTGGGCACGTCGGGTTTTGTAGGTTTCCCAATCATTTTCTGATTTCGTAGAATAGTACTGTTTCCACGCATTGAGTATTTCTTGGAGGACTGATTCGCAGGTACTATTCCACCAGGCATGCTTTTTGCTTCTCTTGATTTCTGCAACGTCTTTGGCGGCCTCAACAAGGAGACTTTTGGCGTTGTTAAAGTCACAGCCATTTGGTCTAGCCTTCTCCTGGAACTCCTCGACTCTTTGCTGAAGTTTATCATTGTCGAAGCGTGTGATCTGTTTGGTTGTCTTCGTTGTGTTTGCGGGAATTGGTTTGAATTTGGTAAGAGACATATAATGATCTGAGGCCACATTGATGCCTTTCTTTACCTTGACATTCATAATCTCAGGGCTGTTTCTCCTGGAGATTGCAACATGATCAATTTGGAACTCTCCGAGAGCTTGGACGGGAGAACGCCAAGTCACTTGCTTTCTGGGTAGATGGCGAAAGTGTGTCGACATGACCTGCAGGTTGTGATTTTCGCAAATGGACACCAGTCTTTTGCCGTTGGGATTGGTTATTTTGTGAGCAGGGTAATTTCCTATAACTTTCTTGTACTTCTGTTCACGACCTAGTTGGGCATTGAAGTCACCCAATAGAAGCTTGACATGGTGTTTGGGAATTTTGTTTAATTTTTCATCCAGTAGGTCCCAGAAATTATCAACTTCGTCTGGATCAGACTTGTTCTTATCGTTTGTAGGAGCATGTGCGTTAACTAGGGCGTAAGTTTTGTTCGCGCATTTAATTGTGAGTATAGACAATCTGTCATTCACAGGTTCGAAATTTGCAACCGATTTAAGGATCTTGGTTCTAACAGCAAACGCGGTTCCAAGCATCACAGTTCCATTGAGGATTCCTCTTTGCACTTTGCTCTTGAAAAATCGGTAGCCTTCGGATTCAAAAATCTCTTCATCTGGGTATCTTGTTTCCTGTAGGGCCATTATGGATATCTGATTTTCGTGAAGAGCTTTGGTGAGGGTTTTCAGCTTGCCAGTTTGTGTAAGTGAATTTATGTTGAAAGTTGCTAGAAAGTTTTTAGATTTTGGCCTGAGTTTTTGACTCTTCGGGGTACACCGAGACGCTCCGACTCGTCTCTTGAATGATGTCGAGTCTCCCCCAGAATCCGAACGAGACTCGTGCGACGTGGCGTTCACGACGAGGGATTTATCCGAAGATTTACTCCCTGGGGTATGTTTCTTGAAATGTTGTGCTATCATGCCTTTTGACTTGACTTTGCTTTGGACGGGTACCCATCCTTTTACAACTAGGGTTGTTAGCCCTAGAGGTTGCCTCAAGATATTTTCTGGCTTATGGTCATTTACCAGTCTTCGCCGTAACCCTGGCAAGGGACCAGTTTTTTTTTTCTTTCACGGTGGTATTTTATTTCCCTACTAGCCTCTGACTCTGCTGGCGGCAGTGCCAGCGAGCTTCCCCAATTCCAATGGGACGCGCCCGATGGAGGTAACCGGTAAATCCCCACATGGGTATTATTATTATTATTATTATTATTATTATTATTATTATTATTATTATTATTATTATTATTTCAGCACAGTAGATATTTTCACTGTTTTATTTCAAACTGCGATTAGCGTGCACTAAAATTTGTCATTAGGGTGCGGGAATTAGTATAGCGAGCAATCCGAATAGAAGTGTGAAATTAACATTTCGTTGTACAGAGCGGACGCCCATTGCTGAGTGGGACCAGTGCTGTGGGCCAGCAAGCGGCCGCGTCAGAAGAGGACGACACTGCACGGGCTGGTCTCCCAGAGTCCACGGGTTTGCTGCGCGGTGGGCCTCACTTCAGGACTCTGTTATATATCACGTCATTCATTTCATATCATTAACTCCTCTGATGAGGTTGACGTCAGGAAGGGCATCCGGCCATAAAAACCCGCTACAAAAGATTCATCTCACTTCATACCCGACCCCGGAAACAAACAGTACAAGGGTTGGACAAACAAACTGTTGTACAGAATATCCCCTTTTTTATGCGTCAATGTTGCAATGTTCTGATTGAATAAAGAAGGCATTAGGATTAATAATCTACTGAGCTAAACACTCACACACTCGTCACGTAAAAAGTAAAACATTTAATCCTCCTACCTTGTATCGTCCAGTCGGTGAGTTTCATAAAAGTTAGATGTTAACTCAGTGCAAGAAAATCTGATGAGCTTACTCGCAGTTGAGCACGCCTGTTTATGACAGGGAAAGACAATGCACAACACTAACTTGGTTTCACTACATGTTGACGGGAACTGATAACTGCACGTAAGTCGAAACTTTAAGTGTGTCGCAAAATATATTTATCTTCAGCGATAAATGTAAAGCAACGCGCTAAGTCGTCCTAGAACTAGAACCATTATCGTTATCGCTCGCCATGCATTACGTGACCAACATCGAACGATGTATAGAAGTATAAAAGTGAAATTATACGTTCTTTAATGAGGCATATCCAGTCACCATAGAAACTTGAAAATTAATACCAGAGAAACTTATACTTCCAAGATGCCTAGAAAAATTGAATATTCCTAAAACTCTTCGAGAAGGCCAGTGGGAATGAGGGTGATTTTAAAATAGTGCTCGGTAATAAAACACTTAGGTACGCAAGTTTAAGGAATATTTTACCCAGTGGTAAACTTTCTTCTGAAGAGATGACCTGTACACTTCGTGATCTTAAACATTTTCAGAAAGTCAAAATTACAGTTTTTACCATAAAATTCCGAGAAATGGTCCAGGGAAATTTTCGAGTCGTTATGGAGGTAAGGATACATGATTAATCAACAACAAAGAAAACTTCATTTCAGTCATCCTCCCGTTGGTTGGCCGTAGACAAGGTGTTTAATTGTTAATGTTGAAAACGTTTCTTAGCAGGCAAAGTAATTTCGTTAATTGTGCCGAAAGTTAAAGGGATAAAGGGCCTGGAAGGTTTCAAATTGTGAGTGTTTTGTAGGTAATTCACTCACTTGATTAAATAACAACATTTATTACACTTACGAACTTATAACACATTATGAATACATAATACTGAGTATGGCCAGACGTCCTCGATAACAGTCAACGTTCCCGTGTCCTCCCGCTCGAGGCACCCAAGCATAACAATCTCTCATTCCCTTCCATCCACACCACTTCCGGCTGAGGGCCTTCAAATAAATACACACTGAAGGGTGCTGCTATCTGTCCTAGGAAGTGGTAGCGAGCAACTAGGTGGTCCAGCCATAGCTAGGCCGGAACAATGATTCTTGGATAGCTATATCAAACTAAAAAAACAAATTTTGAAAATCACTTCCGACCTAAATGCAGTTCCGGAAAGTCAGCCTAAAATCACTTGTTCCCTTACTCGTTTTCTTTTTTATTCAAATCCTAGCCAAATTAACTTATTTACATAATCATTTCTGTAATGTGTTCCTTGGTTCAATACACTCAGGCATTTTTTTTTGAAAAATGTCCACACCGAATATACACTGACTTAGCAAATGTCATGGGACAGTCACCTAATAGCGTGTGGGGCCTCCTGTGGCCCTGCGAACTGCAGTGAGACGCCGTGGAAGTGAGTCGACGAGTCTCTGGTAGTCCTCTGGACGCAGCTGACACCAAATTGTTTGCAGAGCGGCCGCCAATGCTTGTCTGTTCGTGGGTGCAGGATCCATGGCACGGAGCCTGCGTTCCAGAACATCCCAGATATGCTCGATAGGGTTCATATCAGGGCTCCTGGGTGGCCATGGCAGTCGTTGGACCTCCGCTGCATGTTCCTGGAACCATTCCCGGGCGACGTGGGAGCGGTGGCGGCGCGTTAGCATCTTGAAACTCCGCAGAACCATCTGGGCCCTGGAAGGCCAAAAATGGGTGGAGATGGTCCCCAAGGAGCTCAACATACCGCGTGCCATTCATAGTCTCTTCCAGAACAACTAGGGGTCCCATTCCATAGCAGAAAAATGCACCCCAGACCATAACAAAGACACCAGCGCCCTGGACCACACCTTTGAGGCAGGCGGGATCCATCGCTCCATGTGGTCTGCGCCATACACAGTGCGTCCCATCAGCATGGTGTAGTTGAAATCGTGATTCGTCCGACCATATCACGTTACGCCATTGTTCCAGTGTCCATCCCTGGTGACTGGCGACAAATGCGCGTCGTTGTGCCCGATGACGTTGGGTTAACAGTGACACCCGTGTGCGACGCCGGCTCCCATACCCCATAGAACCCATGTTCCTACGGATTGTCCACTGGGAGACGTGTCTAGCACGGCCTGTGTTGAACTGAGCTGTGATTTGTTGCACGGTTGCCCGTCTCTCACTATTGACAATCCGTCTCAGATATCGCCGGTCACGGTCATCGAGGGTGGCTGGACGGCCGGTCGTTCGTCTATTGTGGACGGTGACACCCGCATTCAACCATTCACGATACACCCTGGAAACGGTTGATCGTGTGAAGCCAAATTCCCGCACCACTTCCGAAATCGCACTTCCCATCCGTCGGGCACCGACCACCATACTCCGTTCGAACGGTGTCAGTTCGCGATGACGTTCCATGTTACACCGGTCACATGCACAGCCACTGCTCACAAGGTCTCCTATGCAACTGCCGCTGGCACAGGGGGCGTGTGGTGCGCAGACAACACACCTGCGCATCAGTGCTCCGCTATCCCATGGCATTTGCTCAGTCAGTGTAGTTATAAGGGCTTAAGTGACACAGTGCATTGACACATATTAGCGCTCGTACTGGTAGAAAAAGGCAAACTGCTAATCTAGTCGACCGGATAACGATGATTAACATAATTATTGTAATTTTAGTAATAAATGAACAATATCTTCTCACACTTTACTATATAGCTCATATCCCTAGGATGTTTTCAACAGTGAGTTGCTTGCCTGAAGAGCTAACTGTGGATGTTCTACATCTTGCTTTACGTTGGAGCAACACAGTTTTGGAAAGGAAAGGGACAGGAGTGAGGAGTAAACAATCATTATATTTATTTGGGTACAGCCTCACAAATTGCCTGGTGCGAAAATTGGGAAAGCTCAGAAAACCATCTTCAGGGTAGCACATAGTGGAATACGATAAAAGTCATAGAATCAGTGCTTGTTCTACATGGAGGATAAAGGGCTTAAGTAGATAAATTACAGGGGCTAGCAGACTGAACCTGGAACGGCGTAATAGGTTATGAGAGAGGAAATACCGTCCTACATATCACAAACAACATCAAAGAAACATACAAATACTAAGAAATAAACTCTAATACATCCAGATTACTCTGATCTTGTATCCGCTGAAATGCCGTTTGTTGATCGAGCTGAACAACTACCTACAGAAGAAAACGATATATGGAAATGTACCAACTACACGGAAAATCGTATACTTATGAGTATGTTTTTGGTCTTAGAAGACGATAAAGTGAGTACAGATTCTTTAGTAGTCCCCCTCTTAGTAGCCTCTTACGACATGAAGGTGGTAAAGATAATGCACACTTTCACTTCATCCACCTGGGCATTGCATGTAATACAATGCAGTGAACTATTCTCAAATCTTCCTCTACGTTTACATATCAAATATCTCACTATTTATCGAACGACCTTCAATTCCGTAAGAAACCCTAGAAAAGTTGTCTTTAAAGAATAGTTTTAAAAACTTACGGTGAAAGAGGAAACACTTTTCCCCTTGCGAAAATCAAATGATCATAAATATGTCTCCGGGTCATGGCATCCATCAACGACTGCCAATTGCAGATGACAACCAACCATGAGACATAGCCTGCAAGGTTGCTAGGTAACACTGTCTGACCATCCATCCATACGTTACATCACCGACTGCAAGGTTGCTAGGTAACACTGTCTAACCATCAATCCATCCATCCATACGTTACATCACCGCCTGCAAGGTTGCTAGGTAACATTGTCTAACCATCCATCCATCCATACGTTACATCACCGACTGCAAGGTTGCTAGGTAACATTGTCTAACCATCCATCCATCCATCCATACGTTACATCACCGCCTGCAAGGTTGCTAGGTAACATTGTCTAACCATCCATCCATCCATACGTTACATCACCGACTGCAAGGTTGCTAGGTAACACTGTCTGACCATCCATCCACACCTTGCATCACCGCCTGCACGGTTGCTAGGTAACATTGTCTAACCATCCATCCATCCATACGTTACATCACCGCCTACAACGTTGCTAGGTAACATTGTCTAACCATCCATCCATCCATACGTTATATCACCGCCTGCAAGGTTGTTAGGTAACACTGTCTGACCATCCATCCACACCTTGCATCACCGCCTGCACGGTTGCTAGGTAACATTGTCTAACCATCCATCCATCCATCCATTCCTTACAACACTGCCCCCAATCAATTAATCAATCGCTACTGATCTGCATTTAGGACAGTCGCCCAGGTGGCAGATTCCCTATAATCTGTTGTTTTCCTAGCCTTTTCTTAAATGATTGCAAAGAAATTGGAAATTTATTGAACATCTACCTTGGCAAGTTTTTCCAATCCTTAACTCCCCTTCCTATAAACGAATATTTGTCCCAGTTTGTCCTCTTGAATTCCAACTTTATCTTCTTATTTTTAATTTTTCCTACTTTTAAAGATACCACTCAAACTTATTCGTCTACTAATGTCATTCCACGCCATCTCTCCGCTGACAGCTCGGAACATAAAACTTAGTCGAGACGCTCGTCTTCTTTCTCCCAGTTCTTCTCAGCCCAAACTTTGCAACATTTTTGTAACGCTACTCTTTTGTCGAAAATCACCCAGAACAAATCGAGCTGTTTTTCTTTGGATTTTCTCCAGTTCTTGAATCAGGTAATCCTGGTGAGGGTCCCGTACACTGGAACCATACTCTAGTTCCAGAGACAAATATGCACTCTCCTTTACATCCTTACTACAACCCTAAACACCCTCATAACCATGTGCAGAGATCTGTATCCTTTATTTACAATCCCATTTGTGTGATTACCCCAGTGAAGATATTTCCTTATATTAACATATAGGTACTTACAATGATACCCAAAGGGTACTTTCACCCCATCAATGCAATAATTAAAACTGAGAGGACTTTTCCTATTTGTGAAACTCAAACCTGACTTTTAATCACGTTTATCATCATACCATTGCCTAATGTCCTTCTCACAACATTATCGAGGTCATTTTGCAGTTGCTCACAATCTTGTAACTTATTTATTACTCTGTACAGAATAACATCATCCGCGAAAAGCCTTATCTCTGATTCCACTTCTTAACACATATCATTGATATATATATATAAGAAAACATAAGGATCCAATAATACTGCCTTGAGGAATTCCTCTCTTAATTTTTACAGGGACAGATAAAGCTTCGCCTGCTCTCATTCCCTGAGATCTATTTTCTAGCCAGCCATAATATACTATAGTAAAGAATGTCAAAGGCTGTGAACTTAACAAAGGTCACATGACACTAGCCTCCTATCGATCGGTCGAAGCCTAAACGGATACTAATGAGAATGAAGTTTTGTTTGTTTCCTGAGTCGATAGCTGCACAAGTTGTTCACCGCAGTCAGAGGGCAATTTCCTTTTCCTGGTAATAATCATATGTGCCACTACAATCTTTTCTATGCATAAAACTACAACGGGAATTCCCGTGACAATGTTTGTTCAAGGGCGATATATTTCAGACTGGGCTAGCCAGAAGTAAAAGAATAACTTGTATTATTCAGCTGTATAACGCTGTAGTACATTGAAATCTAACTACAGTAATATGAGCATGTAATATAAATAAAAGGGACTGCCTGGCCGAGGCGGTAAAGGCGTGCTCGGTTCGCCCGGAAGGGCGTGGGTTCGAATCCCCTTCAGGAAGTCGTAAAATTTAAGAAACGAGATTTCCACTTCCGGAGATGCATATGGCCCTGAGGCTCACTCAGCCTACACCAAAAATGAGTACCAGGTTAATTTCTGGGGGCAAAGGCGGGTGGGCGTAGAGCTAACCACTCTACCCCATCACGTGCCGAGGTTAACAATGGTGGAAGCCTTTACCTTTCATTCCTCCAAGGGCCTTCATGGCCTGTACGCAGGTGACTTTGCTTTGCTTAGATATAAATAAAAAATGTTAGCCACTTCGTTACTCAGAACATTAAGACTATTTGTAAAATAGAATAATTAAAATCATTTATAAATATTATTGTTACTATCATCATTATGAAAAGGCGTGCTCAAAAAGCTTTCGTTTGAGGGCGGACATGCAACGTAGCGCGACTCTGATGGGGGTATATAACCACGGACATGTAGGCAAAGGTATTAGTGTAGCAGTCTTGTTCTGCCAAGGTGCGTGCGTTAAATGCGGTCACGAGAACTATGGTGACGTTATTACCAAATGCGTCCAAACAGGACCAAAGTGCTGTTATTCTGTTCTTAGCTACCGAAGGACATAACAACAATAACTTCATTTGATTTACGTCCCACTAACTACTTTTACGGTTTTAGGAGAGGTCGAGGTGGCGGAAGTTTGCCCCGCAGGAGTTCTTTTACGTGCCAGTAAATCTACCGACACGAGGCTGACGTATTGGAGCACCTTCAAATATCACCGGACTGAGCCAAGATCGAACATGCCAAGCTGGGGTCAGATGGCCATCACCTCAACCGTCTGAGCCACTCAGCCCGGCACCGAAGGACAAATACAGATGGACATCCATCGGAGAATTAAGACAGTGTATGGGGCAGCATGTCTGTCGAAATAGTGCACCAAGTTCTATGCGGGTCGCGTTTCGACGCAAGACGCCGTTCGATTCGGGAGACCGGCCTCATCCATTACAGACAACAACACACAACGCACCACAGAAACACCTGGTAGTGAATGAATGCGCCCACCTAGAGTTTGCATCAGGAAGGACATATGGGGCAGAACTGGAGGATGATGTGCTGTTTTACGACACGGGGATCTTCAGCCCGGTGCGTTGGTGGGGTGAGTGTTTCAATGCTCACGGCAATTTTGCCTGATTGGCTTCCCAATTCAAGACTGTACGGCCGTCGAACAGTCGCTCCTTGATTATTATTATTATTATTATTATTATTATTATTATTATTATTATTATTATTATTATTATTATTAAAATAAAACAGCTGTATCAGTACACAAATTTTTAGTTGATAACAACCATCAATGATTAAAAAATTATTTAAAACATGCTGATGCACATAGGTGTGTCGCCAATGTAATATGCAGTCAAGATTAAATAAACTGTGACAAAATAAGAAAAACCGGATGACACAGAGTGTAAGAACCTAACGCTAGACCTTTAAAATAGTTCTTTTATGGTGTAACATACCATTTTCGTACTACTTAAATAGACAGTAAGTCACGTAATTATGAATGGGTTTCTGCATGAATAATAATAACTAGTGGAAACCCGTCAAAACATGACGGTCAAAGGGGCAAATATTTAGTAAGGATTTCCATACCTAAGACATACTTTGTACACTTAGTTTTTGGCGTGATTTGCAACTTTAACGACAACAATAATTTGCATTCTTGAGATTGCAATATATGCCAATGACTGAAGACTGGCTTAGGTAAATTGGAACCTGCACGATCCAGTGTTTCGCTTGAGATTTATAGATCGTAATACAAAATGCCAAGCCAATTAGAAACTGGAAATCGGAAATTGGTACCACTTCCAAGAAAATGGAAGTGTTTGATCTGATGGATTTAAAACATCTCGAGAGATTATAACTCTCTACCTATTTTGAATGTACTGTGTACTGGGACTCCTGGCCAGCAGTCAAGTCGTAGACAGTCCTTTGGGTTTCTTTGACCGACTCACTTTCCTAGCTACCGGAGTCGAAGAAGTTCACGATATGGAGAAAAGGAATAGTCTTCTCGACTAAGCGACTCTCTGCAACACAACACAGACTGGAACAGCTTACCAGAAAGACGTCCGAATACGCATGCGTGCTTTCCGTATTCCACCTCCCATCTCGTATGCCTCAGGACTAAGCGCTCCTACAGTCAAGGTGGGTTTGAAGTACTGGCAAGCGCTTTAGCCAATAAGAATACTGTACTATTTTAATAATTTAAAAATATACAGCAAGAAATTTTAATGTGCTTAGAGGCACTGCAAATGTACAGGCCAATAGGTTTCGGCATAATGCTTTACGATGCCAATCGGTTCAGCTGTACTCTGAATATCGCTGTAACAAAAATTAGCCTAGACTTATAAATACATAAATAATAATACACATTTGAAACACTCATCAATGGGACAGATCATTGATTAAAGATGTAGAACAGCAAGAAAGAAAAATATTAAGGAATATTTTTGGACTAGTCTGTACAGAGTGAGTCTGGATGATGTCTTAGAGACATTTAGGAAAAGAAGTTTGAAATTTTACGGACATATTCACAGAATGAGCAATCAGAGATTGGCCAAAACAAATCTGAACCTTGTCCTATCAACGAAAGCAAAAAACAATTAGATGCTTGAAGTGGGGAAAGATCTGCAGGAAATAGGCATCACAGACAATATTTAATTAGACAGATCTAAGTTCAGAAAATTAGTCGCAAAGCGATTTTACCGTGCGGTTAGGGGCGCGCAGCTGTGATCTTGCATTCGGGACATACTGGGTTTTCCATGGTTTCCCATTTTTCGGCAAATGCTGAGATTGTACCTTAATTAAGACCTCCCATGGTCGCCATAAGACCTATCTCTGTGGGTGCGACATTAAACAACTTGTAAAAAAGTAAAGTAGTCACAATCACCTCTTTGCAGACCAACCAGCAACAAACCCTGGTCAGAAGATCGCAGGAAAAGCCGCAACGAGTAGATGAAGGGATTTGGGGAAAATAAAAAGGAAACGACATCACCCTAAATATCCCCCTGTGGGTGGGGGCGGTAGAATAACACCCACGGAATCCCCTGCCTGTCGTAAGAGGCGACTAAAAGGCGCCTCAGGGGCTCTGAACTTTGGAGCGTGGGTTGGCGACCACGGGGCCCTCAGCTGAGTCCTGGCATTTCTTCCACTTACTTGTGCCAGGCTCCTCACTTTCATCTAACCTATACGACCTCCCTTGGTCTACTCTTGTTCTTTTCCGACCCCGACGCT
Organism: Anabrus simplex; assembly: GCF_040414725.1. Lineage (NCBI taxonomy): Eukaryota > Metazoa > Arthropoda > Insecta > Orthoptera > Tettigoniidae > Anabrus > Anabrus simplex. Next base: position 335,281,696 of record NC_090270.1, read on the forward strand.
ATTAGGTTTGCGAGGGCTAGGGATTCTTTCATTTTCACGCCCTTCGTGGCCCTTGTCTTTCTTTGGCCGATACCTTCATTTTTCGAAGTGTCGGACCCCTTCCGTCTTTCTCTCTGATTAGTGTAATATAGAGGATGGTTGCCTAGTTGTACTTCCTCTTAAAAACAATAATCACCACCACCACCATCACCCTAAATAAATTCAATCGCGCCCGTTAGTCGGGCACAACGAATAATAATAACAAGATGGAGACGCCGAAGTGCTGGAATTTTGTCCCTTGAGAGTCCTGTACGTTCAGGTAAGTCTACATACACAAGGCTGACGTATTTCAGCACCTTCAAATTCCGCCGGACTGAACCTGCCAACTTAGACTCAGAAAGCCTGCACCTTAACCGTCTGAGCTATTCAGCCAGGCGACTGGTTGAGCCGGCATACATCTGAGTGCTGGTTTTTCTTTCAAATATGACATTTTAATCGCAGTCCTGCTAAGGTGCGGCTGGTCCTTTATCCGTGGTGCGCTAAGAAACCTTACTGGAGACCTGACGGCACATAATAGACTAGTCCATACCGCAGGCATTCAGTACTGTTCAGTTTTCATTCACACCAAGGTACTTAACACGAAGCATTTCATGACCAGCTATGTAAAATCCTTCTCTGCCCTCCTTTAGAAATAATTACTGCTTCTGTCTTTCTCTTTGGTTTCATTGCATGTTTTAAAATGCTACCCCTCTCGGATTATGTACATATATACGCGGCCGGCACTCGTGAATGTACAGAACACACGGTATATTGATCAGAATGTTGTTGCTCTCTTCTATAGAAACCATACTTCTATTGATATTGTGAACGAAAAAACTGTATGTCGCAGAACGGATAATCGATACCGGTAGAGGGCTCTGAATGTTAGGGCGCTTCCTTTGCTTGGAATAAAAAGAAGTAAAGGTTAGCTTTGCATAGTACAAACAACAGTATACGCTGGTAGTTCTCATGTAGTGAAAATCGAACAGCTATTAATCCATGCCGGGTAGCAGGTATACACTTGTAGTTTCAAAATGAACGGCAGTAACTGACTTGGAGAACGTTTTCATATCGCAAAGAGTGCCCAACAAGGATGTGAAACCATCCGATTTTACTCTCTTTAATTGTGAGGAGCATTGAGACTTATCGAGGGAAGATTCCTCCAAGCTTGGAAATGGTGTATAGATTTCATGGCGGATGACATATTCTTGGCAGACTCTAACGAGGGGAATTCGCCAAGTGTAAGAGCCCAATGTGTCATGATCTTCGCTTAGTGAAATAAAAAAGCGAACACGTGTTTCGGCTTATCCGTAGACACTCCACCGTTTCTGAAAAAAGTACGTTCGAAATTTCCGACGTGCGGGCCTTCACACATTTGCGCCCCATGTTCAAATCCCGATTAAATGTGTTGTGTTGTGGTTTTTTTCACGTATTTAGTTTTGTCCGCTGACGATTATTACACAATATGTCTTGTTCAATGTGTTTTGAAATATCGTTGCCCCTTTTCGTCTATTAACCTTCTGTCTGCTAAATTTTAGAACATTAATTGTTCTACAATCATTGAACAGAAAAGGATATAATGACTAGAACGCAAGCATTGATTCATAATCAACTGTAAGCGCCAGTGTTTGAAAAAAAGATCCGTTATGCCTGGCGTATCCCAAACGTAGTCCCAACACGCGAAATCTTCAGTAATGTTAACGGCCGAGTGACATTCCCACCCAGAAACGTAACTGTGGCAAACCTACCTTCGCGCGATGCTCGTAGTGTGCGAAATTTCTATGTTTCGAATGTTTGTACGATTGGTATCATCCAAGGGAATGCGCCGTATCTCCCTGAAGCACTAACATACATACCACTTATTGCGAAACCCAGTTGTAATTTTACAATCAACGTAACGCTCTTGTATCCAATAACTTGAAAAGAAATATTCGTGTAGTAATCATCAATTGACATAAGTCATAAATGAAACAAACAAAAACAAACATCGGGATGTGAACACGGGGCGTAAGAGTGTGAAGTCGCGGCGCCACCACGTCGGAAACTTAGACCGTCATTTTCTCGGAAACAGCCGAGTGTCTACGGATAAGCCGAAATACGTGTTCCCTCTTTCACTGCCAGAAGTTTCTGGCAAATTAGGTTCTTACACCTGGCGACTTCCCCTCGTAAACTAATACCAAAATGCCCTCGATTTCAGTTACCCAACTCCCGAATGATAAAGTTGTTTTAGGCAATATATAGAAAAATTTACAATCATATTTTGAATGAATTTAACATATTTTCCCTGTAAAACCTGACTGCTCTCACGTGGTTGGCTCCCCACCCTCCACCTCCCACTTCCCCTGCGGCTCACCTGGTCACAGGCAGCCTGTACTCTGCCTTAGCTCCTTCAATCTCCTTCTGTCTGCATGCACAGTACAAGAAACTAAATTAAACTTTGCCTTTACAATTTATTTTACGACACAGATGTGGCTGCCGACAGTTGGATTCGAACCCACTATCTCCCGGATGCAAGCTTACAGCCGCTAAACTATTAGTAGCTAAAAAACCGGGGCCCTAGCTATAACATTGCACTGATTGTTGTTAGTTGAGGTGCACTTTGTCTCTTCTGCTACCTATCATCTCCACTGGATGGCATTACTCACACATGCATCTCCTGATAAGCAAAGCCATCCTAATACAAGCCATGAAGGACCTATGAGGAATAGAAGGTAAAGGTTTCCACTATCCGTGACCTTGGCATTAAGTGGGAAAGAGGGGTCAGCTCTATGCCCGATCCCCATGCTCGAAAACTCATTGATTTTCTAAATTATATCTGTAACTCGGACACTATTTGAGTTAGAATCACGAAACTATACACACTGATTTAGAATACACTGTGTCTAGCTACAAAAAATGATAAATTAATTCTCATAAATTTATTTTTGTAAAAATATTCTTTCAAATTTGAATTTTGGTCATACTTATGTGCATTTTTCGAAGCAATGGTGAGATCCTGGACCTTATAATTTATTTTAGTGCTTTCTAAGACGTTGATGACTTAATACCTGCAGGCATGTCTAACTGCATGCGTATTTCGATTTTTAAAACTAAATTAATTTATAAATTTGAATAGTTCACAAAAATATACATATGGAACTTTGAAGACCACAAAATTGCACATTTCATAATTTCCTTGCACGATAATGTAGGCTATGTCAGTGTTTAGCATGCCAGTCTATCGAGTTTCAAATTGATACTTTTAGTCGTTCCGGAGAAAAGGTACATTTGACATGGAAAATGGAATTCCAGGAATTGACAATTGAATTTCTCAACATGCAACCTCACACTGTGCCTCTCAAATCAAAATAAATTTTCCACGGTAATAGCCATGCTTGAGCTACCAGAAATGATGCTCCATAGCATTCTCCACTACTCCTAAGTGTGATGTCGTCAAGTGCCTGACTAAACAGTCGTAAAGAGTTCAGCGAAGATGAGAAAAAGCGATGCATGAAAAAGGGGACGTTGCACCTGACGCGCAAGTGTTAGGATTTTAAATTTTTAAGTTCACTTAGGAACTGAATTTAACCAAACCCTTTTGGGACAAGATTCCCAACGTAATAACCGAACAATTTCAACAACAACAAAAATCATAGTTTTCAAGGATTTCGTGCATCTCTCCCCTTAGTAATCTGGTACTCAGTTTTTCATCTCCTGGAAACAGATCGTTTTGTTGCCCACCATACTACACTGAGCTGCGGGACTGCATACTACCAGTGAGTGTAACTCAAAAATAATAACTACGTTCCTAGGTAACATTGGTCATTTTCGGAGGTAATATCTCCTTTAATTTTCCAGACCTCTTGAAGACTTTCCTTGTCGAGGTCGCGTGCTCTACAGCAACACGCTAGTGTGACCTAAGGAGCGAGAGCTTGTCCGGTCAATACTTCATATCGCAATACGGAAGTGGTGACCTCATGAACAATATATTGCCATGGCAGTAACTGAGAAAGTAACACACAGAAAGTCAAGTTTCTCTCTGAAATACTATCTTTTAAAACATGTAATCCCACAGAATACTACAGAATTTCTGCTAGCTCATAGTAACTTACGGCAGATACCTACAACTGAAGACTTCAAATTCCAAAGATGATAACTGTCAAACTCAGCATTTCTAGATATTAACAAAAAAATAATGTACCATGTTTTTTTTTGTTTTTTTTTTGCTATGGGCTTTACGTCGCACCGACACAGATAGGTCTTATGGCGACGAAGGGATAGGAAAGGCCTAGGAGTTGGAAGGAAGCGGCCGTGGCCTTAATTAAGGTTCAGCCCCAGCATTTGCCTGGTGTGAAAATGGGAAACCACGGAAAACCATTTTCAGGGCTGCCGATAGTGGGATTCGAACCTACTATCTCCCGGATGCAAGCTCACAGCCGCGCGCCTCTACACGCACGGCCAACTCGCCCGGTAATGTACCATGTTCTTTGAGTCATCAGAGTATAGACTGTCTTGACGCTGCTCCCAATGCCACTCTATCCTGTGCTAAACTTGTCATTTCTAGGTAATTTCTACATCCTACATCTGCTCTAATCTGCTTGTCATGTTCATACCTTCGTCTACACCTAATATTCTTACGTGGTTAGGGGCGCGCAGCTGTGAGCTTGCATCCGGTTGACAGTAGGTTCGAACCCCACTGTCGGTAGCCCTAACGATGGTTTACCTGGTTTCCCATTTTAACATCAGTCAAATGCTGGGGCTGTACATTAATTAAGGCCACTTCCTTCCCACTACTAGACCTTTCCTATCCCATCGTCGCCGTAAGACCTTCCCGTGTCGGTGCTAAGTATATTCTAAAAGAAAAACATTCTTACTTCTTACACTTCCCTCAAAAACCAAATAAACAAGTCCGGGGTGCCTTAGGGTGTGTCCTATCATTCTATCTCTTCTCGTCAAATATAGGCAAACCAATCTTCTCTCACCAATTCGATTCAGCATCTCTTCACTCGTGATTCGATCTACCCATCTCATCTTCAGCATTCTTTTGTAACACCACATTTCAATAGCTTCTATTCTCCTTCTTTCTGAGCTAGTTATCGCCCATGTTTCACTTCCATACAATGCCACATTTCTAATTCGTATAACAATGTTCAAAGTGAGCAAATTTCTTTTCTTAACGAAGGCCTTCCCTGTTTGTGCTAGGCTGCATTTAATTTCCTCCCTACTTCCGCCATCGTTAGTATTTTACTATCCAAGTAACAATGATCATCTACTTCCTTTAAGACTTAATTTCCTAATCTAATATTACCGGGCTGAGTGGCTCAGACGGTTGAGGTGCTGGCCTTCTGACTGCAACTTGGCAGGTTCGATCCTGGCTCAGTCCGATGGTATATGAAAGTGTTCAAATACGTGAGCCTCGTGTCGGTAGATTTACTGGCACGTAAACGAACCCCCACAGGACTAAATTCCGGTACCTCGGTCTCTTCGAAAACCGTAAATGTTGTTAGTGGAGCTTTAATCAAATAAGACAACCTAATCTATTACTTCCTGCATCACCAGACTAATGTGCACGTTCCACAATACATGAATACAAAAGACTATCTCATTCCTTAAAATACAGAACGAGGAAATGTTTTACAACTCGGATACGTCCACTGAACAGGCATATGATAACAAATGAGATAAGGCCATGGGATTATTTATTTGGCTCTTGATGATAAAAATTTAGAAACAGATAAATATTTGACCAAATTAAAATGAAATAATGTGATTGGTGATAAATATAATCCTGAATATATACTGTTATGTCTAATGCTCGGTGACAAGTATTGGCGAAAACCTGCCTGTACTCTTAGGTAAAGAATTGTAGCATGCTTAACAGGTCCTTCTAGTTATCTCTGGATAAATTGTGTGTCTAAGGCGAAATACAGTATATCTGGGTGAAGAAGAAACGAAGGGGTCCGATCTTTCAAAGAATGAAGATATCATCAAAAGAAAGGGCGTGGGGTCACGACGGGCGGGAAAAATACATACTCCCTAGGCCCAATAAAACTTGTAAACCATTGCTTAATGAGTGCGTTAACTTCGCGATGTGGGTCATAGAACTTCGTAAGATGATGGATTCTGTACCCGTCGTCTGTAGCCTAGAAGATGCGCTAATCGCCCGATGTTGGCCGTTAGATTGAATGTTTTTACTTTTCACGATCGAACTGCACTTCAGTGTTGTTCATTCAGACCCTACCTAATAAGCTCAAATTCTACTTGAAGCACTATTATTGTCTCTGACCACATTGTGTGATTGGGTCAGCTTTAGCGGTGGGATCGTATGAGACCAATTCAAGAGAATGGGTTACTTATGCAACTGACCGAAATGGCTGTGGAGAATAAAAGAACAACCTAAGCGTTTACTTTTAATAATAATAATGTTATTGGCTTTACGTCCCATTAACTAATTTTTTGATTTTCAGAGACGCCGAGGTACCAGAACGTTGTTTTACGTGCCAGTAAATCTACCGACATGAACACCTTCAAATACCACCGGACTGAGCCAGGACCGAACATGCCAAGTTGAGTTTGTGGCCTCCACCGTCTGAGCCACTCAGCCCGGCTTTATAGTTTTAGATGCTGTTGATATCGCGGTAACACATCCAGTATTACGTGCAATCCGAACCACAGGAATGTCACTTTTCATTCCAAAATCCTGACGTGCATTGGCCGAAATTCAAATAGCAGTCAGCTTGATGAGAATTCAGTGATCATGAATGCCTCTCAAATAGAGATTGGCCAGTATGGACTGATAGTGAGTTCAGCTCCAAGTCGATCATTAGTGTCATAAATCGAATGCACACGCCATACGACTTGTGTTTATTCCAGGTACATATTCACTCACACCACACGTTTTGAACATGCAATCTATCACTCACTTCCACTAGTCAACAGTCTTCGGACAAACATTCAAGGGAAGATAAGCATAGACGATTACCAATTGTAAGATACTGTAAACATACGACGTTCCATACGTACTGACCTTTCCACCTTCGAACCGTAAATTCAGATCTCGATTCTTGCTTCGATCGTAGTGTCCCAAAGAGGCGAGTAAACATCCCGCTGCATTCTAGCAATTACTTTCATTATCTGTCTTCTCTTATCTCTTTACCAACGGCCAATACAGTTTCCAATCTACAGCTACCTTCGACAAAACTGTAACTTCTTAGGTCATTAGAGTAGGAACAGCCAAATCTTAAAGGAATACGAATGTTTTACCATGAAATAGAAATATACTACAGTGTTCTCACGATTTAATACTGACCGAGCGACTTGCTCCCGCGGTTAGAGTCGCGCAACTGAGACCATGCATTCGGGAGATATTGGGTTCGAATTCCACCGAAGATGGTTTTCCACAGTTTTATATTTTCATACCAGATATATGCTTGGGTTATACATTAATTAAAGCCATGGCCGTAACTTTTCCATGACGTCATGCCATCTCTTCTGCCTTCACTTACAAGTTAAAACATGACTTTGTTTTCCAATCAACAAATTTCACTTATTTACATTCATAACGATTACAAACAGAAATCCTTCATCGAATGATTAGATGACATGAGATGCGTGATACCTAATTAATACTACAATCTAAATGATGAAAATCAGAATATAAAATCTAATGAATCGGGTCAATTAATGTAAATAATTATAATGAATGCTGAATGCAGTCTGTAACCCTGTTGAACGGTTACTATGTCAGTTTGACTTTTCTGTATCTACATGTGATAACATGATGCAACATTAACATAACAGATCGATGGAAATATTTCCTTATATTTATTCATGAACCGATTTCACCAAGTAATTACAGAAATACATAATTGTTGCATTAAATACTCTTGTTGTAACCCTCCAATAACTGTAGGACTTTCTTGTGCATTAGGACCTGTTGTTATTGTCCCTTGAACGATGCCCGTGCGTGAGATCTTTTAATGTATACATGGTGACCCTTAGTCCGAAGGTTCTTGGGTTCGATTTGCAGCCGAGTCGTGGATTTTAACCCACATTGGTTAATTATTCTAGCTCAGGGACTTGATGTGTGTACCCTTTTCAACATTAAATTCCATCCTAGGAAGGGCCCCGCACTCGCAGACGTGCAGGTTTCCAATGGTGTCAGTTTGAAAGACCTGCACAAGGGCGCTCTGTGTCTGTTGCAGTGGGCCAACTTGTATACGTTAAAAGATCTCACGCACGGGCATCGTTCGAGGGACAATAACAACAGGTCCTAATGCACAAGAAAGTCCTACAGTTATCGAAAAGTTACAACAAGAGTACTTAATGCAACAATTATGTAGTAATGTACTTCTGTAATTACTTGCTGAAATCGGTTCATCAATAAATATAGGGAAATATTTCCATCGAGCAACGGGGCCACGCGTGTAACATTAAGCTTAATTTGAGAAACTTTGGAAACATATGTTCCTACCTTACCGTAGAGATATTTGACGATATTTTTCTAATTTTCCCATTATCACACCAGGCAACTTCCGGGGTTGTACTTAAGGCCACCCTTATTACCTTCTCTGCCCTGGCTCTTGGCTGTTTCACAGTCACTGACAACCTTCTTGTGTTAGAGCGAAGTTAAACAACTAGCGAGGAAAACATCATTTTAAAAAACATTGAGGCCTTTTCAATCGTGAAATTGCCAGCGTTTCGCCCAGTGTGGCAGCGGGCGCATCAGTTCCATTTTTTTAAATATCCCTATGCTGCTACTTGTTTTCGCTTGTGATTCAACATCGCACTAAAACAGGCAGGCTTTCGGCTACGCTAGGTTGAGAAAGGTCCAGGACAGGACAACTAATGGTTTTCACATTGAATAAAATACCACCCCGACGTTTATATGCTATTGGAGTGGGAATTTACGAAGAACCGTCTGCAGGAGTGCCGACACGATGTTGGTGGGTGCATCTCTCGAATGCATAATTAAGACCCAGCAAACTCCCTCGGCACTTTTATATATTTCCTAATTTTCCTCTTTTTATATTCCCAGAATTACTTATTCTCTACTAGCTGTTGTAAACGGGTTAGATGTTTTAATTTCAACAGTAATGCCATATAGATGAGATGAGTGGCAGTAGAAGACACAAATCACACCTCAGCTAAGAGCTGTCCGTGTAATTCTATTACTGATCAGTTTTGTACGTTACAACATTACATACTAACATATTTAGTCTTCTTCGGACTAAGCCATATTAGAATATTCGAGGTCAAGGGAGTTTTTCGATCCCACCTTCTTTTATGATTCCCTGTTCCCTTATTATCCAAGTCTCCCTTCTCACTTCGATTATCACAATTGCCTGACGTTGACTACATAGGTTGGCGCGTTATAAAAATGATACCAATACCAACGACAGTTCATTTGTTACCTTCACAACTGGACAATGTTTCCATGTCAGCGATGGTTGGGTTGATTGACTTGCCAATAAAAATCTAAACTCATGCTGTAAAAATGTCTGAGAGAGGCCTATACGTAATAGATCGCAAATTTTAGTTTCTATAAACAGTGTTATGAAAAATGTTTAGATATAATTGATATTTTCGGAGATATTTTGAAGTATGCAAAAATAAAATAACAACTTAATAATTTCGTTATTTTTTCCTCCATTCTGAAACTCGTGAATAATGATCATTTGGAAAGATTGCACAACTCCTACTAGGTACAGCTGTTCGATACAGCTAATTTTAACGAAACAATTTGACACTTTCTGTTACAGTCCCCTTACTATCTCTACGCCACTGTATACTATTCAAATAATACACAGCCTTGTTCGCACCTCGGCTATCCCTGAAATTAGATACCGACCTTCGAGTGATTTTGTTCATCAGTTTTTCCGTGATCTCGCCACAAGCAAACAAACAAACAAACACACGAACAAAGAAAGAAACAAGCAAACACAAACAGAAAGAATGTACAGACAAAAATCTAATTTTATGTCTACTGTATGTCTGTTTTTCTTTTCCCAGCTTACCCCAGTTATGTCTGCAGTTGCTGGAGCCACCCGGGTTAGTTTGCGTTTTCTCTCGGGAGTTGTTTTGAGGTCCGCCTCTGTGGTGTAGTGGTTAGTGTAATTAGCTGCTACCCCCAGAAGCACGGGTTCGATTCCCCGCTCTGGCACGAAATTCGAAAAGTGGTACGAGGGATGGAACGGGGTCCACTCTGCCCCGGGAGGTCAAATGAGCAGAGGTGGGCTCGATTCCCACCTCAGCCATCCTGGAAGTGGTTGTCCGTGGTTTTCCACTTCTCCTCCAGGCAAATGCCGGGATGGTACCTAACTTAAGGCCCCGGCCGCTTCCTTCCCTATCCCTTCCAATCTTTCCCTCCCCCCGAAAGGCCCCTGTTCAGCATAGCAGATGAGGCCGCCAGGGCGAGAGACTGGTCATGCTCCCCAGTTGTATCCCACGACCCAGAGTCTGAAGCTCCAGGACACTGGCCTTGAGGCGGTAGAGGTGGGATCCCTCGCTGAGTCCGAGGGAAAAACCGACCCTGGAGGGTAAACAGATAAAGAAGAAGATAAAGAGTTGTTTTGAGTCAGGATGCCCTTCCTGACGCCACGTGAATAGTGAAATGAAAATCTCAACCATTCATCGTCCTGGGTTCGAACACCAGCCTTCCGGATGGCAAGCCACTAGTAAAGTCACTGAGCTAATCATGGCCCCACCACCACCACCACCACCACCACCACCAAATGGCGTTTGTCTGCTTTCCGAAACGGCGCATATCTAACCAACTGGACAAAATTACATGAAACTTCGCCCAAATAATGGTCAGACGGATCTGTCATTAGAATAACTACCGTACGTTCTATTTCAAAATACAGACCTGAAAATTTATTAATTTTTAAATCCCGGAATACTGGGTCATCCAGTTATCTTGGAACCCTAAGCCGACAGCTGTGAGGGAGGGAGATGAGGGTTTCGTCTCGCAACGCAGTTTATTTCGTGTTTTGGCGAGAAGAACACCGTGTGCAAGGTGAAGTGGAAATAAATGTAAAATAATAATAATAGCCCCAATTATTCTGTTTCCCCTCGAGTGTATATTTACGAATCGTATGTCCGTTAAAATGAAATGGTGTTATTTCACTTCTTATTCAATCAAGTCTAAAATACTGGACTAGTTGAGGTGAAATTTGGAATGGATATACCTGAGATATTCAGTTCAAATATAAGTCTACTCTAAATTTTCAATAATAATTTTTCCTAAATTTCAGGCATTAATATGTAGGCATTTAGAGAACTCCTGCATATTTTATCCCCTAAAAACCAAAATAAGCCAAGAAAGTGTACCTAAATCTCATTTTTCAAAATAAAAGTCCATATGCATGTTATTTGTAACTCCAAGCATTCTCCAGGAAATTCGGCTTGTATGTGCTAAAGCAAGCGTTCCTCGCTGGCCGAGCGTTGTTCAGCTGGGTGTTTGGCCGGTTCTTGGTAGGTCCAGTAAATTCAGATTGTACACCAGCGTGTGCAAATGTTTCTGTTTAGAAATTACTCGTCAACGAACTATACTATGAGAAGTCAATAACACCAAGTATCGGCATATGGTGTGTCTGCTAGTATTGATGATTTTCAGTCCTAACTCCCGATATGTCGACAACCTCTCCGAGTTACCTGTGCGGTGGGACGATCTAATAACCTAAAGGTATTCGATTCCTGATAAGGGTTAATAAACAACAATGTTTTAACAGTTTATGAAAATACTCTATGCATTTTAAGTAGGTATTATAAAATTATTTCTTTATAGATAATCAATAGACGTAACAATACAGGGTCTAATTAATGTATGTCCACACTTGTCCAGTAACATGTGCCTTGTGCATAACAATAACCTTGATTTCTTGAGATAACCACACCAAATGAAAGAAAAACGTGACCTTGGGAAAAAAAGTAACTAATGATTTCACTGCAGTGTTAAGACACGCAACCGAGTCATCGGCATATACAGGTATCGCGTTGAAACCTCTACCACAAAGATCGAAGTTCACCGTAACTCGTTAGAAAAATAATAACGTCTGTGGTTTCTGGCATGTAAAGAAAAGTAATTTACTACGTAGTTTTTTCTTATAATTAAAAGAACATTTTTCGTCGATATCCTTCTTATAGCCACGGTATCCGCGACTGGGTGAGAAGAGAGTTTATTCATTAATTCATGCAAGAACACAATCAAGAAACCATGCATCAACCAAATCATGTAGGCATTCATTCATTCATTCATTCATTCATTCATTCATTCATTCATTCATTCATTCAAATATATCTTGTAATTGTAGGATTGTCCGCCTCTGTGGTGTAGTGGTTAGCGTGATTAGCTGCCACCCCCGGAGGTCCGGGTTCGATTCCCGGCTCTGCCACGAAATTTGAAAAGTGGTACGAGGGCTGGAACGGGGTCCACTCAGCCTCGGGAGGTCAACTGAGTAGAGGTGGGTTCGATTCCCACCTCAGCCATCCTGGAAGTGGTTTTCCGTGGTTTCCCACTTCTCCTCCAGGCGAATGCCGGGATGGTACCTAACTTAAGGCCACGGCCGCTTCCTTCCCTCCTCCTTGCCTATCCCTTCCAATCTTCCCATCCCTTCACAAGGCCCCTGTTCAGCATAGCAGGTGAGGCCGCCTGGGCGAGGTACTGGTCATACTCCCCAGTTGTATCCCCCGACCAAGTGTCTGAAGCTCCAGGACACTGCCCTTGCGGCGGTAGAGGTGGGATCCCTCGCTCAGTCCGAGGGAAAAACCGAACCTGGAGGGTAAACAGATGATGATGATGATGAATTGTAGGATTGCAATAAATTATATTCTATTCTATAGCCACGAGACTTCCAGTCTTACCTGGAATCCAAAATCACAAAAAAGACTTTAAATTTCAACAATACCGCACACATTGGCTGGGATTCGACCCGCACCCACCCTGGTGAGAAGCCAGTGACAGTGATATTCGGCGGACACACTTCATTAATTCTCTTTTAATTGAACCTTATATGCATTTGTAATGTTTTCTGGAAAGCTTATAGAAGGAGAAATAACGCTGAATGAAATTATCTGTCAATCAGAACACAAAGAAACCCGTAATAAGCAGAGTCCATTCAGAGTCTTGGCTTGTCAATATGACTGCTGTTCATTCAGACGGCCTGCTAATATTAGAGTACCAGATTTTCAGTGTGGCAACATCTACTGCGTCCCATAAAGGTGTCACGAATGTGGTGCGGTACGGCCGGCCTGAAGAAAACAACTTTGGAACCACACTTATAAATGTAACTTCAGCAGACCAGGCGAGTTGGCCGTCCGGTTAGCGTCGCGCAGCTGTGAGCTTGCATCCGGGAGATAGTGGGTTCGAACCCCACTGTCGACAGCCCTGAAGATGGTTTTCCGTGGTTTTCCATTTTCATGCCAGGCAAATGCTGGGGCTGTAACTTAATTAAGGCCACGGTCGCTTCCTTCCCACTCCTAGGTATTTCCTGTCCCATCGTTGCCATAAGACCTATCTGTGTCGGCGCGACGTAAAGCAAAATAGCAAATTCAGCAGAAACTTTAAAGCAAAGTATATCCATTTAATGTGAACAGAGAGTACATAAATAAATAATTTATTAACAGATTGTATTTTAAAAGTTAAAAATTTTGTAGGGATTGAAATACGCTGTAAATGAATATACAGTATGTTTCTTTCTCTTGTCTTTAAAATTGTAAAGCTTTACTGTACTCGCATTTGATTTTAAGGAGACTGGACCATGCAGCGTACTTCCTGGGATCCAAAAGCACTGACGACTTCACTGATACCTATGAAGGCACTTTCTAAGCTAAGGAGACTGACTTCACAGTCTGTCTGTCTGTCTGTCTGTCTTGAGTCACAAAATTTCGAAGCTGGTTCTTTATATATTTCAGTTTCGAAAATTAACGTTCCTTGAAAAATACAGCAACAGGAATAATTAGGTCTACGTACGATATTTGCAACCAATTTTCACTGTTTCTTCAGTAATAACTTGCACAAATATTTGTCAGGGAACTTGCCGCTCGTGTTACGATAGATAGTGGTCTTAAACTCAACAAAAGATAATAATTTGCAGGCAGCTACAACCATCTCACAATTACTCCACAAAAACAGACAATAATAAACGATTTCGGCCCATATTACAAACACAAGGTAATGTCAGCTTTTACGTGCACAGAGCCATTCATTTCTTTACTTTTATCTGCCGGCCCCTTGGTGTAGGCGTACCATGCCTGCCTCTTACCCGGAGGCCCCGGTTCGATTCCCGGACAGGTCAGCGATTTTTACCTGGACCTGAGAGCTGGTTAGAAGTCCGCTCAGCCTACGTGATTAGAATTGAGGAGGTATCTGACAGTGAGATAGCGGCCCCGGTCTAGAAAGCCAAGAATAACGGCTGAGAGGATTCGTCGTGCTGACCACACGACATCTCCTAATCTGCAGGCCTTCGGGATGAGCAGCGGTCGGTTGGTAGGCCAGGACTCTTTGGTTTGGTTTCGGTTTACTTTTTATGCGGAAGTCTGGGCCCCCCTTAAGCCCCGTAACCGCCTCCATTGCAAGCCCTAACTTGACACCACTGTTCCTTGATTGATCCCGGGGCAAAGTATAGCCTGTTTAGTCCAGCTCCTTCGACAAGTCAGAAATAGAACACTAAGAAGCTGATGAATAGAGTGTAAGTTGTTGTCCGAAATACAGCTACTTTCTTTTTGACTCATATATGCTACATCTCCAGAGACATGTGTATCTTCTGGTATGGGCTAGAACAAGATCCTTACTTTTATCAATCTGACAAAGGTTTGGCGATACTAGTAATAATATTCCTTATTCAGCCAAATTCTGTGATAAATATTTTTGAATTACCGTAGAGTATAACTTGAAGTGTATATTTCTGTTGTGGTGCCATTTATCTCAATGAGGTAAGCAACCACTCCTCATTTTCCAAGTACGCTTCTTCAGAAACACTCAGACTTTCTGACAGCTTATGGTGGAACTGTTGACGTTCCAATCCAAGTAGCCTTCGACTGAGGGAACAACATAATACATACATGCCGCGTGCTTCAGATACTTACAGCTCAGTAAGATGGGTGGCCTAAAGTATCAGCTGCTCCGGCAACCTCTCTGTGCAGCGGGACGCTCTATCCTAAAGTGGAAAGTATCTGGTAATGGAATGAAGAAAAGCTGTTATACCGGTACGGTATTGCTATAGGCCTAGTGATAACGATTTAGAAACTTACTTGTTCCAAAATTCTGAGTGACGGCTGAAGCTGCATTCTCTGCATCATGTAAATCATAAACGGATGCCATTAAGATCCTACTTAATAATTCTATGGACGTTTACAGGATTCATATTCAAGATTCTAGCCAGTGTCCCAGTGCTACCGTGATCCATGTCTACAGCTTTTCTAGCTGCATCAGGAAACTTGCGCCGCACAGGAAATAGGCGCCTCAATACATACAGTGCCCGACTCGGGGGTCAGCGTACTGGCCTTCGGTTCAGAGGGTCCCGGGTTCGATTCCTGGGGCCGGGTCGTGGATTTTAACCTTCATTGGTTAATTCCACTGGCCCGGAGTCTGGGTGTTTGTGCTGTTCCCAACATCCCTGCAACTCACACACCACATATAACACTATCCTTCACCACAATAACACGCAGTTCCCTACACATGGCAGATACCGCCCACCCTCATCGGAGGGTCTGCCTTACAAGGGCTGCACTCGGCTAGAAATAGCCACACGAAATTATTATTAATACATACATTGCCCACTGGTGATGGACTGTCACTCTCGGGATGCAAAAGGCAGCTGCCTTCAACATTACCCGTACAGTAACTCGACGCCGCCTGCTCCACTCAGTAACGAACAACGTTTACTGCTGTACACACATTCGTAGATGATCGTGCCCGGACAGAATGTCGGAAAGGCCTGTGTTCATCGATTATAATAACACTACAGTAATCAAGCACACACTCTAATTTACGAATCCATTTTGCTCAATATTTACGTATTTACTTTTCGAGATGATTACAATTTGCATATCTCAGTTCAAGCGCAGGTAAATTTTTCTCAGTTTACCTACACCCATATACAGCAGTTTCTGTGCAAATGGCCTTGAAATCGGGTATGTGCGGTGTGGACTTCTACGTACTTCCATATACGCTTAAAAGACAAGCCATTCTTCCCCAATCTATAAGAGTTCCTGTAATCCTCTACGTTGGTCAGTAGCACTTCTGCCAATAAACTAAATATTTTTTTCGTTGTTTTAATCCCTCCTTAAAATGTCCTGTACGTTTAAGATATTGTTTTAAGATGGGTACTATGGAATAATAGTCAGACAGTCCTTTCATTTTTATTGTATCCCATTGAAAGTTACGACGGCAAATAGAGTATGGTTCCAGTGTATTACTTGATTCGAGAACTGCAAAGAAAATCCAAAGGAAAGCAGCTCGATTTTTTTCTAGGTGATGCCCAACAAAAAAGTAGCGTTACGAAAATGTTGCAAAGTTTGGGCTGGGAAGACTTGGGGAAAAGGAGACGAGCTGCTCGACTAAGTGGTATGTCCCGAGCTGTCAGTGGAGAGATGGCGTGGAATGACATTAGTAGACGAATTAGACTGAGTGATTTTTTTAAAGTAGGAAATATCTCAATATGAAGATAAAGTTGGACTTCAAAGAGGAAAAATTAGCGCAAATATTCGTTTATAGGAAGAGGAGTTAGGAATTAGAATAATTTACCAAAGGAGATGTTCAATAAATTTCCTAATTCTTTCCAAATGTTTAAGGAAATGCTGATAGGGAATCTACCACCTGGTTGACTGTCCTAAATGCAGATCAGTGGTGAGTGAGTAAAATCGTGCATAACGAAGAAGGAATATGGTAAGTGTGAAAACTAATACTCACTAGGCTGGGTCGTGTACGCTGAGCAGTATTGCCATAAGCTGTCAGAATAGTCGCTGGAGATGGAAATGGAACATGATTCATTCTTCTAAGGATTCCCCTATGTATCCTACAGTATTTGTGGATCCATTTTAAGAATGTCATTAAAGCAAGGCCAAGTTTGCGTGAGGTAATTTCATCTGTCCTCCCACCCACAGTTTTGAAGTTCAAGGTTGGCTTGGCGCCATATCTCATATTCATTTGGCCTTTTCAATCCCAAGACCTTCATTTAGTGCCCCGGTTGGTATTAGTCTGTCAGGTAGCCCTAGTCTAGCCTCGTAACACATCCCCTCGTGACCTGATATGCATATCACGCAACCTTGGTGGATTACTAAACATGTTAAAAACACCCTTTCCTTATCTCAGAATGGTGTCTACAACACTCAGCTGGCCTTAGAAATCTAGTTCAGTATTTGAAGCTCAAGCCAGTAAGTGTTTGCCCAGCTCTGTGGTAACAGTATTGATTCATTGACGCGTTGTCATGTCTTCATTGAGACACCATGTTCCGATAATGGGCCGCATATGGCATGGCGTGATCTACTCGTAATACGAGATTTAAGCAGATGCTTATTGCTCGAGGTTATCAGTAAAAGCACCTTGACCGGGCTGGGTAGCTCAGGCAGTAAATCACTGGCCTTCTGAGCTAAAGTTAATGGTTCTATCCGAGCTCAGTCCGGTGGTAACTAAAGACGCTACATCAGCCTCGTGTCGGTATAATAACAATAATAATAATGTTATTAGAGTTACGTCCCACTGACTAATTTTTCGGAGTTCGGAGACGCCGAGATGCTGGAATTTTTTCACGCAGGAGTTCGTTTACGTGCCAGTAAATCTATCGACACCAGGCTGCCGTGTTTGAGCACTTTGAAATACCAGCGGACTGAACCAGGATCGAACTTGTCAAGTCGGGGTCAGAAGGGCAACGCCTCTACCGTCTGAGCCACTCAGCCCGGTCGGCATATTACGGCACTCTAAAGAACTCATCCGGGGCAAAATTCTGGTACCTCGGCATGTCTCAAAACCGTAAAATTATTCAGTGGGATGTAAGATCAATATTTTTTAAAATTATTATTAAAATACCTGACCGAGCGGAGCAGCCACGTGTGTTACTGAGCCAAGCTCTGCGTTCGGGAGACATGTGGGTTCGAACCCAACCGTCGGCTGCCTTGAGAATGGCCTTCTGTGGTTCCTCCATTTTCATTTCCGCCGGGCTTAGTGGCTCAGACGGTTGAGGCGCTGGCCTTCTGACCCCAACTTGGCAGGTTCGATCCTGGCTCAGTCCATACGTCAGCCTCGTGTCGGCAGATTTACTGGCACGTAAAATAATTCCTGCAGGACTAAATTCCGATACCTCGGCGTCTCCGAAAACCGTAAAGAAGTAATCAGTGAGACGTAAATCCAATTACATTATTAACTTTTTCATTTCCAGGCAAATATCGCGACAGTACCTATTCATAGGTCACAGCCAATCCCTTCCACCTACGTACCCAGCTTTTATTCATTTGATGTCATATCCTCAACTGAGGTTTGCGTCAGGAAGGGCATCTGGTCGTAAAACATGTCAAATAAATTCATCTCACTAAATTCGTGACCCCATATCAAGAAACGAGGTAGACACATATTATTATTAAAATACCTTTGTCTAAGTTATCTTTCAAGTATTATTATTATTATTATTATTATTATTATTATTATTATTGCATCCTGTTCGGTTCTTTCCATTATTCCTTCATCATTGCACTATGTTTTATTCTCTTCTCCTCAGAGTACGCTGGAGCAGATTTTCTTCATATTCTTCCTTGGAATCTCTCTATTCTTAAAACTTTCTTTTCTTAAATCTCTCTTTCTGTACTTTCCGCGTATCTTACTTTATTTCTTTCAAAACCCTTCTTGACATCTTGTATCCGGGTCGTTGTTGCCTTTTTCTCCCAAAGTTACTTGAATATCTGTTATCATCCATTCTATGGATATGATCAAAATAAATTGCAGTCTCCGTTTTCTTATTGTTTCTGTTACATTTTCTGTGTTCTGGTATATTTCTTCATTACTGCTTCTTTTCGATTGTTCTGTTGTTTTTTCACTGGTCCTAAGATTTTTCTTCTGATACTTCTTACCACTACCTACGTCCAGTGTATCTACTTTGTTCGTATCGACCTTCTAAGGACCACGTTATTTCTTCTCTGGGCTTTGATCTTTGCCCAGTGCTCCTTTATTCGTTCCCGTGTTGCACTTTTCTTTCTTCTGTCCACGTCTTTCCAATCTTCAACTTTGCCCTCTCTTGAAAACCTCCTGAATGGGTCGCATTCTTGTATATCCCCATCTCCTGCAGGTCCCTTTCCACCTCCTTGGACCAAGTTGGCTGGGTCTTCTTATCTTTAAAATAGGTAAAGATCTAGTTCGATAATCGTGTGGGTATCAATCGAAGCAAGTGGCCATAAAATGCAATTCTCCTTCTCCGCATGTCATCAGAGAACTTCTGGACATCAGTATACAGTTCATGGTTATGCCGACGTCTATATTCATCTTTGTCTTTAATTGGGCTAAGAATTTTCCTTAGCAAGGCATTCCACTGCACACAAAGCCTCTGGTCTTATGACAGTGCAGTAATGTCTGAGTTTTGCGTTCAAGAATACGAAAATTTTGTTGTAAACGTCTTCGGTCAGTTTTGCAGATGATCTAGCAATTTTCTCTGATTCTTTAGCCATGGCTACAAAACAAATAAATCACCTCAAGTCACGTGCGGAAAAACAGGACTCCAATTTATCTATCATTTATTATTATTATTATTATTATTATTATTATTATTATTATTATTATTATTATTATTATTATTATTATTATTATTATTATTATTATTATTATTATTATTATTATTATTATTATTATTATTATTATTATTAGCGAATTATCCCGATATTGGAGGACGTTAAGCAAATAACTCAATCATTTCTTCTGTGGGTTCTTCTTGTTTTTCCAATAGGTTTTCATTCTTTCCGAGAAGACTTGTTTACGTTCTTCCGACCACTTTGGTCTGTGCTGTTTTTGCTGCGATTCCTCTGATGTAGCTTCCCAATTATTTATTTTCTGTCTAAAGATGACTCTTTCTAGAATGTCTGTTGAATTTATGTTTGTGTTTTTGAGGTCCTTTCGAAGTTCGCTAAGCCTGGGTTTTGAGTTCTTCAGTTGGGTTACGTAAACTTTTATCCTTTTTGTCAAACGATCTTCTGGTAATCTAGTGAGATGGCCGAAGAATTTCATTCGTCTTTTCCTAATGTCAGTTTCGATGCTTGAAAACATTTCTGTTTAATTGATTGTAACTTGTAACCGTCTTGGGTGTTTCTTGCTCCTAAAATTTCCGTAATAATCTTCCTCTCTTCCTTTTTTGTTTCTTCAAGTCCTTGTTTTCTGTTTAATGCAAATGTTTCACTTACGTAAACACTGTTCGTTTCACGACTGTGTTGTAATGCTGAATCTTCGTATGTCTGTATGTCTTGGCATGGATTTTTCGTAGATGTTTTGGACTAACCCAAATGATGATGATGATGATGATGATGATGATGATTATTATTATTATTATTATTATTATTATTATTATTATTATTATTATTATTATTATTATTATTATTATTATTATTATTATTACCCCAGTGCTAACATATGTATTTGGCCCTGTTTTACGGAGGATTTCCTTTTTTGACGCTAGACCCATGTGGAGGATGTATTAACTATTGGTTGTGTGACGTGTGTTTTTTTCTGTTTTTGTTTGCTATTCGTTTCGCGTCGCACCAACACAGGTAGGTCTTATGGCGGCGATGGGATAGAAGAGCGCTAAGAATGGGAAGGAAGCCGTGATAGCCTTAATTCAGTTACAAGCCCAGCATTTTCTAAGAGTAAAAATGAGAAGCCATGCAAAGCCATCTTCAGGTCTGCCGACATTCAGGTTCGAACCCACTATTTCTGCGTGATATAAACTGTGTAGCCAACTCGCTCGGTGTAGAGAGTATATGAAGAGGTGAGTATTGAGTGAAACCCTAACCTCAGTCTCCGAACCAGAGGAATAAACCAGACGCACCTAAAATCATCGATCCAACCGGTAATTGAATCCGGGACTCTTTGAACCGAAGACCACGTCGTTGATCATTCAGCCACGGAGCCGTATCAGACCTTCACATTTCCAATGTGGGGCATTCTTTTTAATTATTATCCATGTACTCTTGTCTTGTACCTTATTCAATTTTCCTAAAGTGGACATTCACAGTGTTATTGATTTACAAACTAGTTTTACGATTTCGGGGATGCCGAGGTGCCGGAATTTGTGCCGCAGGACTTCTTTTGCGTGCCACTAAATCTACACATATGAAGCTGACATATTTTAGCAACTTCAAATTGCAACGGATGGAAACAGAATCGAACCCACGAATTTGGGCTCAAAATAGCAGTGCTTTTACTGTCTCCCGCCTCTAAACAAGGCATCACTTTCAAACTGCATACTTCACACACTACAGTTGGCATAGTTCCAAGGATGTCCAGAAAGTTATTTTCCTCCCTCATAGTCAGTACTTCTCCTTTTATTTAGCTGTCGACATGCAACGTGTGTGACTCGCCAGAGTGAAGTGAATGTTTCATGAGCTTTACATGCACAGTAGATAAATATTGATCGCAACAGTCCAAACGCAACAGGCTCCATCTGGCTCTACTTTTCTTCAGCTCTGAATTATAACACAGTAAATGGAAATAAAATGACCTGTTCCCATATCGCTGCTGGGTCCGCAGTCAAGAGATAGCTTGTCTGCCTCTCAATCGGTGGCCCCGGGTTCGATTCCCGGCCAGGTCAGGGACCTGAGGTTTCGTTTTAGGTCCACTCAGCCTACGTGAATAAACCAAGAATAACGGCTGAGAGGATTCATCACACTGACCATCCGTCACCTCATAATCTGCAGGCCTTAGGGCTGAGCAACAGTCACTAGCTAGTCCAAGGCATAGCGCCACGAGGTTTTGTTGTTCGCATATCGTACAAGCATGATTTCGGATTACAAAATAACATATTAAAAGGAAAGCAACGCACTCATGATATAAAAGAAAACAACGTACATAATCAACAAGTAGCCTACACAAGATTCTTCTGAATTTCTCTTCAAATTGCCTCACACGGTACAGAGAAATGGTGACAACAAATGTAGAACTATTTCCACCTAACCTCGTTTCTTATCCTCTAAATGTTGATAGTTTGGTTTTACGTCCCACTAACTACTCTTGCGGTTCCTTCTAGACGCTGAGGTACAGGAATTTTGTTCCCCACAGGGGCGCGCGGCTGTGAGCTTGCATCCGGGAGATAGTAGGTTCGAATCCCACTGTCTGCAGGACTGAAGATGGTTTTCCCTGGTTTCCCATTTTCACACCAGGCAAATGCTGGGGCTGTACCTCAATTAAGGCCACGGCCGCTTCCTTCCAACTCCTACGCCTTTCGTATCCCATCTTCACCATAAAACCTATCTGTGTCGATGCGACGTAAAGCCATTAGCAAGGAAAAAATTTGTTCCGCATGAGTCATTTTACGTGCTGATAAATCGAAACGGCGCAGGCGTATTTGAGTATGTTCAAATAGCACCGGACTGAGCTAGGACCGAACCTAGTAACTTGAGCTCTTAGTGCTAACGCTCTACCATCTGAGCCAATCAGCTAGGCTCTAAATATAGATATTAAGACATATACCATACAATACTCGTTACAAATTCGTATAAACATTTTACATCAAATGAATGTTTCTGACCGAGCTCGATAGCTGCAGTCGCTTAAGTGCACCCAGTATCCAGTAATCGGGAGATAGTGGGTTCGAGCCCCACTGTCGGCAGCCCTGAAGATGGTTTTCCGTGGTTTCCCATTTTCACACCGGGCAAATGCTGGGGCTGTACCTTAGTCAAGGCCACGGCCGCTACCTTCCAATTCCTAGGCCTTTCCTGTCCCATCGTCGCCATAAGACATCTGTGTCGGTGCGACGTAAAGCAAATAGAAAATGGTTGGTTGGTTGGTTGGTTGGTTGGTTGGTTGGTTGGTTGGTTGGTTGGTTGGTTGGTTGGTTGGTTGGTTGGTTGGTTGGTTGGTTGGTTGGTTGGTTGGTTGGTTGGTTGGTTGGTTGGTTGGTTGGTTGGTTGGTTGGTTGGTTGGTTGGTTGGTTGGTTGGTTGGTTGGTTGGTTGGTTGGTTGGTTGGTTGGTTGGTTGGTTGGTTGGTTGGTTGGTTGGTTGGTTGGTTGGTTGGTTGGTTGGTTGGTTGGTTGGTTGGTTGGTTGGTTGGTTGGTTGGTTGGTTGGTTGGTTGGTTGGTTGGTTGGTTGGTTGGTTGGTTGGTTGGTTGGTTGGTTGGTTGGTTGGTTGGTTGGTTGGTTGGTTGGTTGGTTGGTTGGTTGGTTGGTTGGTTGGTTGGTTGGTTGGTTGGTTGGTTGGTTGGTTGGTTGGTTGGTTGGTTGGTTGGTTGGTTGGTTGGTTGGTTGGTTGGTTGGTTGGTTGGTTGGTTGGTTGGTTGGTTGGTTGGTTGGTTGGTTGGTTGGTTGGTTGGTTGGTTGGTTGGTTGGTTGGTTGGTTGGTTGGTTGGTTGGTTGGTTGGTTGGTTGGTTGGTTGGTTGGTTGGTTGGTTGGTTGGTTGGTTGGTTGGTTGGTTGGTTGGTTGGTTGGTTGGTTGGTTGGTTGGTTGGTTGGTTGGTTGGTTGGTTGGTTGGTTGGTTGGTTGGTTGGTTGGTTGGTTGGTTGGTTGGTTGGTTGGTTGGTTGGTTGGTTGGTTGGTTGGTTGGTTGGTTGGTTGGTTGGTTGGTTGGTTGGTTGGTTGGTTGGTTGGTTGGTTGGTTGGTTGGTTGGTTGGTTGGTTGGTTGGTTGGTTGGTTGGTTGGTTGGTTGGTTGGTTGGTTGGTTGGTTGGTTGGTTGGTTGGTTGGTTGGTTGGTTGGTTGGTTGGTTGGTTGGTTGGTTGGTTGGTTGGTTGGTTGGTTGGTTGGTTGGTTGGTTGGTTGGTTGGTTGGTTGGTTGGTTGGTTGGTTGGTTGGTTGGTTGGTTGGTTGGTTGGTTGGTTGGTTGGTTGGTTGGTTGGTTGGTTGGTTGGTTGGTTGGTTGGTTGGTTGGTTGGTTGGTTGGTTGGTTGGTTGGTTGGTTGGTTGGTTGGTTGGTTGGTTGGTTGGTTGGTTGGTTGGTTGGTTGGTTGGTTGGTTGGTTGGTTGGTTGGTTGGTTGGTTGGTTGGTTGGTTGGTTGGTTGGTTGGTTGGTTGGTTGGTTGGTTGGTTGGTTGGTTGGTTGGTTGGTTGGTTGGTTGGTTGGTTGGTTGGTTGGTTGGTTGGTTGGTTGGTTGGTTGGTTGGTTGGTTGGTTGGTTGGTTGGTTGGTTGGTTGGTTGGTTGGTTGCCCTTGACAGAAAATGATCAAACTAAATTTTTGAAGATGTGGTGAATTAGCTTAAGGAACTGTCTTCAGCGGCAGGACTTCCTAAACAGATGGTATAATGGCCTCGAAAATTCCCAAGTGACACTCAAGCTCGAATCTTGTCCTTCCGTACATGGCACAGTCGAACAGTAAGTGGCCCACCGTTTGTGAAGATCCTCAAAAGCACAATATTCGCCTGCAATGTTAATTTTAAAGCGTTCAAAGTAGCTCTTAAACTTCCCATGATCGGATAGAAACTAGGAGAGAATGAATTCGGGCACTAATGTTTTGCACTGGAGTCGGGGGAAAATAATTCTCCTGTGACAGACCCTGTTGTACTTGACGTCCAGAGGTTATCCACTGTCTTATTAGATGTGTTTTTGATTTGGGATTTTGGATAGCTTTAGGATAATTTGTTGTAGGTGATTTCTATGTTGGATGAGGAAGCTGCTTTTGCGAGGATGTCTGCCTTTTCATTTCCAGGAGAACCGATAT
The DNA here is from genome assembly GCF_040414725.1 of Anabrus simplex. NCBI lineage: Eukaryota > Metazoa > Arthropoda > Insecta > Orthoptera > Tettigoniidae > Anabrus > Anabrus simplex. The sequence continues at coordinate 335,306,538 of NC_090270.1, forward strand.
GTCCTGGGATCCATTAAAGACGTAGTGGCGCTGCTGTGCTCTAGCAGCTATTGAATTGACATTGTGCTCAACACAGCCTGCGAGTCACTTAGTATCTTAGCGCTACTACTATTCTGTTCAGACCACTCCACAGCAGACTTGATGGCCCATAGCTCGGCTTGAAATACTAAGCAGCTGGATAGAAATGTGTATTGGGCTCGAAACACTTCCCTGTTGTTCTCGTAGACATTGAATGCGCATCCCACTTTGTCAGATTCAGTGTTATTAAGTGTGCGAGAGCAGTCTGTGTAGATATAGTAGTCATGGTTGAGCAAGCAGCTAATGCAAGCATAAGTCTTGAAGTTACTAGAGTGACCGGATTCCAGAATATGACAGTTCTTCTCCACTGTGGTTTCAAGAATTGGTGCAGGTGATGTTATGTTTTTCTACATTAACGTGAGCTCGGCCGTTTCGGTGGCAGTAAGTAATAGGGGTTATTTTCTAGCGAATACAAGGGATGCTCGTGTAATTATTATTATTATTATTATTATTATTATTATTATTATTATTATTATTATTATTATTATTATTATTATTGTTTCGTCCATTCAACTCCTATTAATTTTAAGACAGCCATATTTTTTTCCTGGGAAGCGCTCTTTAACGTACTGGTCATTCTGAATTTACAAATATTGTACAATTGATTATTATAGGGAGCTTGAATTACGATAGCTTCGTTGCAGACAGTTGTTCCTGAGTTCCTTGTTGAATAATAAATTGGATTATTATTTTTGGCAGCATGTCACCAGGTGTGGAATTGTGATTTGCACATATTGCGAGAGGCTGTACCCAGTGCTTTAAGAGTGGTACAAAGGTGAACACTAGGGCATGATTTGCAATATTTGCTTATTGGTCTTCTGGTGTGAGATCATCAAAGTCCACATATCCATCTACTTTTAAAGTAGTGTCATTAAACTTTATTTCTTCTCTTAGTTTAACTTCATCAAATATTAACATTCTTAACCTGGTGTTGTCATCATCATCATCATCATCATCATAAGCGTTAAAGGCTTGAGAAATGGCACTGACTGAATGATGGTTGATACTGTACGAACACTTCAGGCATTTCAGCAGACTGCAAAGATGTGACGGTGATGGGAGCGGCAGAAGGTCATGCTGTCTACAATGCCTGTAACTTTTCGGGGACTTAATTTTCAATAGGAGTGCTTCCAGCGAAATTCCTGATCATAATGCATGCTTTTTGAACTTCTGATATTGGTCATCTTCAATATAGTATCAATTATTGTCTTCTGTTTCCTACTTAGTCTTTCATTAGAAGTATTTACCTGTTTATTAGGCGATTTCATTTCTTGAAGCTCACTTTCTAGTTCAGCATTCGTTTTCTTTTCCTCCTTTAATCTTATACTTAAAAAAGTAGCCTTCCTCTGGTGATGCTTAATTCTCTTTTTTAAGATGAATTCCCTCTGATCGTCAGCACTAACCTGTGATTTATCACCAGCATTAGAGGGCACACAGCTAATACTAGGGAAGTTTAGTATGGAATAATCATGAATGGAAAGAACTATAAAAATGCTAGGATTCACATTGTTGGATTTGTGTGCGATGGGAGTCAGACAAAAAGAAAGGTTGGCAAAATCCTGATACGGCCGGACCTTGAGCACAAGTCAACCTGATTTTCTGGAAGATATCATGCTGTTCCGGAAGGACTGACTTCAATAAACGACTCCAAACACAGCTATTGCTTTGTGAATCAGGAAGATCAGTAATTATTCTAGCGAAATGAATTCATCAGTGGCTAGAAACCCAGCAATACTCGAGTAAAATTCCTGAGAGCACGGGCGTTTTAAGTAAGATAATCGCCTTGAGGAAAGTTTTTCCCTAACACTTTTCTGACAGTGCTAAGTATACGTTGCGTATGTTCCGATATTGATTGATGGAGCGTATGGAAAGAAATCGCAGTATTTGTCTGTTTGGTGACGGTCTGAACACGACCGTCTCATGAGTTGGATGGGTGGAAATATTTTGCAATGGCCGTTCTAATAAAATACAATGAGGAAAAGGATTAGGGTCGGGTTCGTGGAGATGTTCGTTCCTTCAATAAATTCGCATGAACAAATGTTCGAACAGTTTCCCTATTGGGGAAGACCGTGTACTTTGGACCTGCCTGTAGTATGTATTCAAACAATTAGTAATATCATCCACCCAGGAACATTAGCTGTTCGTTTATCAGCTAATGTAGTCATACAGATTTTACCACTCCTTAATATAAGAGCTGCTATTGAATGCTGAATTAAATTCATTTCTTGCAGAACCAGATATCTTAAAAACAGACTAATATTTCACTATAAACTTGTTATTTTTATAATAACATTACACTAACCAATATAACAAATTAGCTCTTTTTAATTCGGGAAAAATAACTCCCTATTCCAATTTTAATAAACCCTGATACACAAGGTACAAGGTACCGATAATACTTTTGGTATTTGCAAGTTTAGTCACCCCTTGTGTGAGCAAGTTCAGCAAGACAGCCGAGGGTTCCTGGAAGTTGTTTTGCTAATGGTCTTAAGGTTGTAAGGGGAAAAGGAAAACAATCTTAATACTCACATTCCTTGTAAGCTTACATGATAACATGTAAGTGTACTATGAAGTAGTTATTTCAGTCAAGAGGGTGTTTAGCTTTTACAAGTACTGATATAATGTCTAGTTAAGTTTTAACATAGTTTCTTTCACAAACTTTAAGTACTTTGCATATTATTTAGTTTTTGATTAAATCTTTGCATGTCGAGTAATTTGAACTGCCCAAGAGTGTGTGGACCCTTGAAAAAATTGTAATAATTATGTTTCGTCATAGTTTTACCGGTGATTCTAATATAACTTGTTTTATAAATAGAGGCCGGCCCACAGTGTAGGGGTAACGTGCCTTCCTCTTACCCGGAGACCCTGGGTTCGATTATCGGTCAGGTTAGGGATTTTTACCAGGATCTGAGGGCTGGTTTGAGGTCCACTCAGCCTACGCGATTACAATTGAGGAACTATCTGACCGTAAAATGGCGGTCCCAGTCTAGAAATCCAAGAATAACGGCCGAGAGGGTCGTGTTGACCAAAGGACACCTCGTAATTTGCAGGCCTTCGGGCTCATAAGTAGGCGAGAAACTGTTCACTACTAACGAAAGAAAAAGTCAAAAACCGTTTTCAATGCACAGTTATGGGAAAAAGTATACGTACACCTTATACGTTAAGCAATGTTGTCGTTTGTAGTTGACGCATTGCCCATAGGCTGATAGAAATGTCACTACTTTTCTACATTTCGGTATTTCGCGAAATATGTTAATGACTACGTACCGGAAATAACAATAGTATTTTAGAAATGTTTGTTTTAACAAACGTGTCATCCAATAAGTTCGAAATATAGATGCATAAAAAGTATTCGTACAGATGGTTTATTTCACGTCAAAGTCCTTGATAACATCCCTTGCAACGCAGGTAAGCAGTAAAGGTCACGTCTTGTACCAAGTCAGTTGTGCTTCAGTAGCGGCGCGCGGCTGCGAGCTTGCATCCAGGAAATAGTAGGTTCGAGCCCCACTGTCGGCAGCCCTGAAGATGGTTTTCCGTGGTTTCCCGTTTTCACACCAGGCAAATGCCGGGGCTGTACCTTAATTAAGGCCACGGCCGCTTCCTTCCACTTCCTAGGCCTTTCCTATCCCATCGTCGCCATAAGACATATCTGTATCGGTGCGACGTAAAGCAAATAGCAAAAAAAAAATTGCAACATAGTCCATTACTCTCGTAGGTAACCTATCCTCCTCCATTCGCCTCACATGACCCCACCGTCGAAGTCTGTTTATACGCACAGGTTCATCCATCAAGTTCATTCCCAACTTATAATTTTGCTCCTGTTTCCGAGTACCCTTCTGCCATTGTTCCCACCTGTTTGTACCAGCAATCATTCTCTCTGGTTTTATGTCTGTTACTTGTAACTTAATAATGATAATAGTAATAATAATATCAAACAACCATTATTAGAAAATGTAACGTTATCTGATTCCTGTTCTTCAGTTGTTTCAGTATTGCATGTTGTACGCTAGATAACATCTGACATTTCAACTTTCCGTGCTCGTAGAAAATACAGCCTTTTTAAAAGTTCACCTTTATCTAAAACATCTCGCCCAAACTCAACTCTTTGTCTGCTCAGAAATTATGACAGCGACGTTCTCAGCCTGTATACTATTCCTTTCAGGATGAGCTGGTAGTCCGGTTACCGAACTTATCACCACGAACTATCGACAATCCGAGGCTTCGGTGGTTCAAACAAGATTTACACCTCATTGACCACTGGTTCTAACAAAATGGCCAATTGAAATTAATTTCGTTTTGAAACGCGTCCTTCACATTTGGGCTTGGGAGAGGAAGCGGAATACGTTTTCGAGTTGTTTTCCGAATAGTAATGGTTAATATCAGAGCCATTTCTTAAAATTGTTTTTACGACAAAAACCCGTAGCCAGGTTAGAAAATTTCCAAATATTTTCCAAACATGGAATATAATGATTCTATGAAAAGGCTTATTTGATAACAGAAATGCTAATGGACGCGGATTTCTCACACTAGAAGAAGCATTATTATTATTATTATTATTATTATTATTATTATTATTATTATTATTATTATTATTATTATTATTATTATTATTATTATTATTATTGGTACGGGGTTAACCGTGGAGCAGAAAGAGGTTAAAGAAGGTGCGGGGTGGAATGGGTCTAACTATAAAATGAAATTTAATTTAAAACTTAAACTGAAGGTTATATTTTCAGAATTTCAAACTTAACAGTTTTACTTCATAAAAATGAATTTCAGTTACAAGTCTAGGAAAAGACAAGAATAGTGGTTTTAACATCCTGGGCTTCAAGCCCTCGCTTTACATTTCCTGAGCTCCTAGCTCAAATTTACAAAAGAGCACAAATTTATACAAGGGCAGAAATCCCGTAATTCAAAGAGCACTTTCTCCCAAAATTACAATATCTAGCCTTCAAGAGGCATTCATAAATCTTACAAAACTTTAAAAAAAAGAGCGAACAGGCTCTCAGTTTTCCCATCCTACTCGAGGTAACCTCATCTTACAATTACAGGCCTCTCAAGGCACTATTTACAAATGGAACTTATTTTTACAGGGGTATTAAATACCCAACTACTGGACCTTCGTGGGATAAGAATAACAGGTTAAATTAATGGCCCGAACACAAAATGAATGGAGGCGAATACTTGCACTACTTCCACACTTAAAACATAAAGGGCACTAGACCGATGAAACAGGGGCTATTCCCAAACTACTGAGGTGACTCGTATAAGGATAAATTAATGTACTACGGAAAGGAAGAAAAACAGTTACAAAACGTAGTCACCTCAAACCAAGATGAAGGAGAGCTCGAGAGGGTACATCACTCTCTATTCCCAATGTACAGCCAAAAATTTATGAAGATTTTACATTTGCCGGCAGAAAGTTACATTTTTTAGAAAAGAAGGTTACATAGTTAACGATTCGGACCTTTCCCTCGGGTTAAACCGCGGATGTAGCTACAAGAAGAAAGATAGAATTATGTGGCCATACCTGGTAGCAGTTCTAGCTACCGACGAAAAGGTCGCCCGCCTCCTGCTATGACACAAACACTCGGTAAGATGACGATCAATTGGCCCAGAAACGTGAAAATCCTCAGTTTATAAACCCTCAGGGAAGGTTGGAGACCATTCAAGATTAAACTCACAAGTTCATTCGTTAATTTCAAAGTTACACTCAGAATCGAAGAAGCCGGTGATAGGTGGAAAATTAATTACAGAAATTAGGGACTGGCTAGATTCAAAACTGGCAGACATAAAAAGGAAATATTGCCAACCCAAAAATAAATGAACATCAATCAGAAAAGAACTTCTTTGAATTATAAGTTCTTACACCTCGCACCAGGGTGCATGATCATAGTTTTTAGTAGTATCATCTGTGGAAGAATGTCCAAACTTCTTGATGGATAGCAAACAAAACTAGTAGAAATTCAGTCAGTTCAGGAAACTTCACAATAAAAAATTACTCAATATTTAGGTGGTGACATCTTCTGATTTAAGATAAAAGTTGGTGTAGTTTCAGTTTCACAGTTTAACACCTGGAGGAGTTCATTTAGGCGCTAGTTTTTTTTTTTTTGCTTTACGTCGCACCGACACAGATATGTCTTATTTATTTATTTATTTATTTATTTATTTATTTATTTATTTATTTATTTATTTATTTATTTATTTATTTATTTACTGCGCACTACAGGATTTCTAATCCCAATTACAGTGGCAAATGTTTACACGTGCTTTTTTTTTATGTTTCAATCAGTCTAATATCTTAATATCTAAACTATTCTACTATTATATTTACGTTGAAAAATAAATAATATTACATATCTAATCCTTACAAGAAACAAGTAGAAACAACATAATTTCGTATTGCCCCCTTCTTACCTGGTTACTCAGCCGAAGAACGAGAGTCTCAGTCGCAGACTGTTCATTTTCTGGCTTTGCAAAAATTTTAAGGGCAGGGATAAATATAAGGACTAGCGACAATAAAATTAACACTAAATATAAGGTTTTAACATTTATTACAACTAAGCACTCTTAACAACAAACTTTAAAATTGAACAAAATCTTGGATTTTAAATTATCTTCTCTGCCGGTATTTTCATTACAACGGAATTATTCTTCCCAGAATTCTGCTGATATATATATATACAGACGAATATTAGCCTACATCTAATATAATAAAATAATAAACGTAATTTATGAGAAGACCTTTCTCTAATGATAATAGGATTATTTTCAAATTAAAATTTTTAATAAATAATTCTTTGATTCATTAATCGTCAGTGGTTAAAGTATCCCTTTTCTGTTTAATGAGAAAAATTTAAAATAAAATTTTCCTGTCGAAATTACATTCAACATGCCTTCCTCAGACTTTAAATTCATAAAATAAAAATTTTCTTCAGAATTATTGTCTCAAAATTCTCCATAATAATCTCTTAAATTAACGCAATATCCTTCTTCAATGTTAAAGGTTTTACAATAAATCGCTCGTGACTCCTGTCCTCGGACATGACCCTTACTTATTCATTTTTTCTAAGACATTAAACCCTACTCTATCTTATTTTGGAATAAAATTCACTAAAGATTCACTTCTCATCAAAATGTGAGCAACACAAATAACGATATATTAATCAGAACACACGCAACGAACAAGAGATTGAGTCAAATTGTAGTCATGAAAAATATCACACTTCATAGAAATAATGACTAATCACGCATACAACATTCACACTAGGGTACACGGTAACAGTTTATAATATTTATGGCGATTTCTAGTCCTTGATAATTATATTTAATTTTTAATCTAAGTCATAGGAAATTTTCTGATGACGGTATCGGCTAAAGAAATACCATTACAACAATTAGGAACGTGATGATGTTAGGATTATCACTCAATTAAAGAAACTAGGTTCAACAACGATGTTCATGAAAATATCAGTGATAGATATCATCGGAAAATTATCTTATAGAAACGCACATAACGCAGGTCAAATATAAACGTACGCGTTTATGGTTCATGAATTACGACACTATTATTATTATCATAATGGCTATCAACTAACACGTGTTCCACTCGAAGAAATTATGTTCAACAACATATTCTCTTCACATGAGACTCAATAAATGGATTCACAAGTCAAACACATAATAACTGATCCATTCCCAAGTCCATAAATATAACAAATATAATAAATGATCCGTCAAGATTCGGCCGTTTTCCAGGCTCACATTTACCCTATTAGAGCACATATTAATATTTCACACAAGAACAAACAATATTTACACTCATGATCCTTATTTCCATATTTAACCCGTGATGAAGTTTAATAATAATAATAATTATTATTGTTATTATTATTATTATTATTATTATTATTATTATTATTATTATTATTAAATGTGCGAGATCACAAATCCGCGTAAGCTAAAGTTTGATAAATTTACCAGATGACACTAACACGTTTGAAATCCATATAAAGATCGTAATAACGTCTAGGGAAATTCGACGTAATGAAACGTGCCGATAATCTGTCCCACATGACTTCCAAATTAATTTACAAATTATTTCAAAATTAAATCATTATTATCGGAGAGGTCAATTATTTTAAATCACTCCTATACTGTTGAATTGGGACAGTCAGAATAAATATCGAAGACACTCACACAACACAATCTAATAGAAACCAATACTCATCCACAAACAATAACTAACTACCTTGCACCATGGAAAGAAGAAATGAAATAGCAAACTACTCGTGTCCTCATCCCGAGGTGGTGCAGTTCTTTTCAGGCACACCCCCATTGGAGGTGAGCTGCATGTAGCATTCCAACCACATACCAGCCCTCCTGCCATTCTTAAATTCCTGGCAGTACCGGGAATCGAACCCGGGCCCCCGAGGACGGCAGCTAATAACACTAACCGTTACGCTACGGAGGCGGACAGCAAACTACTGTAAGACTAGAAGAGAATTATGTCAAATGAATAAGGAAGCGTTATGTCTACATTGTGTTTACAAAGATGAACAGATATAAATCATAATATTATACTTAAGTGATTGATGAAACTGTATTTCGGCCGATGACCCTGGACATGAGGTAGGTCACCCACCGTCGATCGCCGTCTCCTCCATGTCGGAAATTGCCTCACATTTTAGAATACCATTGTAGCTGCGAGGACAAACATGGAATAGTTGTAGACTTCCTCTTGTTGATGTATTGCCATCTTGAATTTGTCTCGATCCGCACGTAGTCTTCCTCTTCTTTCTTCCCAAGTAGAAGGAGCTGAAACTGACAAATAAGTTTTAAGATGTGCCCCAGTACACATACACACGATAAATTATATTTCTGAATAATACGTATCTTCTTCCGTCAATCTGCTAAACTCGTAGATCTAGAATATGTGATGAGTCTGTACTGCCGAATGATCGAACCCAAGAATGTCTGCAATGTGAACGTCGGCGTTGAATTCCCAAGACAGTCAAAAATATCTCAAATCGAAGAAAAAGACGCAGACCAGAGAAAAGCTCAAATAACAAAGAACAGTTCCTTCGGGAAACACTGCTATATAATTGTCTTAAGATGAGGGTGTGTCGCCGTAAATTGTCTGTGATTGGTCGAAGACTTGCACCTGATAGGCTGATACATTTTTATTGGAATACTGTAAGGTGTAGAACGACCTTGATCGAATCGATCGGCCGGCCTTGGTTCCTCCCTGTAGGTCACGTAGCAAGCAGCTAGCAGTCTGACACACAAAAAATCCACTGCTCTCCCCTCGCTTGGAAATTCCGGTTTCGAAAGAGCTCATCTCTCGGTGACACAGAGTTGAGGAAAATTTCCGCCCTTGCTGATGAAATAATATTATTACACACATAGATATTAAAATATTACTTTTATGCCAAATTTGAGGGGGACAGTATCTAAACTAGTCTAATAATCTAATACCTAAACTAGTCTAATATTATATTGACAATGAGAAAGGAACAGTATTTCACATCTAGTCTAATTAAATCTTTATATGAAAGAGGAAAAAATTTAAAAATTAAAAATCGTAATTTCATATCTAAACTATTATTTTTTTCTAGTTCTAACACTTATAATTACATTTATGGGATAGGGCTTAATGTAGAATGTTTATAATACATTTTTTTGGTTCAAATCAGCATTACAGAGTTTTCACGGAGATGGTGAATTGTTGTAAAAACAGGCCTAGAGGTACACAGAAATCTAAAGAATTATTTTTCTGAACTGCACTGTTGTAGACATTGCATAGCCTGTAGAGTGGGGAATTTTTGTAAGCGGTTGTTCTGACAATTTTATTATGAAAAGTTACATTTGTCCTCGCATTAAAGCGGGTCACATGGAAGCTCAAGGGGCATAAAAAGTCAGGGTTTTCAATAATAGAGTTTACAGTTTTGTACAGAAACGTCACGTCATCCTTTTGTCTCCTCAGTTCCAAGGTTTCTATTTCAAAATTTAGGAGAAGTTCGTTGTATGCTATGTGTGGTACCGGTTTTTTTGAAATGTAAGTATTTTAAATATCTCTTTTGGATTTTTTCGATCTGTGCAATATATATCTTGTTTGCTGGATTCCATATAACCATTGCGTATTCTACTTTGGGCCTGACGAGAGAGCTGTAGAGATGTATACAGGTTTTTAGGAGTTTAAAGGGTTTGACATTCCTGATCACAAATCCTAATGTCCTGTATGACTCAGCAACTACCTTCTGTATATGTGGAGTGAAGGTGAGTTTTCGGTCTAATAAAATCCCGAGGTCTTTAACCTCATTTACTGGTTTCAGGTCATCGTAACCTAGTTTATAGTTAAAGGAAATACACGTTTTATTTCGAGTGAACGACATGGATACACATTAGGTACAGCCCCGGTATTTGCCTGGTGTGAAAATGGGAAACCACGGAAAACCATCTTCAGGGCTGCCGACAGTGGGGCTCGAACACACTATCTCCCAATTACTGGATACTGTCCGCACTTAAGCGACTGCAGCTATCGAGCTCAGTGGGCGCTAGTTTTAAATGCGCGGCATTGAGATGTACCTCCCGGTACAATTATTATTATTATTATTATTATTATTATTATTATTATTATTATTATTATTATTATTATTATTATTCCTACTCAGATGAGATCGGTTGTTTTTGTCTCCCTCCTCCATTATCTTCTATCTATGAGTCTATTCCTATTTACATCGCCACTGTTGTTGTCAAGGTCCTTTCCAACGCAGGCCTCTATCTTGTTTTCGATCTCATTAAGGCTGGTTAATCATCTCCTACAAGCCTCTTTACTCTACGAGTTATACAGGCTGTCTGTAAATAAGTTGCGGATTTTTTTTTTTTTTGGCTAGTGGCTTACGTCGCACCGACACAGAGAGGTCTTATGGCGACGATGGGACAGGAAAAGCCTAGGAGTTGGAAGGAAGCGGCCGTGGCCTTAATTAATGTACAGCTCCAGCATTTGCCTAGTGTGAAAATGGGAAACAACTGAAAACCATCTTCAGGACTGCCGACAGTGGGATTCGAACCCACTATCTCCCGGATGCATTGCGGAAAATTTATGGACATAATAAACCCAATACTGTTAGAGAGGATCCGTCATCCACTTTTATCTAAACCGTTTGGTTAATCGCTATGAGTACCTGGTTCATATCTTTTACACCCTGAGAGGTAGTGCACTGAATTCGCAACACAACGTTAGCGGTGAAGAGTGTAATTATTAGCATTCAAAATTTCTAAGAAAAATGTATGGAATACGCAGAAATGATCACAATCTCTACTAGTGACCGGAGTACAGACATTAGCGCCTGACTGAGAACCACACTGTATCGGATGATTACATGTGCTTTGCAGTTGGCAAGCACTACAGTAGAGTGCATTGCGTGACCCAACACATATTGGAACCTTTCCCATCAACCCACAATACTTGTCCAGGAACGCCTTTTTGAAGCTATCATATCGGTCGAAGCAATAACGGAATGCTTGAAACCAAACAAGAGGGCCTGGTCTTCCAAAACTTTTTCGACGACCCTCAATTTTCGCTCTGGAGTTATCCGGTGGTCAGTCATGTGGCCGTCCATTCCAAACAGGAATTTCTTCGGAGTCATATTAGCCCTGTGTTTGAAACTTTTCGACCGATCTTCCTCCACTCTGACCATATTGTAGATGGGAAGTGACGTCGAATTATGAATCTGTGCACCCGCTATCTGATCATGACTGGTGTTCATTCTCTCAAAAGGACCCATTCCTTCCAAGCCCAGTTTTATCTCGAATGGATTTACGTGGTTCATTTTTGTCGGACTAAATTCCTTTTCATTTTCGTGAAAGTCCTCCAGTATTTTCAAAATTCCTACCTCTTCTCTCTGATCCTTTCGACTTTGCACTGTTGATCATCAAACGTGGTGAGATTTATGTTCACGTTGGTTCAGTTTATTATTATTATTATTATTAGTGTATTATGTGTTGTAAATATACGGGATGTCTTTTTAGCTTTTTCTTTATCTTACGTTTGGTGTGTAATTTAGTTGCGCAATATTTAAAGTAGGCGGCCACTCTAAGACTAATCCCAGATTTAATAAGTGTTGTTTTAATTGTGTGGACTGGGAGTATTCCCGGGGAATATTTCGCATTCGCAAAATCGTTAATCATGTGTAAATAGATGTTGTGTTTGGATGTTATAATGAAAGGAGTGTAATATTCGTACTAATAATTTTGTGTGGCTATTTCTAGCCGAGAGCAGCCCTTGTAAGGCAGACCCTCCGATGAGGGTGGGTGGTATCTGCCACGTGTAGGTAACTGCGTGTTATTGTGGGGGAGGATAGTGTTATGCGTGGTGTGTGAGTTGTAGGGATGTTGGAGACAGCACAAACACCCAGCCCCTAGGCCACTGGAATTAACCAATGAAGGTAAAATCCCCGACCCGGTCGGGAATCGAACTTGGGACCCTCTGAACCGAAGGCCAGTACGCTGACCATTCAGCCAACGAGTCGGACAAATATTCGTACACAACAGGTGATATTAAAAAGGGTGGATCAACATGTAAACATTTTAGGATTTAAATATTTAATAATTGGAAGAAGAATCACTCAATTATTTTATTAAAAATGAATGGACAATTCCATTAACAATTTAAGTGATTATTGAACATAGCTTGGTTGATGTATTCAAATTAATTTAACAGGGTTATAAAATTTTGATTGTGTGTCTTAACAAGAGTAATTAAACCTTTTAAAACTTTATTTTTGCTTATCTTTTGCCAAGAAATGCATCCTAGTCTCTTCCGTTCATTTATGCCTGTAAGCTATATTTAAATAGCCGCGGATGATCGATGGCCCTGAGAGGCTTGTGCTCGTATCTTGTAATGGAGGAGGTGCCGTTGACCTCGCACTGTCGTACGGGCATTTGTTATCTCATGAGTTCGGATTACTTGTTACAGTCCAGATGAGGTGGCATTTGTCACTGGACAGAAAAGGTCCCTTGACTGATGGTCTCTGTGGCGCGTGGTCCCATGTGATCATGACCCGTACGGGGTAAATTTTCGTTGTCACATGGTCCCATGAGCTACGGGGGTTGATGAGAAAGGATCCAATTTAGGGGAGGGGAGTTCTCGAATTGTTTTCCGCATCGGGAAAGAGAAATTTAAATTATCATTTCCTGTACTTTTCGCGCTTTTGTGCCCTGCGCCGGGTGAAACAAACTACAAAAATGAAATAATAATAATAATAATTGTTACCGTGTTTTAGCGGTAGGTAGAGGCGTAAGAAGGTGCGGGCGTGAATGGGTTTCAAACTACGGAATCAAAGTTAATGTAAAAGTAATTTAAAATTTAACTAGGTTATATTTTCTTTTCAAAAACAAAGCAATAACAGACATGGCAGGTACAATGTAGCAAAACAAGGGGAGATACAATATTTACAGGTTTTGGGCTTCACGCCCTGACTTCTGCGATCAGCTCAGTTTTACCACAAACACAAGTTTTAACAGAGGGGCAGAAAACCCCATTCATCCCTAGGAGCCCCTGGCTCCGAATTACACAGAAAAGCCTCCACGAGGCATATGACACTCCATTTTCAAAAGAGCGATCCGCTCTTAAAATTTAAGCCTCTCAAAGGCCATACCAAACTCTACCTTCAAGCTGTCCTCTAAGGACGTATTCACAGGGGTAAAATACCCAACCTACAGAGGTCTATTACATGAAAAGAAGGTTGATTACATGACCTCTAAACTAACAATTTGAGAGGAGGCGATCTTGCACTCCTAATACACTTGTTTTTTAAAACCTAATCTGGCTCTGGGCCGCTAACGCAAGGGCTAATCCCATACTACAGAGGTGACTTAGAGAAGAACACTTTACAATTACATAAACGAAGAATAGTTTGAGAAAATAAGTTCACCTCAAAACAAATGTGAGTGGGAGCTCGAGAGGGTTAGCACTCTCTATCCCAATATGTAGCTTTACAAGAAAAAGATGAAAAGAGTAATTACATTTTAGGAAAAGGTTACATGATGGAAATGCTTCGAACCCGCCGCGAGTGTTAAACTGCCGACCTAGCAAGAAAAGAAGTTATTAATAGGCCATTACCTGGTGTTGAACGGCTGAAGAAGAAAGAGGCGCTTCCCGCCTCCTGCTATGTACTTAATACACTGAAAGATGGAACAGAAGTGGCCCGGAGACCCCAAAATCAGCAGTTTATATCCTCTCGCGGAAGATTCTAGGCGTTAGGGGAAATAAAACACCCTCCCTCAAAGTTTTTATTGGCTAGGGAAAAGAAACCCCTACATAGAGGAAGAAGAAACACATTATTGGTGGAAAATTAATTAAAGAAATTCGGGATTGGCTAGATCCAAAATAAGGGGAAAAAGAGGGGTATACAGCCAACTTAAACCATGACAGAAAGAAATTTAACAAAGAACAAACTCTTGAAATAAAAATTTCTCCAACAAAATAGTTCTTTGATTTCGCACTAGGTTGCACTATTGTAATTCTTCAGTAGTGTCCTCTAGAAGAGAAAGTTCACACTTCTTACTTCAAGCGAAACAAAAACACATCAAAAGTGACACAGTTCAAAAACTCAAAATTTTCCACGTGGTGACATCTTCTGAGAAAGTAGAGAATTAATAGAATAGATAAAGTTCAACCTTCCTCCAGAAGAGGAGTTTCAACTGGCGCAACTTTTAAATAAACGGTGTAGAGGTGTACCGCCCGGTACAATAATAATAATAATAATAATAATAATCCTTTATTGAAACGCAAACACAAAGGAAAAAGTTCCCCCAAATGGGGATTAATGTTTACTGTATTAACTAAAAGATTTCTTTGTGGCACATCGTTAGATGACACTTGGTACATCTTTGAAAACATAGTAGACATACACGTCTGTCACTCGGGCTGCGGAATGTTCTGATTGAACATGTCGTATGATGGAAAGCATGAATGGCGAATCTCATTATTATGTGCACCTGATCTTGATTCTCTTTGGTCCACGTCATGTCCTTGCTGGTGTCACTAATATAAAAGTAAAATTAAAATAGTAATGTCCACAACATGTACGGTACATGAACCATTAACATAAATCAATTATCAGAGGCTCCATGGCTAAATGGTTAGCGTGCTGGCCTTTGATCACATGGGTGTCGGGTTCGATTTCCGGCAGGGTCGGGAATTTTAACAATCATTGGTTAATTTCTCTGGCATTGAGGGTGGGTTATGTGTCATCGTCATCATTATTTCATCCTCATCACGATGTTCAAGTCGCCTATGGGCGTTAAATCTAAAGACCTTCACCTGGCGAGCCGAACTTGTCCTCGGACTCTCCGGGCACTAAAAGCCATACGCCACTTCATTTTTTCAATTATCACTAAACATACTTCCTTAATGCCTAAGGACTCTAAAGTAGAGCTGTAAATTACTTTATTACATCTTTATTACATCTTTATTTTCCTCCGGATCTACAGTATTTACTACCTTATTGATCCGTTAATGGAGAAAAATAATAATGCCTAACCTAGACAAGCTTTTATACAGACAAACAAACACACAAAATAAATTCTCATAAAATATAATCGGCATCTGCTAACAAATGGCCCACGGACAACTCCCTCCCGGAGAACCGATAGGCATGTTAGTACAGCAATTAGATGAACAAATGGCAAAAAGGAAAAATTAAAATAGCAAAATAAAATGAAATGAGGTAGCACGGCACATCAGCATCCTGGCGCAAGTCCACCCATATGGAGGACAGTTCCCTCTTTCACCTCTTCTCACACGATGCACTACCACTTGCTGCACAGTCATCATGTTGCGTCACTGCTGAGTTTGTGTCCTACATTTTCTTCATGTTTCTACTTGGTGCATAGTTCTGCTTTCATGTTACCTCTCATTACGCACTATACCATCATTATCTAACTTCTTGCCATGTTACCAAACCCGCAGTTTATCCACTATGCGTCACTACCTCCCTTTTCATCTCTCTTTAAAGCTGTGAATGACCGGCCTGTTACGTCAGGAAATCTAAATAAGATGTAGTGTACATTTCTGATTAACACCTATCAAAACACAAATATAACGTACGGATCTGCGTTGGACGTAGTTTTAGGATAATCTGTTCTAAGCATAGTCTTTTATATCTGTCAACACCGCAGGACGTGCTTGCAATGTTAACTTTTATTACATAACTTATGTTCTATGGGTGGGTGTGGGGGAGTGTGATTAGCTCTATGCCTTAGCTGCTGGCTTCCCACCCGGAAGGCTGCGGCTCGAATCCCGGTCGAGATTTTCATCTCAAGAATCCCGTGACGTCAGGAAGGGCATCCAGTCTTAAACCCCCGGCTAAAACCAACAAAATGAACCTAATGGGCTTCAGCGACCCCAAAAATAACTGTGATAAGCTGAAACAAGTTTTCTTTTATGTTATATGGGTATTGTAACCGTTCATCACCATGCCACAGGCATGTTAGAAGGTTTAGTCAATCATATATGCCGTTTTCCGCAACATTCTGCGACATATAATGTAGTAATTAGCAGTCTACATGCCGAACCGGGATGTGATTTGCGATACGCCAGCCCGAAGGGAGCAGTTTTCTGCGCTGTATCGAGAAAAGGATAGTGCATTACTGCTGGACCTTGAAATCGCGCTCTCTTTTTGTGCGAGCGAGGAGGAGAGATGACGCTACGCGTGGAAATCCAGGTTGTCAGAGAGTGGGCTGAAGTAATGTGTGTTAACCCCCAAGAAATAAATATCCTTTACTAATTCAACACCGCATTCATTGGTGCCACTTCACCATAATTAACTAAAAGAGGAAGAAAAACGCCTTCATCTTAGATAATTTCTGGAAATTTGTGAGTCATGTCTCATTCGAACCGATGTATTTAATGCTCATTGTTGATGCATATAAATGCAGTACTTTAATAGTGGATCGTTAATGACGCCTGTCATAGTAGTACGCAGATTAAAGATGACTGCCGAAATCTGACAACGTGTGGAAAAATGTGGGAGGTCTTGCGTGATGAACCATGACGCGTGAATTTCTAAAAGGACGCTTTTTTAGATTGTGAATGACCCACTGTTCGTTTTGGTTTTAAATGAGATCAGTAGAAAGTATGGGTCACGAGCTGTAATTTGATTGCTTTCACGTCGCTGAAAGATTCCGTTTACCGGAGCTTCATTTCGACCAGGGGCGTGGTTTACCTCCCCCCCGATCACTCAGTCCGGATACTATAAGTAGAACCTGGACTTAGATGCAGTATCCCATTGTAATTTGTGTAGCCGAAGTACTCACACGTTAGGAGTGAACTTGGAGATCAGTGTATGAAGTTTTGTGTCGAGGAAGAAAAACACATCAGTGCGATGTAAAATATCGCGAAATAAGCCGTGTGGTACAAGATAATGTACAGTATTGATGAATAGAAGTCTTATCTCAACATTTAATCTTTTAAATATCAACGACAGTCAGTTGCAGCTCATGATGCAATTATTAGTGAAAGGGCAAAAGCATTAGGTTGCTATTTTCTTTTTTTGCTAGGGGCTTTACGTCGCGCACCATTAGGTTGTTTAGAAGTAGTGAGACAGCTAATTACGTTCAGTAATTAATAGTGACCGATCTAAAGCATTTTAGAAGCGAGTGACGTTCAGTAAAATTAAAGAACGATATTCCTGACAAAATTAGCGTTTGCATACTCCATGGACACTTGTGGTGATAATTAATTAGACTGTGTGATTAATGAGGAAATGAATAGTGATTTATACAAACTTGCCACTATCTGGATTAATCTATTTAAAGTTATTAGTGGATCTAATGACCAGTAGATTCTTTGAAAGCACATAAACAGTGTTTGGTAACTGATTTTCCCATTTTTGCCTGCATGTTCGTGAGTGATCATCGAACCCCGAGAACTGGAGCCTACGAGAATCGCGCCTTATTGCCTGCAGTCATTTTCTTCAGGAAACGTCTATAGACTCTACTAACAAGACCGTAGTTCGAGACATGTATCGTGTGAGGATGAAGAGGAACGAAGGACTATCAAAGAGAAGAGCAGTCATCATGATGGTGTAAAATCTCAAGTGTACCTCGAGATGACAGCAAACCATATCCAGCATTCGATAAATACATTTAATTTGAATATATTAAACAACGAGATTTGCATGCCAGTAGCAATTTTTATTTAGTAAATATTAAAATGTTATAATTAATAATATTAAATGTAGGGAACACTATACGCGTGTGACTGGGAAAAGATTATTTATTATTTTAATTAGGGTTTAGGTGATTCAAGAATAATCATTGATATTTAGTGGGCTTATTGCATGAATTAGTATATAGACCCCATAAATTCTTAGTGCATATGAAGCACATATTTTGAGAAGAATAGCGCTTTAGCTAAATTTATAATTTCTTCGTAAGTTACTATCTAGTAAAGATTTTCATAGCAATTTGAATATAGACTATATGTTTTCTTCAAGGTGATTCAGGTATTTATAAATCCCATATAACAATAAATGATCATTGAAGATGTTCAAACCTAAGTAATATGTGAGTTATATAGATACGCGGATGAAATTGAAATAATTAAATAACCTGTGAGAATGGAGTTTTCTCTGTAAATTAATAGAACGGATTTGAGATGCGGTGGTATGATATGGCAAGGTGAAGCTTGTGAGATGTTTGAGATGATGGAATGATAAAGGATTATAATAATTATGGCTGTTGTGATATATTGAATTAGGCTGAATATATAGCCAGATAATATGTAATAAGAAGTGGTGGCTCTCAAATGAATGCGTACTTGAGAACGAACCAAGATGACATAAAGGAAAAAGAAAGAAAGGAAGAAAGAAAGAAAGAAGGAATACAAGATATTTTGTTGCCGCAGAGCAAGGCACACAGCTATTGTCATAGATTGACGGATTTACGATCTAAGGATTTGCACGGTCTCAGAGAAGAGTGTGTTGTTTCCATCAATCTTAGTGTCTACCTCCAAGCTTCCTTTCATTTGCCAGTGCAGTATCGATTCCATGTTAATGATACATTATTAGTAACGTGGATAATTTTATGATTTTGAGAAGGATGGATTCCTCCCCATTTTTATGCATTAGATTAGCTCGTGATAGGAGTTTCAGATTTTTTACCTCGGAAGCTGAAGTACATGAGTTCGACTCACGTCGGGACCATGGATTTAACCTGATACTATGGCTTGATTAAGCCATATCTTCAAGATCTATTGTATGCTATATATTTGATATTTTCCTATATAATGTGTTTACGTGTTTCATTATTCCCAAAGTGGTTTTTTTTTTTTTTTTTTTTTTTTTGCTAGTTGCTTTACGTCGCACCATCACAAATAGGTCTTATGGCGACGATGGGACAGGGAAGGGCTAGGAGTGGGAAGGAAGCGGCCGTGGCCTTAATTAAAGTATAGCCCCAGCATTTGCCTGGTGTGAAAATGGGAAACACCGGAAAACCATTTTCAGGGCTGCCGACAGTGGGGTTCGAACCTACTATCTCCCGAATACTGGATACTGGCCGCACCCAAAGTGTTTTACAGTGATGGGTTCGATACCAGCGTTGGTTGATTTTACTTTGAATATAATCTGTTAGGTCAACCCAGGATACGCGTATGTGTTCAGTGTAATACGTAATTGTTGTGGTCAAATAGACCATGTGTTTGATATACGACGATGCAATCTCGTGTGTAAAAGTAAATGTACTCGTGGAATGCATACATTCCACAACCATGATGGTTAATTAACGATATGATTCAACAAGAAGGTGCCATTTTTGATCAGCCTATTAAAGTAATAGATGCCATTTAGTATCACTGTTGTAGATAAATAAATCCACGTATCAGTGCGTATTAATCAAATGATTTAAGGTATGCCGAGTGACAACTACAACTGTGAATAAACTAAAAGGACATTAAGGCATACTAAATATAATTATTGCTTCAGTCTTGATTATTTCTTTGTTTATGTGTTGTAATATGGCATCATCTCGTGTACTTACCGAGTGATTTTATCAGTATAATAAAATGTTTAGCAAATATTTTCAACAAAGATTCTTCTCATTTAATAATATTAGTGTATTCCTCTCACATTATAGAAAGCCCTACTTTCGTTATATTTTATGTAGTGCCTATTTTCTTTTACGAACATTCCATTGCCCATATGCTTGTGAGCTCCAGCCGTTGACGCAATGAAAGTAGGGAGGACGAGACTTCAAGCCTGGGAAATGACTTCTGAAGGTTCTCATCCAACAAACCCATCTGTTTGTGAAACCGAATTATGTAATAGTTGCCCTGATATGCCCGGGATGGGTACAGTGTGTCATTTCAGTAATTATTTTTCAGTGTGACGAACTTTGACATGGACGAAATGTACCGTGTTTACCAATATGCTTCATAATGCAAATGTTATTTTCTCGCCAGAAATGAGGAGTTTTATTAGATTTCAGTTTTGTGCGCCATTTGGTTCAGGATAATAATCAGAGTAAAGGTGTTACATTATCCGGGCATGATGATCAGAGGCTGCTCTGTTATACGCCGTCATTTCTAGCTGCATGTGAAGCGAGCCACAGGTCAGTCCAGTAAGTTAGCGCACCGCTCAAGGTTTGGCTCACACAGAAGTTACTCGCGATTGAAATTCGACTTTCTGGTGAGCTTTCATTAGGAGGAAATAAAATACGCTACTGTAGAGATCGATTTTTGTTTCAAAATGCTATGACCTTTTACAATTCCCGTAACTTATTTTCAAACATCCGGCATATTTCTTTTATCGTCGTTGAAGGTGACCAAACCATCTTAAACGGTGTTCTCTCAATTTCTGTGAGGCTGGTATTACGCTCAGAGATTTTCGCTTTGCGTCGTTTCATACTTTCTCGAGCGTAGTCGCTCCATGTGCCTGTCCTTATCTCAGCTATGTGGTATTTCTGTTCTTTCGTTTCCTTTTTAGCCATCATCATCATCATCATCTGTTTACCCTCCAGGTTCGGTTTTTCCCTCGGACTTAGCGAGGGATCCCACCTCTACCGCCTCAAGAGCAGTGTCCTCGAGCTTCAGACTCTTGGTCGGAGGATACAACTGGGGAGTATGACCAGTACCTCGCCCAGGCGGCCTCACCTGCTATGCTGAACAGGGGCCTTGTGAAGGGATGGGAAGATTGGAAGGGATAGGCAAGGAAGAGGGAAGTAAGCGGCCGTGGCCTTAAGTTAGGTACCAGCCCGGCATTCGCCTGGAGGAGAAGTGCGAAACCACGGAAAACCACTTCCAGGATGGCTGAGGTGGGAATCGAACCCACCTCTACTCAGTTGACCTCCCGAGGCTGAGTGGACCCCGTTCCAGCCCTCGTACCACTTTTCAAATTTCGTGGCAGAGCCGGGAATCGAACCCGGGCCTCCGGGGGTGGCAGCTAATCACGCTAACCACTACACCACAGAGGCGAACTTTAGCCATCAAACTGAGCAATATAGAATCGGGCAAATGATCTTATAAGTTTTGTCTTTGAGGTTGGGCGAGACACAAGTCCTGTAGCTACCTGCTACTTTGCCCAGTCACTGCTTATTCTATTGGCAATATCCCTATCAATGTTCGCATATCCTGTATTTCTGATCTAAGATATTGGTGTTTCTTACCTCCTTAGTCCTAATTATTAATCCCTTACGGCTGTTTTTTTCTGTGTATCAGTAGTAGAGTCTCGGCCTCCGGATCCAAAGATCACAGATTCAACCCCGGCAGACGCAGTCGAACATTTTTGAAGGGCGGAAAAATTTCCATTCGACACTCCATATCGTACTATGTCGGCATGTAAAGGATCTCTGGTGACACATGTGGTGTTTACCAACAAAAATAATTAGAACACATTCATACTTAACCCAACAGAGATCAAGTTTACTCTAGGATCTGGTAGAGTGAAACAGATACCCAGTCAATGTAAATGCGTCAGACTAAAATTTCTGCGCATACGATTATTAGTTAACTAGCAGAATTTGCTCGCCGTTAACGGGATGGTGGTTGGCGGTGTCACGTACTTCGTTGATGTGTAAATATTAAGCACCAAACTTCGGACACTCCAGTGTCCAGTCTTAATGAACAGGACCTACCGAGAACCGCCCAAATACCCAACCCTAAGCGCTCGGTCGGCAAGTGCTCTGGAATGTGTGCACAGACACATATAAGCCGATTTCCTGTAATATGATTAGAGTTACAAAAAATTGCATATGTCCATTTTATATAAAATTGAATTACAAATCCAAACGTTGTGCCTTATTTGGTAATATAACTAACCGTTCGTCCACTACTTTAGTTTTTAGCGGATGCAACATTCGCACGTTCAATAAATACCGGGCCGGTAGTTGATAAATGTCTAACCGATGGATGTTCATCACATATTTTTTAATACCTGTATTACGTCACTCTGTCGGAGGTACTATTCACAGAACACACACATACAGGCTGATTGGGAACAACGTGCAGTAGGTATATGCTATTTTGCTTTACGTCGCACCGACACAGATGGTAGGTATATGAGGGTCGGTTATATCTCTCGCCGTGGTCATTTTGTCAGCTGCTGAGTTGCCCAAATGGAGCACTTCGCGGCCGAATTAAAATGGGCTCTTTGATCCGGTGTTCCTAAATCTGCACATGGCTGAAGACCGGCTTGAGAGTCACAATCGCAGAACTTTGAACACGGAGCTCCGAGCTGTCATGATCGCACCATAGCAAGTACGCTACGATGACATCGGCTGAAACCCACGGTGTTAGACACTGACATGACATGACATGACATGATATGGCGTATGGCTTTTAGTTCCGGGACTGTCCGAGGACAAGTTCGGCTCGCCAGGTGCAGGTCTCTTAATTTGATACCCGTAGGCGACGTGCGCGTCGTGATGAGGATGAAATGATGATGAAGACGACACATACACCCAGCCCTTGTGCCAGCGAAATTAACCAATGATGGTTAAAATTCCCGACCATGCCGGGAATCGAACCCGGGACCCCTGTGACCAGAGGCCAACATGCTAACCATTTAACCATGGAGCCGGACGTTAGACGCTGATTTCTCGGCATGGCATCACCAAACCATTAACATTTTAGTATTTCGCTTTCGTGTCATTGCACCTACTTTGAGCTATTTTCCAAAATACTGAATTCCTTTGTTGCTTATGGAAATGACAACCACATCCCTTTAGCGCCAGGATCATGTGTTTAACTTACGTTTCTAAGTTTTCGTATGGGAGAATACGGTGGTGGTTATTGTTTTAAGAGGAAGTACAACTGCGCAACAATCCTCTATTAACACTAATGAGAGGGAAACATGGAAGTGATCCGACAGTTCAAAAAAAATGAAGATTTCGGCCAAAGAAAGATAAGGACAACCAAGGACGTAACAATTAAGTAACGCTGTCGCCATACATAATAGCGTCGGGATCGAAAAAAAAACAAGAGTTGACCAAGGGAGGTTGGATAGATAAATGTGACGAGCCTGGCACAAATGAGTGAAAGCAACGCCAGGATTCAGCTAAGGGCCCCGTGGTCGCCAACTCACGCTCCCTAAGTTAAGAGCCCCTGGGACCCCATTTATTCACCTCTTACGACATGCAGCGGATAATGTGGATGAATTGTACCACCTCCCCTCACACTGGGCACGGATAGACCAACGCATGAATGTGGCAAAACTGTTAGATTAAATGGAGGTTTACATAGAAATTTAAAAGTTAGTAGGATAGAGAATGGGGTTACCAAGTCGAGGTGGTAGACCCAGAAGGGTGTGAGTTCGATTCCCCTTCAGTAAGTCGAAAATTTCTGAAATGAGATTTCCCCTTCAGGAGGTCAACATGGCTCTGAGGTTCACTCAGCCTACACCAAAAATCAGAAGCAGGTTAATTACCAGGGGCAAAGGCAGCCATGCGTGGAGCTAACCACTCTATTTCCACTTAGTTCCTTGGTTACCGATTTTGGAATCTTTTACCTTCAACTTCTCCAAGGGCCTTTGTGGCCTGTGCGGAGATATGTTTTACCTTTTAGTTGGATAAGGTGGCATGGAACCAGACTATGGACTGATGACCCAAATAACAACAACAGTGTAAACATGACTCTACATCCTGGTGAGTTTACTCACCACCCAATAATTTCTGTCGATTTCCTCAATAACCGCATACTTACATTCTTAAACGAAAAGGAATTTTCTTTATTTCAGTAGTTATAAGTTTGGTCTTCTTGCCTGACTTGGAGTTCTCCTGTTATTTGCGTGCCTATCCGCTATGCAGAGTACTGAACAATAGACTTACTATAATGGACTTGAAAAGTACAACAGTAGAAATAAATGGCATTTCACATTCTCTAGCAATTAACAGTTTTTGTTCTAGTCTCACGCGAATAATTTAATGCCCTAGACAGTTTGAAAAACAAAGGAATACACGCCATTGCATCACGCTAAAGCAAATAAACTTCAAATCTTCTTGTTCGAAGTTACTGAAAACATTGTAAGTACTTCACTGTATAGAAATACATGATATCGACACATTATTTTCATAGAGGTGGGAAAATTGCAATAGGCTAGAACTGTCGCACAGAAAAGTAGATGGTGTTGGTGTTGAAGGTCGGTCTCGAGCCTTGGTCTACTTCCCCTGAAGACAATTGAAAAAGCTCTGAAGATACCCAGAACGGAGAATTCGGCACAGTAGTTGCTGATTACAAGGACAAATGAAGGAAACCAATCGTGAGTCCCGGAGAAGAATGACGTAAGTCCATATTTTGACAAATTCCGATTATTTTCTGTTTCAGTTAGTTTAGGTCATATTTCGCTGTTAAAATAGTGATATAAATGAAGGTTAATATAAACATAATGAAATATTCGTGCAAAATTATGATTTAAGTAATTTTGTTGTGGTTTCGAAAGGAGAAAAGCATAAATTTTAGCAATAATCGGTAATGGCTTATGCCACTTTTCCCTGGATCTCACGTGAAGCAGGATAGGAGAAAATATTAAGCATTAGCTGTGTTACTCGTCGTCAACTCGTAGGAGACAGATTTTACACACACGTCAGATGAAATGTATATAAATTAAAGGCATCCCTTCTAGGAGTTGAAGCATTGTCAGACGAGACCGCTGGAGTGAAAAAGAGAGAGAGAGTCCCCAAGGGGCAAGAACACATACGAAGCAAAACTGGTAACACAGGAGAAATTTGGACATCATTTTCGCTAATAAGTTAATCGGTCGTTTGAGAAACGGCACAAGTCAAGTTTTTATACCTTTTGAGTTATGAACACAGTTACGTGTTTCAAATGTAAATGCATCATCTTAGACAGAAACGACACAAGTCCAATGATTTCGTATCCTGATATCACAATTTAAATGTCATGTTGATATGAATATATCTTATAGTTGACGGTCATCCAAAAATGTGTGTAACGTGACGGGACAAAAAGGGTACCGTCAGTTACGTCACATTAGTCGTTACCGTGAGTGACGTCACATTAGTCGTTACCGTGAGTGACGTCACATTAGTCGTTACCGTAGGGCTTGGTCATCAAAGGTGCTGCGGTTACAAGTTCATTTTCTTTGACGTACAGTTGCAGTTCTCCTTGGTATAACATTGAGTTTCGTTTATTGAAAGAAATATTCATGATCATTAGCTTTTCGTGAGGGGAAACGTTTCTTTTATTTTGAGAAATAACACAAGTCCAGGAGAAATTCAGTGTGCATGGTTAGTAACAACTCTAACAAGATGCACAAATCCGCACTGTTCAAATACGAACAGTGAGGCCTAGAACTGTAACCTCCATCTGTCTCCCTCACCGAGGCGCGGAACTATACCAGGCCATAGAGATAGTCGCAGAGACTTCCAGACTGAACGCTGAAAAGCAAAACAGTCGAGGTGCAGAAAATCTAATGCAGTGAGCTCACAGTTTCAATCAACGATATTCTGTAACAAAGAAGTCATTTCTCTGGACGAAACTCTCCTTATATCCGTCTGTCTTCAGACCGACGTTCCTGTACGGGAGTGAAAGAAGGGTCGACTCAGGATATCCTATTCATAAATTGGGAGCATCAGATATGAAGGTGGTGACAATGATGTCTACTACAGATAGGAGGGGCCAATGGAAGGAGGGTACTAGAAATGAGGAGATAAATGTTAAGTTAGGCATGAATTAGAAGAATGAAGCTGCGCATATGAACCAGTGAATGGAGTGGAGTATACGTTACTTTTAGAACAATGGGTTCGGTCATTGAGGGTAAGACCAAGGGGGGATGGTTAGGCTTTTTTTTTTAAATTTAATGGTAAGAGGTGTGGAAGTAAATGAGAGCACGGAGCAAATTGCAAGTGGAGGATTTTGAAGGACTCGATTAATTCACAGCGTCTCGCAGACTGAAAGGTGAAAGACATAATAGTCCATAACGAAAATGAATGTGATCCGGGCGATTTCGACTTGATCATCTCCAACATTTAAGCTAGCTAATTTGCCTAATTTTTGGCAGAATTTGAAATTTGCCCTTTGGTCAAACTACGGCATTCTCAAGTTCCGCCGATGACATTCAACTACCCTTTACAACAGAGACCGTAGTTCTGCTTATACTGTGCGCACGCAACTGTCTCTTGCTGGAACTAGTGAAAAACTGTCGCGACAACATATTGTGGTGCATCGCAGTGACACTACTTTACTACATATGTAGCCCATGTATGATACTATGGCATATGCTGTATTCAATACGGACCAGCGGTTCTCAACTTGGGAGCATGGGTTGGCGACCATAGTTCAGCTAGCTGAGTCTGCCATTTCTTCCACTAACTTTCGTCAGACCACTCACCTCATCTATCCTTTCCGACCTCCCTTGGTCAGCACTTGTTCTTTTCCGACCTCGACGGTGCATATTTCGAGGCTAGGGAGTCTCATTTTTAATGCCTTCGTGGCCCTTCCCCTTCATTGGCCAATATCTTCATTTTCCGAACTGACCTGTTCCTTTTCTTCACTCTGATTAGCGTGAATAAAGGATGGTATACCAGTTGTAGTTCCTCTAAATAATCACCACTGCCACCTTTATTCATTTCGCCGCTTGTCGACATGTCCATGTCCGCAGAAGCAATCTTCATTAAAGGACATACAATGAATTGTACATCTAGTACATCATCGGTGAACAGAAATTCATTTCAAGGACATTTACGAGTCTACGGCTGGCTAATCGATATGCATATATCAGCAAATAAATACGCTTATATACTTGATATATACTGTTCCCATTATTTCACATAATAAATATCTCCTCACTACTTACTGTACATTCTTGTCATAGTCACGGTCAATAGCAAATTTTGCGTGCTAAAGCCCGACCGTATTGAGCACGGAATCTAATGGCCATTGCTTTCGTCACTTCGTTACATACAAGTGGTTCGATTTTCTGCCCACCAGGGTGAGCTGCAGTTATGAATGAGCTCAGTCGATATTGATGAAATGTCTTGTCACTGCTAATTTCCAAATGCTGGAAGCTTTCTATAATGTATCAGTTAATCATCAAGAGATTATCGTCATCGCCAGCATTCGTTAGAGCAGTTATGGCCGGCACAAATGCCATCAGAACAATGCAAGGGGGAAATTTCAAGGCAGATGACGTAACAAGAGCAGGGTAATCGAGTAGAGGCATAGAACAACAGTGCAGCAACCACATGGCTGTGTCCGACTGTTTGTTAATTTTAACCAACATTTTTACTCTTGAAAATGTGAGATATTTCCATGCAAAGGTAAGAACTGAAATCATTCCAAAACGTTTCACACTTAGATGTAAATAAGTAATTGAGAAGGTTTAATAAAAAAAATATAATTGTATGGCAAAATTCTTAATATTCACGATTTTTGTGAGCTTCGAGCTAATTTTTCAAGAACTTAGTGAATTTACATGTTTCTGGTTAGCAGTTCATGAAAGAATGCTACTTTTGAATCAAAGTATTCTCATGTGATTTATTTAATAAATAATTAATGTTATTTGTTTTACGTCCCACTAACTACTTTTTAAGGTCTTCGGAGACGCCGAGGTACCGGAATTTAGTCCCGCAGGAGTTCTTTTACGTGCCAGTAAATCTACCGACACGGGGCTGTCGTATTTGAGCACCTTCAAATACCACCGGACTGAGCCAAGATCGAACCTGCCAAGTTGGGGTTAGAAGGCCAGCACCTTAACCGTCTGAGCCACTCAGCCCGGCTGTGATTTATTTTTTAATGTTACTAACATGTCATATTAACAGCGGCAGGTTGAAACAACAAAAATTAGTCGTTATTATGGCAATTAGTTTGAAATACAGTCGAAACCGGTTATAACGACTCGTCGTTATAGGCGATAGTCGCACAAACCGGTTATAATGACTCGTCGTTATAGACGATAGTCGCACAAACCGGTTATAACGACTCTTCGTCATTAGCGATCGTTATAGGCAATAGTCGCACAAACCGGTTATAATGACTCGTCGTTATAGGCGATAGTCGCACAAACCTGTTATAACGACTCTTCGTCATTAGCGATAGTCACACAAACTGGTTATAACGACTCGTCAATATAGGCGATAGCCGCACAAACCGGTTATAACGACTCGTCGTTATAGACGATAGTCGCACAAACCGGTTATAACGACTCTTCGTCATTAGCGATCGTTATAGGCAATAGTCGCACAAACCGGTTATAATGACTCGTCGTTATAGGCGATAGTCGCACAAACCTGTTATAACGACTCTTCGTCATTAGCGATAGTCACACAAACTGGTTATAACGACGAGTCAATATAGGCGATAGCCGCACAAACCGGTTATAACGACTCGTCGTTATAACCAGTTTGTGTGACTATCGCTAATGACGAAGAGTCGTTATAACCGGTTTGTGCGACTATCGTCTATAACGACGAGTCATTATAACCGGTTTGTGCGACTATCGCCTATAACGGCGAGTCGTTATAACCGGTTTCGACTGTATTTCAAACTAATTGCCATAATAACGACTAATTTTTGTTGTTTCAACCTGCCGCTGTTAATATGACATGTTAGTAACATTAAAAAATAAATCACAGCCGGGCTGAGTGGCTCAGACGGTTATAGACGATAGTCGCACAAACCGGTTATAACGACTCGTCGTTATAGGCGATAGTCGCACAAACCGGTTACAACGACTCGTCGTTATAGACAATACTCGCACAAAACCGGTTTTTGTTGTTATTAAAAGTTAAATATATGTATCATTTAGGCTTCTGATTAATTCTTCTGGCTCGGGGACTGGGTATATTTGTCTGTCCCAATTCAGACAATATACCACACTACCAACCACCACAAAAACACGCAATAGTGATTACACCCCTCCATATAGGGTTGGCGTCGGAAAGGGCATCCGGTCGTAAAACAGGGCCAAATCCACATGTGCGACGCAGTTCGCACCCGCGACCCCACAGGTGTGGTAAACGCAGTAGCAAAAAAGAAGAAGTACATTGATCAATAATGTCGCACGCGGCCTTGGCTAATAAATGAGATTTACTATTGTCAGTCATATACTGTACAGTCGTATAAGCACACAGTAGTTATGTAGTGATTACTTGCAATAATAAATACTACCATCAGCACTATTTACTAAGTTGATATTTTATTATGATTATAATAAATGAGACGTAGGAAAGTAGGAAATTCCACAATATGAAGATAAAGGTGGAATTCAAGAGGACAAACTGGGGCAAATATTCATTTACAGGAAGGGGAGTGAGGGACTGTAATAAAATAACTTACCAATGGATATGTTCAATAAAGTTATAATTTATTTACAGTCATTTAAGAAAAGGCAAGGAAAACAACAGATAGGGAAGCTGCCATCTGGGCGACTGCCCTAAATGCAGAGCAGATCAGGATTGATTGATTGATTGATTGATTGATTGATTGATTGATTGATTGATTGATTGATTGATTGATTGATTGATTGATTGATTGATTGATTGATTGATTGATTGATTGATTGATTGATTGATTGATTGATTGATTGATTGATTGATTGATTGATTGATTGATTGATTGATTGATTGATTGATTGATTGATTGATTGATTGATTGATTGATTGATTGATTGATTGATTGATTGATTGATTGATTGATTGATTGATTGATTGATTGATTGATTGATTGATTGATTGATTGATTGATTGATTGATTGATTGATTGATTGATTGATTGATTGATTGATTGATTGTTCTCTCCGTCCTTCCGAATTGTAGATATCGTTCAGCGTGGTGCACTCAATTTGTACGCGATGCTGACGTGTTTCCCCACTTTGTAATCGCCGCATTGTGTGTGACTTTTATTCAATATTAAACACGTTCCCTTTCGTTTGCGACATCTTCACAGCGATGCTTGCCTTGACTATTTAACAGACAGACTGATTTGAAATCTACAATCCACTGAAAACAAGAGTTTGAAAATAACCTTTACATTGTTGTCAGCAATCCCCAAACGCGTAACAAACATCTACATTGCACGTTATAGTCGACACATTTCTCCGAAAAGGTGATAAAATTCCGTTATAGTATACGACATATCGCATTAAGCGATGTCCTACTAAACGATTTTTTAAATTCATGGTTTATATAGGATTTAGACGGCACCGTCTTGGCAATCATTGCGTCGTTAAAAGCGATGTCGCAATAACGGTTTCGACTAAATACACTCCTAATGAAACTGTTCTATGTGAATTATTAGAAAACCAATCAGGTCTTATTTTCAATAGCAATTGCACGGTCTCTTAGTGTGTTCAGGCTGGACAGTGCTCTATTTGCTTCACCACGGGGCTAGTTCGACACAGCACCACGCCGCTGTCCGTCAGCTGTCAAAACTGCCGCTTCTACTCTCTCAGATGTACACCAAGCAAGTGCAGCAAGGCAGCCAAACATATTAATGAGCTATTTTCTGTAACGTGCCTTTAATGAAATGGATTGCTCAGCGCCAAAAGGAACAGTGATTGTTTAATTATTCATTCGGTCCTGAGTTCCTTAACTCATTATCATCATCATCATCATCATCATCATCATCTGTTTACCCTCCAGGGTCGGTTTTCCCTCGGACACAGCGAGGGATCCCACCTCTACCGCCTCAAGGGCAGTGTCCTGGAGCTTCAGACTCTTGGTCGGGGATACAACTGGAGAGAATGACCAGTACTTCGCCCAGGCGGCCTCACCTGCTATGCTGAACAGGGGCCTTGTGGAGGGATGGGAAGATTGGAAGGGATAGGCTGTAACAGTAAATGTGGTACTTCGGTAGACATGAGACGCAGGGCGTGTACCATTCGTTGAAGCGCGTACAGAGGGAGAGGGTTTGTTTAGAAATAAATCTTAAAATTTTTTCCTCTGAGTTTATTAATAAATTCAAAGTCATGTCACCTCTGTACAGCAGACACAGTAGAAAACGTTCCTCGTCCTAGGGCTGGCGATGTCCTTGGATTCCGGCAGCTCCTTTTCCCATACCAGTGAACCACCATTCATCCCCCGATGGAAGTTCTAGAAAATCCATTCGACGTCTTTAAGATCCATACGATGCTGATGAAGGGCGTTGAGGTAGTCCTCGTGAATGATGAACGTGAATGAACATCGTTAAGCCTTGGGGCGAGTTAATGCAAAGACTGCTTCTGCACAGATGAGAGGAAAGTTTATCAATGTTTTAACAAGGTTCAAACACAAAAATGTATCCTTGAGAGTTTATCACACGGTGAAATGTCACTAAATTTTGTCCCGTGTTAAGTGAAAGAAGGCCACTAGACTCGAATGAGCATGTAAGTTTAATACTCATAAAAATAAAAGTCCACTCGAAACTTATCGTCGAATTTTAACGGAGTCACTTAAAGTTTGTGGCACTTGGTACAAGGTAAAGTAATGCCGCACGACTTAGTTTTTTTGAGGCACTGTTCAACATAATTTAATTGGATTCGAAAATAAAGATGTTCCACTCGTGAATTAGAACTCATTCACGTATTGATAACAACATGAAATCAGAAGACGAAATTAATCGAGTATTGACAGTCCTCGGTTCGACTGTTCGTAAACTGAATGTTCGTAGAATTGAAATGTGCTGTTTAGTAGAATTGAAATGCACAGTTCACACATGCACAGTTCACAGTTCATGACCTAAAATATTTACACAGTTCATGAAATGGTAAATTAGTGACGTAGTCATGCTTGGAATCAAGTAAATCTGGATTCAAACACAGTCTCATAAACTCGAAGTATTTAGTACTCTGTAAGGAGCAAACTGTTCTAAGTCCTGTACATAACATGAAACTTCAAATTACGAGCACTCGAAAACATTCGCAAGTCTTAGACACTCGTGTAGGAAAACAGTCACTCGATAATGTTCAGACGAAGCACAATTCGTACCACGTCCCATCGGAGTAAAAAGTGGTCACTCACACTATAAGGAAATCCGTACAAGTCCATATTCGACGCGATTAGGTTTAAGTCCACGTACTCGAAGATTAATAGCTGCTTCACGCTCGATCACGGTGCTCGCGAACCGACTGTGTGAACTCCACTGCCTAGCGTGTACATACATACTCAGGCCACACACTCTGGCAACACACACTGGTCTGCTGAGCGAAGCAGTACGTATTTATATCTGATCCGGGCCTTCACCTCTCGTTCCATAACTTTATCGCCTCATGTCAGATTTTCGCGAAACTCGGCAGGAACATAGATAAGGGATCGAGTTACATGGTGATGTTGTTAAATTTGTTTAATTATTATTGTGGGGAAAGTTATTACCCATAGAAACTCGAAGAACATTCCACATCAGTCTAGGCTCTGTATCCCGGCGAGGCATGCTGTGACGTCACCCACTCTCTACGTCACACGCACACAGCTGTTGCTCGCCGTCCAGTCAGTCTTTCGTAGGCGGCCCGGAGCGTAACACGTAAGTTTTTAAAATTTCTATGACGGGGACTTAGTTTGTACCGCCGTTACCGGTACAAGGCAAGGAAGAGGGAAGGAAGCGGCCGTGGCCTTATGTTAGGTACCATCCCGGCATTCACCTGGAGGAGAAGTGGGAAACCACGGAAAACCACTTCCAGGATGGCTGAGGTGGGAATCGAACCCACCTCTATTCAGTTGACCTCCCGAGGCTGAGTGGACCCCGTTCCAGCCCTCTTACCACTTTTCAAATTTCGTGGCAGAGCCGGAAATCGAACCCGGGCCTCCGGGGGTGGCAGCTAATCACGCTAACCACTACACCACAGAGGCGGACATTAACTCATTATATAAAAGTAAAACACTGTAGGATGTGAGGCTGTCAAGATACGTCCAAAGCAGTGTCATAGTCATATACTACAGGCAAAGCCCTGTTACTTCAGCCAGCTTTTTCTTTTTTTCTTTTTTCAAGAAAGTCAATTTTCTCGAACCAAGTCACTTGCACTTGTCTAGGCATAACATTTATTTCACTCTGTGATCGGAGTACAGTAGCCTACTTTCTACTCTAGTTACCTGTACGTTTTCCATCTGTTCGTAGACGATTTGTGAACTCAGCTTATGGGAAACACTAACAGGAAGGACGTCACAAGGCACATTTACATTTGATGCACAGTCAATGCTTCTTGTTTCGTCTCTTCACAAGCAAGAACAAAATAGTTTGATGAAACATACCGCTGGTTACCGAAACGAACTCGTTACAAGTAATTTCATGAACAAAACTCACAGATGAGAGGTGCTAGGCAACTGTAGGCTATACAAGCGACGCAACGTCGCTTCATCGCGTTCCCGACCAGAGAGTAGGCGTTAACTACTAGGTGGCCCGCCCCTCCCCTTCAGGGAGGGGAATAAAACTTGTTGTTGTTGTTGTTGTTGATGATGATGACGACGACGATACTTCCTCGCTTGCTCCATTGCGAGGTCGCTGATGAACAAAGATTCCTGGTGGGGAAAATACGTGCGTATCAGAAAGTTCAGGTCTAACTTTTAGAATTATACCTACGTAATAATAGCAATAATTTTACTGGATTTACGTCCCACAAACTACGTCTTTTACGGTTTTTATAGACGCCGAGGTGCCGGAATTTTGGCCCACAGGAGATCCTTTACCTTCCAGTAAATTCACCGACACGCAGTTGACGTATTTGAATACCTTCAAATACCATCGGACTGAGCCAGGCTCGATCCTGCCAAGTTGGGCTCAGAGGGCCAGCGCTCTACTCTCCGTGCTACTCACCCCGCCAAGTATACCTACGTACCGCCTCTGTGGTCCACTGGTTAGTGTGATGAGCTACCATACCCGAAGGCTCGAGTTTGATTCCCGGCTCTGCCACGAAATTTGAAAAGTGGTACGAGGGCTGAAACGGGGTCCACTCAGCCTCGTTAGATCGACTGGGTAGAGAAGGATTCGATTCCCACCACAGCCACAGTGGTTTTCCGTGGATTCCCACTTCTCCTCCCGGCAAATGGCTGGATGGTACCTAACTTAAGGCCACGGCTTTTCCTTCCCTCTTCCTGGTCTATCCCTTCCAGTCTTCTGATCCCCCACAAGGCCCCTGTTCACTATGGCAGGTGAGACCACCTGGGCGAGTTACTGGTCCTCCTTCCCAGTTGTAACCTCCGACGAAAAGTCTCGCGGTCCAGGACACTGCCCTTGAGGCGGTGGAGGTAGGATCCCTCGATGAGGCCGAGGGAAAACCAACCCTTCAGGGTTAACAGATTAAGAAAGAAAGAAAGGAAGAAAGAAAGAAAGAAGAAAGTCCCCATCTATCACGAAATGTAAGACAATAAGAGTTCAAAATACTGTACTTTGAAATTTAATCAAAAATGTATATCACCATAACTGCACATGTTTACGAGAATTAAACTGTCACTTTGCGTTCACAACGCAGAGAGGCAGACAAAGGATAGCAATTTTGTTCTGCCCACTCTCATACGAAATGAACCTCACCCTTCGTCCTTAATTTAAAAGCTCTGACCTCGAGCGATTGTAAATAATAGATCTCTCATTGATTTCGAATATGACAATGAATGACCTCAGCATGTTCAGGACGGGATGGAATTTAGGTAAACTTTATGAGAACTTCTCCTGCTTGATTGTGATCTACATAAAGGATGAAATAATAATAATAATAATAATAATAATAATAATAATAACAATAATAATGAAGAGATTTTTGAATCCGAAGGCTACCGATTATTCAAGAGCAAAGCGCAAAGAGGAATCCTCAATGGAGCTGTGATGCTTGGAACCGCGTTTGCTGTTAGAACCAAGATCCTTAAATCGGTTGCAAATTTCGAACCTGTGAATGACAGACTGTCTATACTCACAATTAAATGCGCGAACAAAACCTACGCCCTAGTTAACGCACATGCTCCTACAAACGATAAGAACAAGTCTGATCCAGACGAAGATGATAATTTCTGGGACCTACTGGATGAAAAATTAAACAAAATCCCCAAACACCATGTCAAGCTTCTTTTGGGTGACTTCAATGCCCAACTAGGTCGTGAACAGAAGTACAAGAAAGTTATAGGAAATTACCCTGCTCACAAAAGAACCAATCCCAACGGCAAAAGACTGGTGTCCATTTGCGAAAATCACAACCTGCAGGTCATGTCGACACACTTTCGCCATCTACCCAGAAAGCAAATGACTTGGCGTTCTCCCGTCCAAGCTCTCGGAGAGTTCCAAATTGATCATGTTGCAATGTCCAGGAGAAACAGCCCTGAGATTATGAATGTCAAGGTAAAGAAAGGCATCAATGTGGCCTCAGATCATTATATGTCTCTTATCAAATTCAAACCAATTCCCGCAAACACAAGTAAGACAACCAAACAGATCACACGTTTCGACAATGATAAACTTCGGCAAAGGGTCGAGGAGTTCCAGGAGAAAGCTAGACCAAACG
Organism: Anabrus simplex; assembly: GCF_040414725.1. NCBI lineage: Eukaryota > Metazoa > Arthropoda > Insecta > Orthoptera > Tettigoniidae > Anabrus > Anabrus simplex. The sequence goes on from NC_090270.1 coordinate 335,342,528, forward strand.
ACTGTGACTTTAACAACGCCAAAAGTCTCCTTGTTGAGGCCGCCAAAGACGTTGCAGAAATCAAGAGAAGCAAAAATCATGCCTGGTGGAATGGTACCTGCGAATCAGTCCTCCAAGAAAGACTCAATGCGTGGAAACAGTACTACTCTACTAAATCAGAAAATGATTGGGAAACCTACAAAACCCAACGTGCCCAAGCAGCTAGGGTGTTCAGAACTGAGAAACGTAAATACGAAAAATCTCTCATTGAAAAGATAGAACAAAACTTTAGGAGGAATGAAAGCAGAGAGTACTACAGAGCCTTCAAACGCAAACTCACTAGCTATAAACCACCATCTCTATGCTTTGAGCGAAAGGACGGCTCACTGGCGACGTCAAATGAAGAAAATTGCAGCATTCTGGCAGATTACTTCAAGAATTTACTTAGTTGCTCTAAACCGCAAAGCCCCATTGAAACCAAGGAACCCTTACTCAGGTACCCAGATTCCAGACCACCCGACTGAGATGAAATCAAGCGCCACATTGCCCGTCTCAAAAATAACAAAGCGCCGGGGGAAGACTCAGTAGTAGCAGAACTATGGAAATATGCTCCAGAGGAATCACTTGATATCTTGCAAAAGCAAATAGAAGAAATTTGGAACAAGGAGACCCTACCCGAAGATTGGAAAATAGCTTTGATCCATCCATTACATAAAAAAGGCAGCATGAAGAACATCAACAACTGTAGTGTGTGTTACGAGTGAGTTGTGACGTGACAGTTGGTATGGGTAGGTGTGTGTCGTATTTTATGTAAAGTATGTAGGCTCAGAATATGATCTCGGCATGCACCAGAATGGGAATGGTAAGACAATACACCAAGAAAAACACGAGGCATAAACTAGTGTACTAATCCAACTGACGCAGTACCAATCAACGCACGTGATGGCGTAGCAAAAGGAGTGTAACAACACTCCAAAAAAAAAAATATAAGTCCGTCCGTGCACAAGTTCTCAGATAGTTTTCAATTTTCAAGGTGAAAGGTTTTCAGCAGAGCGCATGATGGAAGCATTTTCACTGAGTCCATATATTCAGAGGAACCGAGGTAGGTACAAAATTTTTAGAGGGCAAGGAAAGGCGTACGACAACAAAAAAAAGGGCAAAGAAGAAATTGTTTTTTTCATAATAACAATATATTAGCAAAAAACACCCAGAAGAAACATTTACAAGCCAAAGAAAACAACAATCATCCAAAGGTCAGTTAGTTCTGACTTCCAAAAGAGAAAAAACAGATGGGACGACCATGTTAATTTTCTGATTTGGTTTTAAAGAGAACAGCTAAACTCGAAACTTTCAATAATAATAAAACCTCCTTTTTACATGAGGAGTGTCCTACACAAGGAAAACAGAAATTTACGTATGAACAAAAAAAAAACATTAAAATTAGAACGACATATGGGCCACTGTACAATAATACATGTAGAAGAAAAAGGCGGAAGGCATGCGGAATGGGAAGGTGGGGAAAGGGGAGGGACGTGAAAGAAAACAGTACCAATGGTTGCCAACAGGGATTTTGGAAAAATAGGACCAGCCAGTATTAATGAAATTCCAAAAATAGCAAACAGAAACCAGGTGGTAGTTCAATTGATTCAATTCATGCGTTTTCTCGGGAAAACAGTTGAGTTTCTATGGTTCATATCGCAGCGATCACTTGACGTAACACAAAGTTCAACTTCGGAGTGAGAAGGTAATGTAATTCCAAAGTAAGGTACCGCTATCAATAGCTGCAGTTAGCTTATTGTCAACATGAACTGTCATTGGTGGCCAGTAACGGCAATTTGAAAATGAGGAAGTGCTGCATTAAAAGAAAGTTCAAAGAGCAACAAGGAAATGAAATAAATTAAAGTTTTCGCTCACCCGTCCAGCAGTCGTAGCTCTTCAATGGTAAACAAAAGCACTTTTTAAAAGAAACATTGCACACAGTCCAGCTGGTAGCAAAATAAAACCAAGTCCTCCCTCCACACAAATCGTCGTGTTCGTCCCAACTCGCTGCTCAAGCCCAGAGCAGGCCAATTTATATTCAGGTAGAAGCGTCCAGAAAGGACGAGAGCATACAGTACACAATGCGCAGCGAAGCGGTAGGGGAAGGAAAGAGGGAGGGTAAGCAGCACGAGCAGTTGAAACTGGACGGGCGAAGAGAGCACAGGCAGGTTAGTAGCGGCATATGCAGCGTAGTAGACGTAGAATCCATAAAACAGTAGAAAAATTCGGAGCACGTTATACAACTACAGAGGAATATCTTTGCTACCCGTGACTTACAAAATTCTATCACTTGCCATCCTGGAGCGTTTGGAAGCACAAGTCGAACATCAAATAGGTGAATACCAAGGAGGGTTCAGAAAAGGTCGCTCAACAGCTGAACAGATCCAAAATCTCAAAACGATCATCAGATATTGTACACTAAGGTCCAAGCAGTATGTGTCTGTCTTTGTGGACTTTAAGAAAGCGTACGACTCCATTGACCGGGAAGTCCTGTTAAACATCTGAAATGAATTTGGAGTTGATTTGAAACTGCTGGCATTAATTAGAGCCACCCTGACTGATACAAAATCCAAGGTGAAGTTCCACGGATGTCTCCCGCATTCCTTTGACATCAAAACAGGAGTCCGACAAGGTGATGGGCTATCCCCGATACTCTTCAACTGTGTTCTTGAAAAGATCATCAGAACCTGGCGGGTGAGATTACAGGAAACCAACTACAGTCCATTGAGAATAGGAACCAAATCTAAGGGGATCGCATCAGACTGCTTAGCATTTGCCGATGATATTGCTGTTCTCTCAAACGACATAGAAACCGCTAGAGCTCAAGTTGAAATTTTAAAGGAAATTGCCGAACAAACTGGTTTGCAGATATTGTTTGAGAAAACAGAAGTAATGACTAACATCAAAGAGGCTCCACAAAAACTCCATACAAAATACGGCGACATCACCCGAGTAGACAAATTCAAATACCTGGGTGAGATCATCATGAAAAATGGACTGGACAAAGAAGCACTTCAGGAGCGAGTACGCAAACTGGAAATAGCCTACCAAACATCCCGCACAATCTACAACAAAAAATGCCTTTCCCAAAACACCAAGATACGTCACTATGAAACAGTTCTGAAGCCAGTAGTTCTATATGCAGCCGAAACCCTGTCTCTAAATGCCAACAAAGGACTCCTTGAAGAACTGGAGAAAGAGAACGCAAAATTGTGAGAGGAATCTTGGGATCAAAGTACAGAAATGGAGTCCATCAAAAGAGATCCAACAAGGAAGTCTACAGCAAAATAGAGAAAATTACCGACACAATCAGAAAAAGACGGGCACGATTTTACGGTCATCTCAAAAGAAAGGACGGAAGAAAGTTAACTAAAGAAATATTTCACTTTTTTGATTCAAACCCCAAAACCACAATTCCCTGGTTTAGAAATACCAAAGAAGACCTTCAAATGCTACATATCTCAGCTGAAGACGCCCTTAACAGAGATCTCTTCCGCAAGAAAATATTGACGAACGGGCTAAACCGAGACGAGCAACCGAAGAGAAGACACGGTGCCCCTTGGACAGAGGAGCGTAAGCAGGCCCACTCACAAAGAATGAGGGAAATTTGGGCTCTAAGGAAGGCCAAGTTCAGTGTCAAATGCAACAAGACTTAACGTGGTCCTTGATGGCCCCAGCGAATTATATAATAATAATAATAATAATAATAATAATAATAATAATAATAATAATAATAATAATAGTGGTTAGTGTGATAAGCTGCCACCCCCGGAGGCCCGAGTTCGATTCCCAGCTCTGCCACAAAATTTGAAAAGTGGTACGAGGGCTGAAACATGGTACACTCAGCGTCGGGAGGTCACTTGAGTAGAGGGCTGTTCGATTCCCACCTCAGCCAGTGTCCAAGTTGTTTCCCACTTTTCCTCCAGGCAAATGCTGGGATGGTACCTAACTTAAGGCCACTTCCTTTCCTCTTCCTTGTATATCCCTTCCAATATTTCCATTCCCCCACAAGCCTCCTGTTCAGCATAGCAGGTGAGGCCGCCTGGGCGAGGTACTGGTCCTCCTCTCCCCGGCCCAAAGTGTCAAGCTCCATGACGCTGCCCTTGAGGCGGTAGAGGTGGGATCCCTCGCAGAGTCCAAGGGAAAACCAAGCCTGGACGGTAAACGGATTAGAAAAGAAATAAATGAATAAATAAATAAATAATAATAATAATTCCAAGATAAACTGACTAGAAGAAACAAAGGGAAAAGTGAAAGAAATGAGCGTAACAGAAGACCTCATAAGAAATTACAGATACCGAGCGAGTTCGCCGTGCGGTTAGGAGCGCGTAGCTGTGCGCTTGCATTCGGGAGATAGTGGGTTCGAACCCCACTGTCGGAAGCACTGAAGATGGGTTTTCGTGGTTTCCTATTTTCACGCCAGGCAAATGCTGGGCCACGCCCGCTTCCTTCCCTCTCCTACCGCTTTCCTATCCCGTCGTCACCATATGACCTATCAGTGTCGGTGCAACGTAAAGCCAATTGCAAAGAAACAAAAAAAGAAGTCGCAAATCCTTTACAACAGCAGTAAAATACACAAATTTACAAAAAGTGGAAAGAAATTCTCAGAAGAACAAAATAAACAGCAGAGTGAATTCATGAAAAGATGTTGAGAGGATAAGAAGGCTATAGTCACCAATCTAACAAATAAATTCCTACGCGCTCTTTGAATGGATAAAACGAATAACATTTAACATTTTTAATATAAAAAAGTTTGTGAAATAATATTTATTGGTACTCTTTGTCCGTATGGTAACCTGCAAGTGTTGTGCGATGATTTCTTCGTCTAGGCCGACTAAGGACCACAGTGGGGAGGGGTTTCATGTTTTACCAGTAATTGTGCATCCTCTCACTGTGTTCTTCCCGTCTTCCTTCTTGGTGGTGTGTCCTGAAACATTCTGAGAAGTATCCGGTCTCTTAAATCTCTTTCGCCGGGAGAGTTGGCCGTGCGGTTAGGAGCGCGCAGCTGTGAGCTCGCATCCGGGAGATCGTGGGTTCGAACCCCACTGTCGGCAGCCCTGAAGATGGTTTTCCGTGGTTTCCCGTTTTCACACCAGGGCTGTACCGTAATTAAGGCCACGGCTGTTTCCTTCCCATTCCTAGGCCTTTATTGTCCCATCGTCGCCATAAGACCTGTCTGTGTCGGTGCGACGTAAAGCAACTAGCCAAAAAAATCTATTTCTGTTCCTCCCTGTTCCTGCAGATTTTTGTTTACTTCCATCAGCCATGGCGACTTGATCTTTTTCTTTTAACAGTAAACGAGAAGCTGGTTGGTCAATTTGGTGCGATGCATCCTGTATATGTGTCTATAAAATGCTAGGCGTCTCTTCCTGGCCACGTCCTTGATATTTTCACAGTATTTGTAGAGCTCTTGGTTGGGTCGCCTTTTGTATTCATTCCCTTCCTTCCTTGACTTGTCCTAATACCATCTTATACGTGAGTAAATTCCTGTTGAATATTAGATATTTTGAAGCATATAGGGCGGATGACTGTCTGATATTGCTTCATTTTAGTATTACGGGAGAGACGCGTTTTATTGTAGGTGGTCTTGGTCAGTTGACATGTCAGTTCTAGCTTATTAACTCGAGTTGATAATGCTACTTCTTTGGAGAGAATGGGTTCCAGCCATTCTCCCAGGTACATAAACCTTTTGGTTTCCTTGATCGTTCCTTGCTCTAGATGCAACGTACAAGGAGATTCACTAATATTCGTGATGTATTGTGTTTTCTCAAGTGAAGTGTGTAGCCCTACCTTGTTACTTGTGTGAGAACACTGAGTTGTTTCACTGTTGTTTCTATAGAATGAGATTGAAGTGCTAGGTCGTCGCCGAATGCCGCACAGTCAAGATTCAGTCCATTGCGCTTGTGTTCCAGAGAGATACCGCATGTAATCCCATGCCTAGTTAACCCCTTTTTGCCACTCTCTTATTACCTCCTCCAGAGCACAGTTACAGCGGATTGGGGACAGAAAAGACGTCTCCTTGTGATGATTTCAAAACTTTCTGAGAGAGTTCCTCTGAACTTCATCCGTGGCCTGGGGTTATTTAAAGTCTGCTGGATAAGTTTATGGGATTTCTGGTCCAGTACTAGTTCCTGCAGGATTTTCAGCTAATACTGTATATAACAGTTGTACCGGAGGTACATCTTCTCCGTGCATTTCAACTGAACGCCTTTTAGAAGGCCATCCTTGTTATCAGTCTGAAAGTATGTATTAGAAGAAGTTGGACCTTTAATCTTCAGATGTCTCTACTGTCGACCTATGTGCTCCCTCTGGCAGGAGGACGGACAATTAATTTTAAAGGGAATTTAATAGTGTCTACTTTGGTAAACCTTATGCATTTCTAATTTTTTTTTTTTTTATGTGCTGAAGTTGTCAACACTACTACGGTTTCCTTCTTCCTTAAATTATTAGCCTATCATATTTTTTGTATATACAGTATTTTTGCAGCTAATTAAAATTGGGGGTGTGTACAGGCATTCTGCCTAGAGAGTACTGGAACTTTCCCCTCAGCTATAAAAGCTGAGAGCTTTTGAGCTATGTTGTCTTCTTCATCGCTCCAGTCTAAAGTGCATACGGGGTTAGTTGAGGCAGAGGCACTTGCCCGTCATCGGCAGGCCCACCAGCTCAAGGTAATGGCAGACATATTTTAAATATGTGATAGCTAGAGAAAGTTAACTTGAGGGGAAGGTATCAAAATTCTTTCTTAATGTAAATTTCTAAAGTTTAACATCACATTTCAAATGTAAATTTTCAGATGAGTCTAAGGACACTATTCAAATCCCTGCTAGGAAATATGTATCCTAGGTAATAAAGAGTGTTCATCCTCTTTTAATTCCCATTCAACTTGGTACGGGGGTGACTATGTTTTGCTAAAACTCTAAAATGTTAACACTATTTTGGAACTTAATATTTCTCCATCTGTAGTATAGGCTTAGCCTCTGTAACTTAGGACCATAAGCCCATATAGGATTTTAAGTGTTTTCCAAAAAGATTTCGAAAGGAGTACAAGTGCTTTAACGTATCCACAAAGACGCACACGAGATGCAGTCAGTTGGTACAATTAATTTATTCACATGTATGTACAAAAAACACGCATAACCTTAATTACTGTCGTCAAAAACAAAACATTCACATCAAAAACCGCCATTGAAAGACAACTGCCAATTGCAGCACATCAAGATAACAACACTGAAACACAAATAAAATAGTTGGATGCTTAAAAGCATGTCGTCCACGTGGCCACAAGTATAACCTTGCTACACCATGACTCTTCAAGCCATAACTTCCAAACAACAACTCGTCCAACAACTGTGACTCCAGTAACTGACTTCACCGTCAAAATCGTCTCCTCATATATGTGCCTGGCCAGACTTCTAGAAATTTACATTACAAAATATATATTCGTGAAAATTCTAGAGTGCGTAATACACAGTTCATAATGTACGGAATATTCTCAATCGTTCTAGTTTCTATACCATTCTGGAAGTTATAGTGTGTTTCACAATTATGGATTACAATTTATACAGGTAAGAATAAATTATAATATTAATTTACAGGTATTTACATTAACGGAACTTATATAAATGTCTATGTACAACACGTGTTCCATGACATAACCTCACACACAATACGATCATTCGACTACGTAACTAATAACAATACTATTGAATGGATGTACACTTCATAGCTATACATACAATTAATAATAATAATAATAATAATAATAATAATAAGCATAACGGTAAAATAATAATAATAATAATAATCACGATCGTAAAATAATAAGAATAATAATAGCCATAATAATTCGAGCTCGATATCTGCATTAGTTACCCATGGGTGAGAGAATATTGTTTTCAAGTTATACCTGTTTATCTCACTTGCGTCAGCTTCGCCTCCTAGCATTTTGTTCAAGGCCGATTTTCTTAAACCTTTCCTGTCTGTACCTTTCGGCCATTCAGAATGGGCACTTACTGCCCCTGTTTACATTCTAGACAATTGTAGAGCAGCAATGACAGTAACCACTGTTTTCAAACAGATCTAATGTAATATTTGTGCCTTTGAGAGGCCGAGCGGTAGTAAACGTTGGAGCTCCTAGAGTGTAAATTGAGTGGAGAAAAGTGTTCTTTGAAATAGTGTAACTTTGAAGCTACAAGCTCATTTTTGTAAATGATAGTGTACACGAAGTTTGACGTAAGTCTGACCTGACGAGCTCATCGCTATTCTATTCAACTGTTATTTGTTGTTGTTCATTCAGATCATCACCAAAGTTTAAAGTGAGAAAAAAAAGGGAAAGAAATAAATTTTCAAATGTTGGTGTTTTAAATTATGTTTTAATCTTTTATCTGTCCACCCGTTCACCCCGGTGCCTTCTTACACCTCTGCAATAGCCCATTAATTGCCAGTGGAACACAGGGCCTCCAAAAAGAGTCGCTATCTCACTCTGTTATTCACCAGTTCTCTTGCCTCCTGACAAGTATTGTTCACAGCTGCAAGTTCCCGATCTATAAATCTCTATGTCATCCGTGGCCTACCTTGTCCCTTCCCGCCTTGCGGATTACGCTCTTTCCCAATTGAACCTCCGCCCCGTCCGAGGGTGTCCCCCTAACCATTTCCACGTTCTCCCATGACCTGCTGCGCTATTGGTCTCCGAATATGATTCTAGTGTATGAGACCCACACCAGGGTTACTTGATACGAGAATTGGAAAAGTTCCAATGTTTAGAACCCCAGGGGCCACTTTTTTTTTTCACCTCTTAAGGCACGCAGGGGATACGGCGGATATTATTATATCACCCTTTCAGTCAAGGAAAAATGATTGAAAACTGCGGGGCGTTCAGAACTTTGAACACCGGGCCCGGCTACCACCACTGGTGCAGCCTCGCCGGGGCAGCACGTAGCGGGAGCCGGTGGCAACAGCTCCCTGACTGAAAACTATTGAGTTCGAAGTTAGTTCTTACCTACTCTGTGCAGGCGAAACATGATCATTTTAAGGCCTCTGCGGCTTTACAGCAGAATCTATAGACATGCCACATTCTTGGGAGAGGCGTCAGATTGATTTTTTGGAACGCAGTTCCATCCACGCTCGGATACCTTGAAGTAGGTGTTGGGCGAGAGGTCATTTAGGACTTCGCTTCTTCCTAACGGAAACAGAGCCTCTTCCTCCACTTCTTAAACAACCGCATTATAGTAATTTTCGATGGCCAAGGAGCCTCCGGACACGACGGTAAAATTTACGTACACGTATTCCATACTATCATCAATCACCATAGCTCTGCATTTAGGGCAGTCGCCCAGGTGGCAGATACCCTAAATGTTGTCTTCCTAGCCTTTTCTTAAATAATGGGAAAGAATTTGGAAATTTCTTCAACATCTCCCTTGGTAAATTATTCCAAAGACTTCTTCCTTTAAACGAAATTTGCCCCAATTTGTTCTCTTGAATTCCAACTTTATCTCCATATTGTGATCTTTCCTCGTTTTAAAGACAACACTCAAACTTATTCGTCTACTAATGTCATTCCACTGACAGCTGGGAACATGTCACTTAGTCGAGCAGCTCGTCTCCTTTCTTCTAAATCTTCCCAGCCGAAACTCTGCAACATTTTGTCGAAAATCATCCAGAAAAATCGAGCCGCATTTCTTTGTATTTTTTTCAGTTCTCAAATCAAATAATCCTCGTAAGGGTCCCATACACTGGAACCATACTCTAGTTGGGGTCGTACCAGAGACTTACATGCCCTCTCCTTTCATCCTTACAACTACTCCTAAATACCCTCATAACCATCTATAGAGTTCTGTATCCTTTATTTACAATACCGTTTATGTGATTACCCCAATGAAGGACTTTCTTTATATTAACACCTAGGTACTTACAGTGATCCCCAAAACGTTAATCTCATCAACGCAGTAATTAAAACTGGGAGGATTTTTCATATTAGTGAAAATGACAACCTGACTTTTAACTACGTTTGTCATCAAACCATCGCCTGTTGTCCATCTCACAACACTATCGATGTTGTTTGGTTTTTGTTCTTTTGTTTTTTGTATTTGCATTTCCTCACAAACTTGTAACTTAGTTATTACTCTCTACAGAATAACATAATCCGCAAAAAGCCTTATATCTCTTTTTTTTTTCTATTTGCTTTACGTTGCACCGGCACAGATATGTCTTATGGCGACGATTGGATAGGAAAGGCCTAAGAATGGGAAGGAAGCGGCCGTGGCCTTAACTAAGGTACAGCCCCAGCATTTGCCTAGTGTGAAAATGGAAAACCACGGAAAACCATCTTCAGGGCTGCCGCCAGTGGGGCTCGAACCTACTATCTCCCGATTACTGGATACTGGCCACACTTAAGCGACTGCAGCTATCGAGCTCCGTAAGCCTTATATCGCAATCCAGTTCTTTACACATATCATTTATATATACCGTGTGATTCAGCCTCCTCTTCCAATGTAGTTTTATGAAATCCAACTAACGTGTGATGTGGTTGATACTGTGTGGCCCAGTGAGAACATTCTGAACCCTAACGACAGGTTATATCGTCCGCTCGCAAAATGTGACGTGCCGGTCTGAGTGGCTCAGACTGTTGAGGCGCTGGCCTTCTGAACCCAACTTGGCAGTTGTATTTGAAGGTGCTCAAATACGTCAGCCTCGTGTTGGTAGATTTACTGGCACGTAAAAGAACGCCTGCGGGACTAAATTTCGGCACCTCGGCATCTCCGAAAACCGTAAAAGTAGTTAGTGGGACGTAAAGCAAATAACATTATTATTATTATCATTAAACATGACGCCTTGAAATCATGTAGCGACGTATTTGACCATGTAACTATGTTAATGTGTCGTGCCTAGTGACCGTGTGTAACGAAGAGGCGAATCAGTGCATAAAGCTAGGTAACAGTGCAGTAGTGGTGTAGTGGTTAGCGTGATTAGCTGCCACCCCCGGAGGCCCGGGTTCGATTCTCGGTTCAGCCACGAAATTTGAAAAGTGGTACGAAGGCTGGAACTGGGTCCGCTCAACCTCAGCAGGTCAATTTAGTAGACGGGAATTCAATTCCCACCTCAGCCATCCTCGAAGTGGTTTCCCGTGGTTTCCCACTTCTCCTCCAGGCAAATGCCGGGATGGTACCTAACTTCAGGCTACGGCCGCTTCCTTCCCTTTTCCTTGTCTCTCCCTTCCCAACATTCCCAATCCCCCCACAAGGCTTCTCCTCAGCATAGCAGGTAAGACCGCCTGGGCGAGGTACTGGCCCTTCTCCTCAGTTTTATCCCCTGACCCAATGTCTCACGCTCCAGGGCACTGCCTTTTGGGGCGGTAGAGGTGGGATCCCTCGCTGAGTCCGAGAGAAAAACCAACCCTGGAGGGTAAACAGATTAAGAAAGAAAGAAAGACCCTCTTGAGCTAGAGAAAGAGCTCCATGGTCGGAATTTCGAAGCTCCAATGGAGTTCTGACGGTGGCTATTAGGCAGGCTGGACAACGATGCAGCATTCGTATGGCACATCTTGTTCTCAGACGAATCGCGCTTCCACAATAACGGGAACGTCAATCGCCACAACACGCATTACTGGAGTCCGGACAATCCATGCAACAGGCTGCCCATCAAGTACAATGGGGAGTAAATGTACGGTGTGGAATCTTGAACGGGCCCGCGCTACCTGCACGTTCTGCGTCACGAACTCCTACTGCTTGCAAGATCGTTCGACGATGTGGTTGGAACAGGATGGAGCTCCGCCACGTTCGGCTTTACCCGTTCGCAACTATCTGATCGGGGAAATGGATGAGACGAGGAGGCCCTGTTTCTTGGCCGACCAGATCACCGGATGTAACGCCGTTAGACATCTTCTTGTGGGGACATTGGAAGAACGTCGTTTTCACTCAAGCATTGGAAAACCCGACCAGCTCGGCAACTCATCACGAACACCTGACGAACAACTACACCTGGAATGCTTCAGCGTGCAAGACGATCTATTAGACACCGGGCCAGAATGTGCATAAACCAAAACCGTCACCACATCGAGCATTTTCTGTGATGAAACTTTGTCTGGGCTATTGTGTTCCTACTATTTCCGGTCCGTATGTGTCCGGCCTGCTAACTCTTCGGCCATTCTTAGGGTGATAAACACATTCATTCGCACACAATTTGCTTCAAAGCGGGAATTGAACTTACATTACGTGCGGTACGTATTAAACAAATATTTCAAAAAATAGAACATTCGCCCCGGACTCGAACCTTCCACCTCACAGTTGTGAGCCTTGTGGCCGCCCGCCTTGTCGGTGAGCCGCTAGATGCCAGACGAGGCATGGATTAGAGACAAATGAAGAGCTACCACGTGCTAGTGTTCACAGGGTTCAAACCAAGCAATTGTTGAGAATATAAACAATGTTTTTCAGGTGGCTGGTGTTCGACCAACTGGAAAACATTTGCATGTTCTTACTTTGTCTAAATAGTAAATATCGACATTCTTCATTCTGTCAACTTCTTCATTCTGATGCAAGGCCCTTGTTTAATCGAGAAGGAGAAAACATGATATGAACATAAAGTGTATTGCAACAGGATGTAATTAACATTCTTAGACAGTTTACAACCAATTAACTTCTCAAGGTTCGTAACATAATAACATTAAAGTTCACTTCGAGGCTCAAATGGGCTAACTTAATATTGTAATAGCGAACTACAGTGGCGGCAATAATGGTTATGACGATGAGTGTGGAAATTATTATTGGTTGTCATAGGACGCAGTTGATATTAACGAAGGAATATGATGTTTTTGTTTTGATGCTTAGTATTGCTGAGCCACGTCAAATAATTTATAGTCCTGAGCACATCCAGACCCTCACCAGGATTACTTGATTCGAGAAGTGGAAAAAATAGCAGCACGATTTGTTCTGGGTGATTTCCGACAAAAGAGTAGTGTTAAATAAATGTTGCAAAGTTTGGGCTGGGAAGACTTGAGAGAAAGCTGCTCGACTAAGTGGTACGTCTCGAACTGTGGCCATCTCTCCACTACAATGTAGGCTAAATCACAAAAGTTGTGAAAAATACCATTTCTGATGTTTTATGCGAGTTTACCGTACGAGGAATACAATCTAAAAACTTCGCTATTATTACGTTCTTCACAAACGTCCAAATATCTTTGAAATTATAGCTCTCAATCCTTACATCGCTCTGTTTCCAGACCAACTTTGCTTTATGGGAGCAAAGGCTGGATGGACTCAGGATATCTTATTCATAAGTTAGAAGTTACAGACAAGAAAGTAGCGAGAATGATTCCTAGTACAAACAGGTGGGGACAATGGTAGGAAGCTACTCACCGGGCGAGTTGGCCGTGCGTGTAGAGGCGCGCGGCTGTGAGCTTGCATCCGGGTGATAGTAGGTTCGAATCCCACTATCGGCAGCCCTGAAGATGGTTTTCCGTGGTTTCCCATTTTCACACCAGGCAAATGCTGGGGCTGTACCTTAATTAAGGCCACGGCCGCTTCCTTCCAACTCCTAGGCCTTTCCTATCCCATCGTCGCCATAAGACCTATCTGTGTCGGTGCGACGTAAAGCCCGTAGCAAAAAAAAAAAAAAAAAAAAAAGGAAGCTCCTCGGAATGAGGAGATAAAGGCTAAGTTAGGAATGAACTCCATGTGTGAAGCTGTATGCACAAAATCGGCGTCGGGGGTGGGGTCATGTGAGGCGAATGGAGGAGGATAGATTACTTAGGAGGATAATGGACTCTGTTCTGGAGGGTAAGAGAAGTAGGGGGAGACCAAGACGACGATGGTTAGACTCAGTTTCTAACGATTTAAAGATAAGAGGTATAGAACCAAATGAAGCCACAGCACTAGTTACAAATAGAGTATTGTGGCGACGTTTAGTAAATTCACATAGGCTTGCAGACTGAACGCTGAATTGCATAGCAGTCTATAATGATAATGTATAGTATGTATATATGTATGTATTATAGTTCTATCTAAAAGTGTGTGTAACCAAAAATATAGAAAATCCAATCCAGAACTCTCAAGACCAGTGTTTAAGGGGGTGTGAGGTTTATGGGTAATAGCATTACAGATATCTTCACTGTTCCCTTCTTGCATGTCATCGTTATAAATTATAGTGTAAACACAGGCTGTCTCTAACACGCAACAAATCTGTACTTCAATACAAAGTTCAACTTCAGTGTAGCCTTGACAATAAGACTTTTAAAAAATGAATCATGACGAACAAGCAATGTTTGACAATGTTACGTCTCCTAGAATATTTAGAGGAAAACAGTGACGGCCCACTAATTGAACAGGCTAAACCTTTAGTCACAACTTCCAGAGTTCGTGCGCAAAGGATGTGCAAGTGACAGCTTCTCAAGAGACATTAGAGTAGGTGTCTTAGATATCCATTCAGCCATTAGCTATGAAATTCGTCACTTCCGTTAGATTCTAATACTTTCTGACTCGCAGTGCGCTGTTTAGAAGTTACAACATAAACTGGAACTTATGAACACATCAGTATGTCCTGTCGTTGTGAATTTAATCTATACCGCCCAGAAGGCAGTTCGGGAAGCCCCGCATTCAGATGTCCTGCCAATCATCAAGCAAGAGACCTACAAAGGAATGATCTTACTACTGGATCACGTCACAGTTTGTAAGAGGAAAGCATTACACTAGAATTCATCCCACCATCCGAAAAATATGTCTTCACCTCAATGGAAGAACGCCATACATATGAAATTTAATATTGCCACAGATTGTAGTGTTCCCGGCAGAAGTCTGGATGTCCGTTGCCGCGAGTGGAACGGGACTGAAACTCTTCCTCAGGTTCTTGGTTTTTGCCGAAACGAAGAAGTATAGTTGACTGCTTTCGAAATACAAACCAATTTGAAGCATATGAAGAAGTAACCTGTACGTCAACTGAAGGATCCAGTAAACGAGCCGACATTGTAGTCATTGACAGGAAATCCAAGACCGACTCCAATACTCAGATCACCCCGGTGAAAGTCTAATGGGGCTTATGGTTCCAATCTGTAGCTAGCCTCAGGTAGTTTCCGTCCCCGATTTCAGATGGCGCTGGAGGTCATTCACAACGTGTAGATAGTTGTAGACAGGTTCTGTAGATGGCACGCAAGAAGGATGAAATGAGCGATATTAATAATTAAAGGCAATTTGCCTCGAAGTGAAGTATTTCAAGTCTAACCTCAATCAGTGGGCACTTCTGACAAAGAATTAGTCGTATCACATCAAGTATTATGGAGATAATATTGCAGGATTGCATTGAATCCGACTTTACCCAATCGATAGACCTTGTTCGAACTTATATCGATTTTAAGCGATAGTTCAAGACCAACTACAATATATCAGACCTTAATGCAGCTATCGATATTAGTTAAAATGGCGCCCCGATCGGTTTGTTCAAATGTAAACATGAGCATGTGCGAAGCATCTGTTTAGTTCTTTCTGTTGGTTTGGTTTTATTAGGAAACGTTAGTGTAGTGATGTTTTTATTGAAATTTGGTTTTAAAACTATTTTGATATATTAGGACGTGTCGATCATATTGCATACCTGGATGTAATTCATATTACAGCAGATGCACTTACATTCAGATCAAGTGTACTTAATGCATCGTGACTATTTCGTAGTTACAAGTAATGTATTAGGGTGCATTAAAACATTCGTTAATAGAGAGGATGTGTTCCCTGTACTTGATGAGCCGTTTTTTCCGGATAAGGCCAAAACTCTGTGTTGTTACCAATCCTAGTACATTTCTCAGTTATTATACCTTTTGAGGATTTTAAAAGTGAGGTTATAAAAAGTGATAAAGCTATTCATTTTATCTGTGAATGAAGATTACATTCTCTTTGTTAAAATTAGAGGACAAGGTATCAACTGATATAGTGTCACAGTACGTAGGCTATTTACGTTGCCAACGATTTGGGTGTTAAAGTGCTTTATACGAAAATTCATATGCTACCAGATAACTTCAAATTGATTCCCCTATCGATTATCTGAAGTGAAACAGATGTAGCAGTTTGGTGGATCATTATCAGAATAATTGTTATGAGAGAATTGAAATTCGCGGCAAGGTTATGTTTCTAACATATTTCTTGAACGACGTAGGCTATTATATTTATATTTTAAAACGTATGGTATGCATTTCTAAAACAAGTACTGATTTATAGGAAGAAGGATTACGGTCTGGAATAATTTACTATATCAACACTAATTAGATACGTTTCCAACTTCTTTGAAATCACTTAAGAAAGGACTAGGTGGACAATTGATACGTAATCTGCGACTTGGACGACAACCTTAAATTCGGATCATTGGTGATTGATTAATCAATTGACTGAATTGAACTGCATCAAATATTCCCCCAAGATTGTTATTTTAGAATGCAATCCTATGTTACCTACTTTCTTTACCATACTCGTTCATAGAAAATATTTATATGTTGAGTTATCCACATATTGCTTATCTAAATATAGGATATTTCTAGATAGTATTGGTCTATTGCCCACAGTAAAGTATTCTGTTCGTTATTATTGACAGCTTAGCAATTCAATACGATATTCAAAAGGTTATGTTTACGTATCATAGGCGTGTTTACATTGAACCGATGCGTCGGCCATTTTGTTTTTGTTTTAAGGTCTGATATTATTGTAGATGGTCTTGGATAGTTCCCATATTCTATCAAGACCGACTCCAATCCTCAGACCTTCATGCTACTCTCGATCGTTCAAAGATGGCGAAACGAGTAGCCGGAATTGTTGGAAATCTGGGTTTGTTTTGGTTTGTTGTTATCGTATGTAGTTTGTGTAATTTTATGAAAGTTGACGATAAATGTTAGTTTCTTTGTAGAATATAAGTGCGCGAGCGTATTTATATGAATCAGTGGACAGATACGATCTGTAATTATACGCAGTAATGTAAGAATATGCTTGTTTTGATCGTTTTTTAACCATTAAAGAACATGAGTGCACTAGGTGGACCAGGTTTTAGTCTAACTATGGCAAATCCTCTCGTACAACTATTCTTAAGTTTCCTACGGAATAGAACATTAAGACATAAATGAATTAGGAATATACATCGTGATTTTGAAGTCCATGACAAAACTGCAGCGTGCATACATCATTTTGATAATAAGTCTTGAGATTAGGGAAGCCACTCTACTACCAAACTATTTGTGTCCCTGGAAAAATATTAATTTAGTTAGAATATAATTAATATTGTGCTTCAAAGTGTCGAGTGATTTAGATGGAAGTTTATTTTACAATAATCTGTGCTTTGCCTGTGGAAATGTTTGGCTGGATCTCGGAGTACAACAAAACTGATAAGTGTGACACTTGGAGCAATCTGTATACTGTTGCACAGAAGAAATAGTGACTTAGAGGGATTAGCTGGGTTTGTAACGTAGGGTTTTACACTACCATCACATTCCGATTCATGCTGTTGTTATCTGTTATCAAGCAGACTGCGTCGAACTGAAGCTCGTGCATGTGGTTAATTATCAGTGTTTAGTCAATAGAGTTTTTGCACTCATGTTCTCTAATGGGTAAAAACCAATTATATATTTAATGTCTGAACGTTTCATTACTAATGTTACTATCATCGTGTGAAGTGCTGTTATGCCATATGTTAACATTATGTTAACATTACCAGGGCCGTTCATTGGATAACATAGGCTAATCATTTCGGGTGTACTTGGGCTGAGTGACTCAGACGGTTAAGGCGCTGGCCTTCTGAACCCAAGTTGGCAGATTCGATCCTGGCTCAGTCCGGTGGTATTTGAAGGTGCTCAAATACGTCAGCCTCGTGTCGGTATATTTACTGTGACACGCCCCCTCACACAAGTGATATCAAAATGATGTCCGGCTAGTGACACCATGGGGTGAGCGTATCACAACAAGTAAGCGACAAAATCAAAATGCTACCAAAACACAGGAAAAATTTAAAATAAATGTGGAAGAGTGAATATTTAAGGACCCATTTCCCAAAGAACAAAGGGTAGGATCAACAAGAGAACCAGAACAAGCATCTACAAGAAACCTTTGTACACCCTTTTCAAAAACTATACTATAATTAATTCAAAAATTAATTCAAACCATTACATCTTTAGCAGCAAATAAATAGGTGAAACAAATAAGTTTTATTTAGTTAGAGAAATATTGAAGTTTCGAGTAATTTAAAATAAATACATAATAATTCTGTTTCTTTAAAAAAGAGAAATTTGGATATATATGGTGCTTTAAAATTAGAACAAATAATGTATAAATTTTAAGGTGAAGTTTTAAACAAATAAATATACCATCTCTTAATTTGAATAAATAAATAATTTATTTAAATAGTACCAAATTTAAGAAAATATTTTTTTAAACGAAATACTAACCCTAGCGACCTAATTAAGAAAGGAGCTCCTTGAACAAACCTAAAATATATCATTTTACATGCTATCTACACTTAAAATAAATAAATTGTCTACGGACCATTCTTAATTGAGGGTTCACTACACCGAACGCGTAGCAGGAAATGATAAATGCAAAACGCGTCACACGAATCAATCACAAAGACATGTCTGACGAAAAATATCAGTCACATAGCATATCCCAGAAATAGGACAGAATAGCATAGAAAATTAAGCATCACCAATATAAAACCATGAACAGAAAGAAACGAGAAGTCATCGTTCATATGCCGTACACTTCAAGAAAGAACCGGTCAGGTAATACAAAATGTTAGTAATCACATACTCAAATACACACTCATAAGAGAGCAACAACAATTAGAGAGATCCGAACGCAACAGCATCCAGAGGGAGACTACACACGCGATAAGATAACAATAATAACAATACAACAGCTACGTAACGACAAGCAAAGATAAGAACAGATAACCAACAATGGCAACCGACACGGTTCGAGGTGATAAGGCCACTCAACAAAGCAAGAATAATGACACGAACGTATTAAAGCCCTCCATTAACAATATCCTTACATTCTACAGAAACACTACTCGCAAAATGAATAATAAAGAAATCTGTTGTCACCAAATAGCCCAAAATATACTTATCTATCTTAATTAATTTTTAATAATAATTATTATTATTATTATTTGGGAAAATTAGTGTCAACAGAGATTGCTCGGTGCACAATTCAAAATGTACAGTTAGAGAGGAAAAACTAACCCGCAATAAAATAATGAAAATAAATAGAACAAGATGTCACAACAAAATATAACGTAAAACACCGGCAGAATTTACAAGTAAAGGCAGCAATAAATCAAATGAAAAACACCAGCACGAAGGGAACGTCACGAGAAACACACAAAAGTTTAGCACAAATAAAATTAAAAAATATGAAAAATAAAATGGGAAAAGACCAAATCACACCAAGAGTTCAGCGGACATCACAATGCACATACGACGGCTCCAAAATACAAGTCCACATGACGAAAATGAAACGAACATAATTTACGCCTCACAAAATAAGTACGTCAAACTACGAGGCGCCTACAAAATTTAGAAAAAAACATGTCCACAAATAAAGAGAGGAGGTACTTACAGAAATGAAAAACACAAAATTACCAAATAATCCATAAATGAACAGTGCACCAAGCAACCACCCGTCACAAGACAAAAAAATCACATTAAACTCTACATCCTTTTCATCAAATTAAAATATAACTAAATATATTGACAACTCATCCCTGAATAGGGATGCACAACACCACTTTATCCGATTGCCGTAGCAACGAAATCCATCTTGCAATATATCGTAGACATTACAAGGCGTCTAATTCCAGTAAGTTCAAATAGCAGACAGGCAGACAGTCGTTTGCGGAGCGCTCAGAGCAACACCCGACAGTTCAGTGAGTCACGCGCTATCTGTGTATCAGCGTTCAAACTCACCATAAGTTCCACTGCGTGCGCATAGATGGCGTTAACGTACACATTTCAGGCAGTTGAATACACTATGTTACCAACATAGGAGTGTAAAATGTGCCGTGCAAATGGTCCAACAACACATACGAAAAGTCCAAATATATTATACAGATATACGAAGACGTACACCGTCAGATTTCAAGTTTATTTGTTAATTGGAACGCCTCAACTGGAATGTAAAAGAACTACTGCAGGACTAAGTTTCGGCACTTCGACGTCTCCGAAAAGCGTAACAAATGTAGTTAGTGGGACGCAAAGCCAATAACATTATTATTTCGGGTGTACTTCCTATTAGTTGGGTGCTGATTTTAAGAAATTGTCCACCACTTCAAAACTAAGGCAACAGATTGTGTTTCACAGTTCTCATGAGAGCGAATAAATCGAGGAATTTCGTACCTTAATATATTTTGAAACACTCAAAATGATGTTAGAAGTATCATTTTAACAGTTTTATCATGTATTTTCATCTATCCAGCAAAGTGAAATGTAAGAAAAAGCGTTGTTCGACGAATTGAAATTTCTAAATAATCAGCTTGTTAGTCTCTTTTCTAGTAAAATATATGTGATTCTTGTTGGCGAAGCGTTTTCATACGTGTAAAAACGATTTTCCCTATGTATTTCTTTATCGTATGATGAAAGGAGGAATATGAGCTATTTACAAATTATGTACAAAAATACACACAAAGTTCATAAAATTATTGTCCCTATGATGTTACATTTATTATGTTAATTTACCGCCGTTTATAATATGTACGCGATATTTTCGTGTTAGCCAATACCAGCAATCCGGTTACTTCGGCCGCCATGTTTTTTTTAATATTACGGTCTGAGAATTGGAGTCGGTCTTGATTCTATCCCCTTTGGTTCCCATGATGGTACGCTACAGTATTTGTGTTGTTTGAATTCCAAGTGCGCATGTGCTTGTGCTGTAAAACTTTGTTCCTTGTGCTTGTTTACTAGAAATATATCTCTGCCAGTCCTCCTGAAATCCTGTATTTCCTGTTTGAGTACACCTCAAGGGCTGAGCTGAAAGGTTCTATTAATGTAGTTCTATATATTTCCTGTCTCAGTGCATTTAATTCTGTTATTTTTATTTTCATGTAGTACTTGGATATTGATGTGATACCCCATTCTCTTGTATATGGTGTGCTCTGCTGTCTTGCTTTTGAAGGGATTTCTTAATTGTTATAATATCAGCTTTGTGTTAATGTGCCAATCATTCATTTGAAGTTAAAGCTGCTTTGAGGTGCGAGATTTCTTTCTCATTAACATAGTATGCCATACGAACTAGGGGTATCAGATCATTATTTACAACATAATAAGTACTTGAAAATAAGTATATATGAATCACAATGTATTGGGCATGGAAGTAGTAGAACTGCATTATAATCATCGGGTAGCGGGGTAAGGGGCATGATAAAGGAGAGGGAGGGGAGCTGTAAGCATAACCGGATGTGCATCACTGCGCCGGATGTTTCTTCGTTGCGCTATCTCTTGATAATAGCAGTAAGGTATTGCACAAAATGCGCACTCTAGCGCTATCTCTGATCGGGAACTGAAACTACCAGCGCCTAGTGGCTTGGTACCGAAATTCATTATTGAGTTACATCTCTATTCTATTCTATCCTCTTTGACTCAGATCGTAACATAGAAAAAACATGGCGGCCTAAGTAGCCGGACTGCTGGTATTGGCCAACACGAAAACAGGGCTCACGGTAATGGAGCCATGTCTCATCACCAGTCACAAGCCTGGATCTTGATCATGGCGTTGCAAAAGTTCTCTGCACACGTCCACACGCCTCTGATTTTTGTCTGCAGACAAGAGTCTAGGCACCCACGTGGATGACACCTCCCCGAACTGTAAGTGGCCGTGCACGACCCGCTGCAGGGGGTTCGGCTAATTCCTGTGGCTACCTCCATTTCCTTAAATGTGATGCATTTGTTTCCATGATTGGCCTGTTCGACCCGGGCAATGTTGGCTGGTGTTGTCACGATCACATTCCTTCCAGAACTGGTTCCCTTGTCCACCGATGTGTGTCCTGTTTTCCAACCTTCCACCCAGTTGTAAACTGTTTTCCGTGACGGCGCATGTTCTCCACAGACTGCCACCGAGCGTCGATGAATTTCTGCAGTGGTCACGCCTTCTTTCCATAGGAGCCAAGTCGTATAACGCTGTCCATGACGGTTGCTTTCCATGTTGTATGCTCCTACGCTGACAGTGTTGCTATGAAATGGCTATGACGAGTGCATTCGTTGGCGCCTGTGTGCGTGTGCTGCTACCAAACGGTGGAACAAGAAACTAGTTATACGTCACCACCTTCAAAAGTGAAATATGAACCATACCCGGACGTACAAAAAATAAAGTGTAAAACAATATAGTACGACCTTCGTACATATATCATCAAATAAATCACTGTTGCACATATTATGAAAACGCTTCGCCAGTAACCACCCATCACATATAATAACATATATTCTAACAGAATAGACGGAAGGCCGCACAGTAAAAGAGATCAACAAGCTGATTTAGAAACTCCACTTAGTCAAATAACAGCCCAGCTGGCGCTAACGATCGTTAAGAAGTCAATTCTATACGGTCTGACACCGTGGTTAGCCGATACGAGTCCCGTTGGTAGAAAAATGTTCACTATCACAATGTTGGTCGGCAGGGTAGGGGAAGTGGTGGTATACAATTTCTAATCACTAGACTGAGTGCCAAAAGCCTGGTCAATTCCAAATCTCTTCGCAGTGTTCAAATGGAATGAGGGCACATGACGCTGTTGGTGGTGATTCGTCCGTCGGATGGAGACTTTAAGACTTGAGCATACTCCTTGGTGCTATTTGACAGGATTAGGCTATGTGCCGAATCCGGATTTCACATTCTTACTATCATATATCACGTCAATCATTTCATCTTATTAACTCCTCTGATGAGGTTGACATCAGGAAGGGTATCCGGCCGTAAAATCTCGCTACGAAAATTCATCTCATTTCACATCCGACCCCGTAGCGAAACGGTATAAGGGTTGGAAATACATACTTACTCAAATAACATTTTCCCTACATTTCACGTCACTGGATAGATGGAAATTCACGATAAAACTGTTAAAATGATGTTTATAACATCATTTTTAATCTTAAAAATTAATAAATGTGTGAAATTCATCAATTTATTCACTCGCATGAGAACTATGAAACATAGGAATGATGATGCTAACCCAATTAACGGCCCTGGTGATGCTAAGCTTTCCTTTCTGGAAAGTCTTGGAACATATGTTAACGTATGGCATAGCAGCAACTCGCGCAATGAAGGTAAACTTAGTAATGAAACGTTCAGACAACAAATATAATAGCTCTTTACCTATCAGGTACATGAATGCAAAACCTCTACTGACTAACTAATGATGTCTAACCTACACGGACGAGCTTCAATTTGATGTAGTCTGCTTGACAACAGATAACCACAGCATGAATCAGAAGAAAAACATGATGTATGCACGTTACTATTTTGTCATCGACTTCAAAATAGTCGCGATGTATATCCCTAATCCACTTCTTTCTTAACGTTTTATTGCTCAGAAAATTTGATAATAGTTGTATGAGAGGCATTGCTGTAGTTCAACATAAAACCGGAGACTCAGAATTACGAATGAGATATGAAACATTTTTAAATGCGTACAAAAATGTTGTAATTGAATTTTGTTAGTGTGTTACAACGGAGGTACGTAAACGAAATCCAACCCCATTCCTCGTGAGTTGAATTGAAGTGAATCGTGGTGAGTTGAAATTTTGTTTGAGAAATGCATTTATTTTTTTTTTTTGCATGTTTTACGAAATGGGTTAATGATGTTTTATGATTTCATGTAAGGTTAATAATGTTTTTATTGACATCTATTTATCTTATTTGCTGTCCGGAATTTCATGCGTAAAATATTTTTTATAGTGTGTGTGTTTTTCAACCTGACTTTGATCAAATAATTCTCCCTCCGTTATTTTCCCTCTGAAATTACAATTACGCGATAATGTTGCTTTTGGTGCATAACTATTATATTTTGAGTTAATGAGTTGCATTTCATGACGTTTGACTTATGATGTTTTCTTTAGGTGACTCAGAATAACCATACATAACCTCTCATGTCGCCCACCGATGTCCGCCATGTTTATTCTGGGTTACGGTCTGATGAAACTGTAGTTGGTCTTGATTGGAGTCGGTCTTGGGAAATCCAGCATGCGCGTC
The DNA here is from genome assembly GCF_040414725.1 of Anabrus simplex. NCBI lineage: Eukaryota > Metazoa > Arthropoda > Insecta > Orthoptera > Tettigoniidae > Anabrus > Anabrus simplex. The sequence continues at coordinate 335,366,731 of NC_090270.1, forward strand.
ATTATCGATCCAACACTCAATTCGAGCGAGAAGAAAAGAAGTCCAAAGAGATTGGTGCAGAAAAGAAGAGGCGCTATGAGTCTTGCTTTCGTGACTAAGGACACAAGTACAAAATTAATAACTGGGAATTTATTGGTATGTTGTTTTGTGTGCGCGGGAGAATCACATATTTCTCTGCGAATATTTTCAAAAGGTTTCGACACCTTACTACTGTTCTACAAGGAATTTCAACTGCGATTTTGAGAGATTCATTCCAAATAGTACTAAATCATCCGTATACAGTAACTTAAAAGTAATTTGGATAAATAGAACCCATCGGGGGTAGGTGCCCTAAAATTAATAAAGATTGCAACATTTAAAAAATTCCATTGAAAATGAATTAAATGTATTTTCTTATTATCCTTGTGGATTAATCAGTAGAACTGGAAGTTAACATGAAGGCACCTTACATATTTAATTAGAATGCGTCTTGGTCATGGATGCTAACCAAGTCATCCCAACAGGATGAAGGCCTTGGACAGCACTCACTGTAAGAAGTGCTCTCAACAGCAGACCTCTATGTACTCTTATACCCCAATACCAACCTCAGCTGTCAGACTCGTAACAAACCTTACTCCGCAATTATGTGTCGTAATTTCTCAATATTTATCAGACTGTAGTATTACGTTATGAAGCTATTTCAACCACGAATATCTATAATTGTATACTTTCTCGACGTGTAAATACAGAATGCATGGTCTTCCAGGGCTGAACTCCGTTAGTTTTCAAAAAATGGAGGCTTCACAGTCAGCTGCAAGTTGAGCTTTTCAAATAGTTACACCATGTCTATCCTTTTATGAGCCTCGACGTTTCACCTAGCAATTATAGTTGGCACCTCAGAGTCAGTGATGGATTACAGCAGTGTGCGATTTGTGAGGTTACTAGAGAGAGGTGGATTTAGTGGGTTAACCGACTATATGATGATATTATTATTATTATATATGCGAATAAGCCCATTAAGACTGCGCAAAGTACTTAGAGACGTACATTTGCCTTCCTCTGGGCCCATATTTCTTTCATTCTTTTACTGTGGGTTTCCTTTCTGTCTTCAGGTAGATGGTCCCAGTCTTCTTCTTTGGTCTTTCATCTTGGTCAACTTGCCATTTGTGAATTTTGGATCTGAAGATTACCCTGTTCTGGACATCTACTGGTCTAATTGCTGCCTGTTTCAAATCTGTTCTGATTTCGCCAATCCATTTCATTGTATCTGTTTTAGCTTTACTCCTGTTTTCATAGAGTTCGGCTATTTATTTGGTAAGTCTGTCTGGATACATTCTTTGAATAGGTCCATAGAATCAGCCTGCGTTTTCTAATGTCAATCTGAATATTTGTGTATTGTTTGATTTCCTGTCTGCCTCTAAGTTGGTATTGTCCGTTGGTGATTTTCGAACCTAGAATTTTTCTTATGATTTTGCGTTCCTTTTCAATGTCTGGTTTCCTGTCCAAAATTAGCGTCTCTGATCCATAAAGACGCTCGGGTTTAATGACTGTATTGTAGTGTCCCAGTTTTGTATGCTTGGAGATACATTTTTTGTTAAAAATATTTTGGGTTAGTCGATGTGCGGTTTCCATCGTTTGGCATCTAATTTCATTAGCTTTTGTTTCAAGTCCATTTTCCTGAAATGTTTCACCAAGGTACTTGAAGTGCAATACTCGTTTCATTTTGCCATACTTTGTTTCCTTGAATTTTGGTGCATGTTTGTTGCAGGTCATTTCAAAAGATATCTGAAGGCCGACTTTTCCCGCAATTTCTTTCAGGAGTTCAATCTAATTTTGAGCTGTTGAAATGTCTCGGGTTATTATTGCTAGGTACCGGCCGAGGCGGTAAAGACGTGCTCGGTTCACCCGGAAGGACGTGGGTTCGAATCCCCGTCAGGAAGTCGTAAAATTCAAGAAACGAGATTTCCACTTCCGGAGGCGCATATGGCCCTGAAGTTCACTCAGCCTACACCAAAAATGAGTACCAGGTTAATTCCTGGGGGCAAAGGCGGCTGGGCGTAGAGCTAACCACTCTACCCCACCAGGTGCCGCGGTTAACAATGGTGGAAGCCTTTACCTTCCACTCCTCCAAGGGCCTTCATGGCCTGTGCGGAGGTGACTTTGTCTTCGTTTAGTCCGCAAATGCTAAACAATCTATCGCCAGTTTTTCCCTGCCCAAAGTGATTAGTTAGTGTATTATTATTATTATTATTATTATTATTATTATTATTATTATTATTATTATTATTATTATTATTATTATTATTATTATTATTATTATTATTATTATTATTAACAAATACATCGCAATTGGGAAATATCCCGGTGTCAGTGATCACTTGCAGTAGTCTGATAATAAAATAAAGTTAAAACATAATTGTGCGGTTAGGGGCGCGCAGCTGTGAGCTTGCATCCGGGAGATAGTGGGTTCGAATCCCACTGTCGACAGCCCTGAAGATGGTTTTCTGTGGTTTCCCATTTTCACACAAGGCAAATGCTGGGACTGTACCTTAATTAAGGCCACGGCCGCTTCCTTCCCATTCCTAGGCCTTTCCTGCCCCATCGTCTCCATAAGACCTGTCTGTGTCGGTGCGACGTAAAGCAAATAGCAAAAAAAAACATAATTACCCAACAACTACAACAGCAAGAGTACAACAAGCAATTCCATGAAGAGAAAATATTACAAGAAATACTACTAGTTTAACATTGTAAATCCAACATCAACACATAAAAATTCACACACAACTTAAGTATTTCCAGTGCTTAACACTACGGCTTACAATACCATAGTGTACCAGGAAATGTTTATGGGGCCAGAGCATGGGAAGGATCTCAGGTAGTGTTCAGTTACTTATTGGAGAAGGTACAGAGATAGATAGTATCGCAGGGCGAATAATAGATGGTAAAATCTTTTGATAATATTTACTAAAAATATTCATAAAAATTACCCTGCAGTTGAATCGTCAAAATTAAATTTTCAGTCAATGTTTTCCAAAAAATGCAAAATAAAATATCGAGGCTGTTGTATTTTGAGACATCCACTTGATTAAAAATGTCCAAAATAAATATCACTCTTTTAGAGGTCGTAAACACCCTACAGTTCACCTAAGATCTCATAAATGGATTTAAATACCAAAATAACACTTTGCACATTGAATTTCATTAAGTCCAACAATTTTGACGCAAACCTACAGTTTTTCTAACATTTTTGAACATAATATTAACACACGTCCATAAATAAGTTGATAGTTGAAATAAAAATATTTGATCACTTGCTGTATATTCCTACAGTTCATCTAAGTTGATTTTATGAGAAAATAAAATAATGCACTTGCAAACCCTAGAGTTCGTGTACGTGAAATTACTTCAAGTTATAAAAGATTTTTAAGAATAATTTACGGTTCAAAAACAAGACATGAAGTCTCCTTAAATTATTAGGAATAGCAAGCTGAAATTCACAAGAAGCACTTTTCTGTTGTTGGATGAAGCACTATGATTAACTGAGTGCTTTGTTAAAAGTCAGTTAAAGTCTAAGTGGAATTACTCACTCAAAATATAAGAAAAATCACCTGGAATCTGCTTATAAGTGTTGGTGTAGTGCTGTCCTGCGGCTTGGTGACTGGCACTTTCTGCAGCGTGCAGCCAAGGCTCGAACTCAGCACCAGCAGCGTGACAAGTCCGTTCAATGAAGATACCACGTTATTATACCTCGTCGACGTCCCTCGATGGGTACCATGATCGATGAAACCACGTTAATCCCACGTTGGAAACGACGTTCGATGCAGCAGATTTTCGATGTTCTTTTAGAGATAATGTCGGAACACGGAAAGTTCAATTGGCACAATAGAGCTCTCAATTATCATTAAGATTAGTATTATACACTGTCACAAGTCTCAATGCACAGTTCGTATTCTCACGTTCGTTTCATGGAGTTGAATACGTGTCTTAGAATATCATAGTCTATGCCACAGTATGATTTGTAAGTCAGGTTAATGAAGTAATGACTTACAATCACTTTCAAAACGCAAAACACAGTTTCTCACACACAAAGTTTATAGAATAAGGGTTGAACACTGTCACAGTTTATAATAGTTACTGATCATTTCTTAGGTTCGACCGTAGAATAATCATCACAGTCCATAAAACACTTGAAAAAATGCCATTAACAGCAGTCCCTACAACAGTCTTTGGAATAATACTGTTCAGAGATTAAGAATATTTTATGACTGAATTTGCTTAACACGAGTCCGTACGACTTAATATTGCCATAAAAAGCTCTTAATATTCAGTTAGTTTCTTGTAGTGGTGATCGAAAGTTCGAGAAAATGCACGAAAAAATAGTCACATTTAGCCTTATTATTGGTTAAATGTTTAGTGGAATAGTGCCTCACACAGTTCACAATTGTACTAGAATATGAGAAATGCGTCTCAGAATCATTAAAATGGTCACAAATTAGAAGTTTAGTTTATCACACGCAATGTCTTAGAATACTGTCACATTCAATGATAAAGTTCAAAATTACGTGAACAAAGTCCACAATATCGTTAACCGGTAAATGAAATACTTGACATTTCAATTCACAATTTATATTGTAACTTCACTCGGTTAACACACTCCTAAATACTATATAATGACGATTTAGTCGGAGAAAACTTTATCACACTTCCTTCGTCACGACGCGGTAGAAACTTTATTTGCGACGTCTTCGCACAATTTCAAAGGATTCGAGTGTCCCAAACTTCAACTTGTTATATCTTGGAAACCACTGGACGGATTGATCTCAGATTTGCAGGGTTGTACTTTTAATATGCGGGCTCATGTTTATTGATCCGGTCGTTGAGTTTAAAAATGGTTTCTAGGGAATTCTAAGGGGAGGGAAGCTACAGGCAGTGCTGATGTCACTTGACCTTGCTCCACTCATGCGGTCTCCCTCACGCAGTGCAGTGAGAATGAGAACCTTCTCTCACACAGCTGTTTGTGCATCGTAACTTAGCCGTTCGCTCATGAATAAAGATTTATAACTCGTATGTGCCAGGGCCTGTGCCTTCCTGCCACAATAGGTTGAGCTTACAACTAGCTTAACTTTATAACACCGTCATATACAAATTCACACGTAACTTAAGTATTTCAAAATTTTACACTATGACTTACAGTAGATTGAGCATTTTAAATACAGCACGTTCATATACTCATTCACACATACCTTAAATAATTCAGATGCCTTAATACTACAATTTATAGTGGATTGAGCATTACATTAAGATATGACACCATCATGTAGAAATCTACACACAGTTTACAGAATGCTGGAGTCTATTCTTGAAGCATCTTACAATTTTGGGAAAAGGCTCTAAGACAGCTGCAGGTAATACATTCCAATCATCATTCCCCCAGTCTTCATAAGTTTATGTCTTCGCCAATAGGTCCCTTATCAGACAAGGTTGTATCCTCTCACCAATCCTTTTTCAACTTATATTCTGAAGCTGGCTTTTTTACATAAATATAAATTCTGGCTTTGTGTAACGTGACGCAACAAAACGTGTGACGGAAGTGTAACCATATCAACCGTGCGGGTAGTTATATAAGGTATGGATGGATGTTCAGACAGTGTTGCCTAGCAACCGTGCAGGCAGTAATATAAGGTATGGATGGATGTTCAGACAGTGTTGCCTAGCAACCGTGCAGGCAGTAATATAAGGTATGGATGGATGTTCAGACAGTGTTACCTAGCAACCGTGCAGGCAGTAATATAAGGTATGGATGGATGTTCAGACAGTGTTGCCTAGCAACCGTGTAGGCAGTAATATAAGGTATGGATGGATGGTCAGACATTGTTGCCTAGCAACCGTGCAGGTAGTAATATAAGGTATGGATGGATGTTCAGACAGTGTTGCCTAGCAACCATGCAGGCAGTAATATAAGGTATGGATGGATGGTCAGACAGTGTTGCCTAGCAACCGTGCAGGCAGTGATGTAAGGTATGGATGGATGTTCAGACAGTGTTACCTAGCAACCGTGCAGGTAGTGATGTAAGGTTTGGATGGATGGTCAGACAATGTTACCTAGCAACCGTGAAGGCAGTGATGTAAAGTATGGATGGATGTTCAGAGAGTGTTACCTAGCAACCATGCAGGCTGTGTCCTATGGCTGACTGGCATCTGAAACTAGCAGCCGTTGGTGGATGGCCATGACCGAGAGACAAATGTATTGATTTTCGCAAAGGGAAAAGTGGTTTCTTCCTTTCATATTGTGTCGTCGTTGCTACGACTTCCCCTCTTGTCTGTTTTCGGTAGAACAACACCGTTTCGATTAAATTTGGTCACGTAAATTGAATTATCCAACATGCTACATCGACGGGGAGTGCTGAATAATTAGAGACTGCGACATTACCTGAAAATAACGCCCATTTAATCACTGTAATCACGGTCGTAGCTCATTGAATAATTTATTCCCACCACCATGTTGATTGCTGATATTAAGGCTCTGTTAATCTGATGCTGAAAGGCAACAATGATCATAAATTTGTGCTAGCTTCGGCATTAAGCTTCTTGGAACACAACGGTAATACAGATATCGTGCATTAGAAACATAATGTGACCAGAGGAATACCTACGGTAAATACCTCGCGCGCTTCATACCATTCTCATCAAATGATTCACTTCCCTCGACTAGCTCCTTGACAGGACACTATGATAGACTAATGTGATGGTTCTTGTTTCAGGAGAAAGCAACGAGGTTTTCTGTCCTTCTTAACGTGGCACCCCATGCTCACAACGAAAAGCCATGCAATACATAAAGGAATATTTTCTCACAAACAGTCTACAGACATACTTTATAGGTTATACTTGCATATCTTGGCTTGAAACTGAAACTGTTGCTTTCTTAATAAGGGAATTATTTTTGTTTTGTCTTTTCTGGATATGTAATTTTTCAATATGACTTTCCAAAGTTAATTAAATTTCTGATATCTGACTTATCACCAAAATATCATTTTAGCACATGCGTTAAAACTATATAACAAATAACCTCTACGACCTATGTTATCATAATTATATGATACGTTATGTATCTGATCTTTTTCAGGCTCAGACAATTAGTGTAACGAGTGGTGACCTTTTGTATCATACATGACACATTCTGTGTTTTATGGTATAATTATTGTTGCGTCATCTTCTATGCAAGGTAGCCTATAGGTAGCTGCACGGTGTGTGGTCTCCAAGATATTCCACAAGTACTGTTTTAATATTTCTTAGCAGACTACGAAAAACGTAAAATTAAGCAATTTCATCAATTGTGCCGCAAGTTGAAGGGCTAAAGGGCCCGGAAAGATTTAAAATTGTGAATCTTGGATAGCTCTATCAAACTAAAAAACAAATTTCGAAAATCACTTCCGGCCTAAATACAGTTCCGGAATAACAGGCTAAAATCGCTTGTTTCTTTACTCGTTTCCGATTCAAACCTAGCCAAATGAACTTACTTACATAATTCTTTCTGTAATGTGTTCCCTGGTTCAATACTTTTAGAGAAATGTCCACAGCGAATGTAGTTATAAGGGCTCAGCATTAACTCACATTAGCGCTCGTAGTGGTGCTTAAGTGAAATAATGCATTGACTCACATTAGCGCTCGTAGTGATAGAAAAAGGCAAACTCCTAATCTAATCGACCGGATAACGATGATTAAGAAAAGGATTATAATTTTTAGGAATAAATGAAGAACCGAATATATATTCTCATACTCGTATTATATTTTATTTGCCTAAAATTCGTACCTCATATGCCTAGCATGTTTTCAACATTGAGTTGCTTGCCTGAACTGTGGGTTTTTACAGGTATGCTCCTTAAGATCAAACTGAGCAGAAAAGACTTGATGTCAAAATCTCCCCCAACCCACCCCCCCTCACACACACACGCAGAGAACCGCCAAAGGGCCCTTGAAAAAGTTTGCCCCCTCCCCCCCGCATCTAAAATATTATTTTTGCAGACTTGTCATACAGTATTTTGTTATCTAAGAGCCCATTTAACACAAAAATATTTTAATGTCTAAATTTGGCCTTGTCTTCAGATATTAAAGAAAATTAGATTTTCATGTGCCTACACTTAAAAAAATGTTTCTTAAGTGTTAATAAAATAAACTTCCCTGTAATTATTATTGAAGTGTCAATTTAGTACAATGAGCGTATGTTCCGTTATACAAAAAGTAGTTTTAAAAATATTTCCATGAGTACATATCATCTCAAAGGGGAATAATCATTTAAAATTCAAAATAAAATAAGAAATGAATGTTTTCAGAAATGGTGGTGTTCCATGTCGTTTTGAAATGCTGAATATATCTCGAAGATTTAGAATATTACGTAAAGATGGGGGAAGATATGAAAGTGAAACATTCCCTAGACTTTAAAATAGTAAAATAATTCAAGCTTGTAGTTTTATTACTAGTCTACCAGCTCCGCGATGTGGGGGCAGCGTGCTTGCCCCTTACCCGAAACACCCGGGTCCGATTCTTGGCCAGTCCAGGATTTTTAATTTTGAACTGAAGGCTGAAACCAGATTCACTCAGCCTCGTGAGCCAAACCAATCAGTGAGGACCGTCTCGTAAGAAGAGCAACGGCCCAGACACGAAAGCCCAGCAGTTCGGCTGATAATGTCGTCTCGCTTATCACGTGTCACTCCAAAACCTGCAGGACATTTCATTGGACAGCAGCCTTCTTTGTAGGCCAAGGCCCTAAAGGGCTGTTGTGTTACGGGTACGTTGTTCTCTTCTTCTAATTTTAATAATAATGTTATTTTGCTTTACGTCCCTCTCACTACTTTTACGGTTTCCGAAGAGGCCGAGGTGTCGGAATCTTGTCCCACAGGAGTTCTCCTAACTTTATGAAACTGTTGACACTGTGATTATAGTCTAGGATCTCCAATTTTCTGCGGAATCCAAACCGCAGGAACATGAGTCTTCATTTTTAAAATCCTACTTCAAAATTCGAAATGCGGCCGCCTTATTGAGAACCAGTGGTGATGTCGCTCAACTTTTAAGCCCCGTGATATTATTATTTTTTTGTATATAGTTAACTATCTGATCCTCATTATGGTGGTGCAAGATATGTGAAATATTTCAACTTAGATCTTTGGCCGGTAAGATTCTATCATTTAAAGTTCAATACTGTGCCAATATTGCCAAAGAATTTTCCGGTAGCCCTGAAAATCGTTTTCCGTGGTTTACCATTTCCACACCAGGGAAATGCTGGGACGGTACCTTAATTAAGGCCATGGTCGATTCCTACCAGCCCTTCCCTATCTCATCGTCGGGCCGAATGACTCAGACGGTTGAAGCGCTGGCCTTGTGACCCGTACTTGGCAGGTTCGATTCTGGTTCAGTTCGGTGATATTTGAAGGTACTAAAATACGTCAGCCTCGTGTCTATAGATTTACTGGCACGTAAAAGAACTCCTGAGGGACAAATATCCGGCAACTCGGCGCCTCCAACAGCCGTCAAAAGTAATTAGTGGGACGTAAAAACATTATTATTATTATTATTATTATTATTATTATTATTATTATTATTATTATTATTATTATTATTATTATTATTATTATTATTATTATTATTATTATTATTATTATTATTATTATTCCTACCCCTTCGTCGCCATAAAACCTATCTGTATCGGTATGACGTAAACAAAATTTTAAAAAGAAAAAAGTTCACCTTCTAAATATATGTACTGAGTGTCAGTATTTCTCCCACAATATTATCACACCAGCAAAAGTACCCGCGCTTCGCTACGGTATTCCATATTTTATACGAATTTCTCCGTAAATTACTGTAAAAGCAGTGAGTAAGATTATATTAGATTGCATGCCCCTTAGCGCTATCCTAAAAACAAAACAGGAAGGACAGATACGTCGTTTCCGATGTTAGGTAAACAATGGGGAAGTTTTGAGGATAATGGCAGGCCACATTTCTTACTGCCAATCACAATCGAGTTCGGGAGTTTCTACTATAACGGCAGGCTCACTTGGCAACTGCCATTCACAATAGAGATGGAGAGTTCTCATTATAAAGACAGGACCTTTTTCGTAATATAAGTCATAGTCGAGTTCGAAAGATTTGATTAAAACCGATAAATGCAGCGCTATCTAACGTATCAACAATCGAGGCACGAAAATAGGACCAAAGTTGTTGATCTCTCCAAATAGAACGGCGATTATTCTTTCTGATTTGTGATACGACTTGCCGTTTAGCCACCAATTATCCCGAAACGAAGGTCTACGCCGTCATTAAAATTGCATTTATATTTCAATATTTTCTGGGGCCAAAAGTTATACATTTGTATAGCTTGGAATTGTTCCTCAAAAAAGTGTGTCCAGGTTTCGGGATTCGCACTCGCATACATACAGAATAATTAAGGAATAAAGTAATACAGTTAAGAAAGTTGAAATTAATACAAAATAGGATTATAACTTAGGACAGCCGGATAGGTCAAATATGTAAATACCAAGTGGATGTATTGGAAAATCGAATGTTCCTCAATAAATTATGATGGTATGAATTACGGATATAAGAAAGAGCTAACAAGGGAGAAATTTAGGTGCAGGGATTCTTAGGTAAGCAGATAAAAAATGACTTATGGTGTTATTACTTAAGCTATTCGAGGACAGTTATAACACCCAACGATATTCCGCCAATATCCCGCAGAATGACCGATTGACGTCTCTCTTGCTTTCTACCCAAGAAACAACAATAAGTTCACAGGAATGATGACGAAAATGGCAATACTATACTTCCCTGCTGGCAAGCAGTCAGAAGTGTTGCCAGAGTAACCTGTAGGTTCGTTGTCGGTCTGTCGGTCACTCAATGCAGAGAATGATACGCGCAGAAAGTAGTAATTCTCTCCGTCGTTTGAAGAGTAAGCTAAATTATGAATATAACAAAAGTTGTTTATAACGAAGAGGCGTTTCACGTACACTCCACGGATTTCACAGAAAACCAATAGTATAATGGAAAATGGAGGAAAATAAATTGTTCTTGTTTTCCCATAAACACTCCGTCTATTCAAAGATTTTAAATCATTTGCATATCAAAAACCTTCCCCTGGATGAGTATGTTCTAAATATGACGTTTGGTCGAGATCTATCTTGCCGTTTCGCCGTGATTGTGGATCAAACAAACAGACACAAAAAATAAAAACCACCGATTCGGTTTTGAGTTGACCTAAAACGGATAAATATCTAAAAATTTGGCAAATCGAAGGAAATTACAGACAGCGGACCCCTACAACTTTAGTTGTATAGATAGTGGTTTACGCAGGCGCAACGACACCTTTTTAATAAATGAAAATCTACAGCGTGTTTCTAGTCATTCGACCGGGCCAGGAATGGAATGAATGAAGCCCCCATCTAGCAGCGAAGATAGGAACTATGCCGGCTGCCGAAGCCTGTCGCACTCCTCTGGGGCAATGATTAACAGATGAAATGAGAGTGTTGCTGAAATGAAAGACGACGGGGAAAACCGGAGTACCCAGAGAAAAACCTGGCCTGCCTCTGCTTTGTCGAGAACAAATCTCATAAAGTGAGCGGAATTTGAACCACGGAACTCAGCGGTGAGAGACCGGCGCGCTGCCGCCTGACCCACGGAAGCGCGTACTTTTTTTATTTATTTTTTTTAATCAAAGGGAAGAAATAGAAGCCACTTGGAGAGACTTACAGCTAACCGACGAGTGACTGTTGCTTATTGCAGTGGTAGCGACTTGTTGTGTAGGAGGTAAAAAGATCCATTTCTTGAGGAACATCGATCAAGAGCGAGGTAATTTGAGCGAGTAGCGTCGCTTCTTGTCGACCGAGAACACGCCATGTTCATAGCGAAGTAGGGCACACCGACGCTATATTAATATCAGACCAAGGGCAGACTTCTTACCGTCTTACCTTGATGTGCCTTAGAGTCGACATTGGAGAATAAGCCTTAACCTATATTTGGCGGTCAGATGTTATCAGCCATGTAGTCTACCTTAAGGAGTGGTATCGAACATTATACAGTATATACAGATACCAGATGAAAAGGATGCTCGACAAAATAGGAATGGGGGACTACTGTGGAAAAGAGATTCAAAACAGAGAAAAGACATTCAGCAAGAAAGTAACGTTTAGAGTGAAGGATGTTGAGAAACAGATGATTATAGCAGAATGCAAGACTAAAATAACATTATTGGAATTCTGTGAAATGATCGAAAATGTCAATAAGGAAAAAAAGGTTTGAGGTGTGGTGTGGTGGCTAATGGTGATATATTATAAAAAATACGAGTCAGAGAGAAAAACATAAAGAAAATCATTGTTTATTTGTGAAAAAACAATGGAAGAGGCTCACCTATAGAGAGTATGGAGGAGAACTGACGCACTTGAAGTTAAATTTTTGGGTCGCGAACATAAAACAGAAAGAGAGAAAAATTCTATACAGTTGTTCAGTCATTAAATGAATAATAGATTACACTGGGATGAATAGCAATTTTTGTATTAAAAAAGAAATGGAAAATAACTAAAAGAATGAAGGGTGGGATAGTACTGCACTACATCTAGGACAAAAAGAAAGTATAAAAAAGGGATGATTATTTGTGGAATGAATATAAACAGTTTTAGCTTTAAGGGTAATGTTTAATATTGTAATAGTCAAATAATTGTAAAAAGGATCATTTATGTCCCTCTCTGTGGTGTTATGGTTAGTGTGATTAGCTACCACCACGGAGGCCCAGGTTCGATTCCCGGCTCTGCCACGAAATTTGAAAAGTGGTACGAGGGCTGGAATGGAGTCCACTCAGCCTCGGGAGGCCAACTGAGTAGAGGGAGGTCCGATTCCCACCTCAACCATCCTCGAAATGGTTTCCCGTGGTTTCCCACTTCTCCTCCAAGCAAATGAGGATACGGTATATAACCTAAGGCCACGGCCGCTTCCTTCTCTTTCCCTTCCGATATTCCTTTCCCCCAAAAGGCCCCTGTTCAGCATAGCAGATGAGGCCGCCTGCTCTGGTCCTCCTCCCTAGTTGTATTCCCAGACTCAAAGTCTCACGCTCCAGGATACCACCCTTGAGGTGGTGGAGATGGGATCTCTCGTTGAGTCCGACGGAAAACCCAAACCCAGACGTTAAACAGATTAGGAAAGAAAGGAAGAAAGAAAGGAAAGGAAAAAAGAATAATCGAATAAATGCATTGCAATAAATTATTGCTCTCTCGCCAGTTTCCGGAACTATGGGATGGGTGTGTTCTATTCTACCTGTTTTACTTTATACTAATACAGGCAGGTTTTCGACGACTTTGGGATAGGAAATAGCTAGGAATGGGAAGGTAGCGCCCATGATGTTTATTAAGGTACACCCCAGGCAGGATTTCGTTGTGAAAAAAAAAAAGAAACCCTGCAATGATATCCTTAGGGATGCAAATGTTGGGGCTCAGAAACACCATGTACGGTTGAAATATGACGCGAGTGCAATAACAGGTATAATTTGAAAACAATATTCTCTTAACTAATGCAGATATCGAGCTCGAATAATAATTATTATTTTACGATTATTATTATTATTTTACAATTATTATTATTTTTGTATGTATAGCTGCGAAGTGTTACATCCATTTGGTATTATTATTATTATTATTATTATTATTATTATTATTATTATTATTATTATTATTATTATTATTATTATTATTATTACATCATGCGTATAGTACGCGAACTTTTTCTTGAGCCCTAGTTCCCATTCAGTACTATGGAGCTCAGGGCTCAAGAAAAAGTTCGCGTACTGTACATGCGATAGGAACGCGTCGTTTTTGAGGTTATGTCATGAAACAGGCACTGTATATAGACATTTATATCGGTTCAGTTAATGTAAATACCTGTAAATTAATATTATAATTTATTCCTACCTGTATTTATAAATTGTAATCCATATTGTGAAACACACTGTAACTTCCAGAATGATATAAACACTACAACGATTGAGAATATTCCGTACATTATAAACTGTGTATTAGACAGTCTAGAACTTTCGCGAAGATATATTTTGTAATGTAACTTTCTAGAAGTCTGGTCAGTCAGATATATTAGGAGACGATCTTGACGGTGAAGTTAGTTACTGTTAGTTATCATTTGGAAGTTATTGGTTGACGAGTTAGGTGTACCAAGGTGATACTTGTAATTGCGTGACATGCTTGACGCAGTCATATGTCTTCAACTGTGTTTCAAAGTTGTAATCTCCATGTGCAGCGATTGGTAGTTGTTTTTTAATCATGGTGGCTTTGTTGATATTCTCGAAGTGAAGTGTTTGTTGTGATACTGTGATTAAGGTTCTGTGTGTTGTGTGTTAATTTGTGAATATATGTGAATAAAATTAATTGTACCAACTGACAGCATCTCGTGCGCGTCTTTGTAGATAGTTAAATAATGTAGAATTGCTCCCTAAAAGGCTAATCTGGAAAATCCAATTAAATATTCTTCTTCTTCTTCTTACTGACCTTTGTGCAATTATCGAGGGTCGGAACATTTTTAGATATTTGGCCCTGTTTTACGGCCGGATGCCCTTCCTGACGCCAATACTATGTGGAACATGTGGCGTATTTCCGTGGTCGTTTGTAGTGTGATGTGTTGCGATAAATTCGAACGCAAACACCCAGCCCCAGAGCAAGAGAAATTAACCAGATCCGTTTAAAATCTACGTCCCATCCGGAAACCGAACTCAGGACCCTCTGAACCGAACGCCGCTACTTTGACCATTCATCCAAGTGATCGGCCGTATGTAACAGCCGCCATTGCTGCCAGCCTGTATAGTTACTTATGAAAATCACTAAATATTATCAAACCAGACAGTATCTCAATGCAAATAACAACAAAGGATATTCGTTTACCATGATACTTAAAATGTAATCCTACACCAGTAAGTTATTAAATATATTATTCGTAGATATTACTGTTATACTTACCTGATATTATCCTAATAGTTTTAAAATCATAAAGGAAAATAAAATATTAATCACTTTCACTCCGAAAGTACCTTTGCTAGCGAGACCCTCACCAGGATTACTTGATTCATGAACTGGAAAAAATCCAAAGAAAAGCAACTCGATTTGTTCTGGGTGATTTCCGACAAAACAGTAGCGTTACAAAAAGGTTGCAGCAAAGTTTAGGCTGGGAAGACATGGGGGAAAGGAGACGAGCTGCTCGACTAAGCGGTATGTTCCGAGGTATCAATGGAGAGATGGCGTGGAATGACATCAGTAGCCGAATAAGTTTGAGTGGTGTCTTTAAAAGTAGGAAAGATCACAATATGAAGATAAACTTGGAATTCAAGAGGACAAATTGGGGCAATATTCGTTTATAGGTAGGGGAGTTAGGGATTGGAATAACTTACCAAGGGAGATGTTTAATAAATTTCCAATGTCTTTTTGCAATCATTTAAGAAAAGACTAGGAAAACAACAGATAGGGAATCTGCCACGTGGGCGACTGCCCTAAATGCAGATCAGTAGTGATTGGTTGATTGACCTAGCGTTTACTGTGCACTACGTCTTCTGGTATGGCGATACCGTAGATGTTATTCAACGGCGCTCAACCACAAAGGAAGACGTGTCTGAGGTATGACTGATGCTAGCTATGCCATTCGTTATACAGCCAGTCCCTGTTTTGAATGGTGTAATAATGTCGCTCACTGGGCCGGTTGGTGCAGAATTTCAGTGGGGTTGGCAGTTTGATATGTAATAGCAACTTCTGGTTCGGTGAGGAAAGCAACGGGAAAGTACCTCACTCCTCATCTCCCTAGTACGCCTCTTCAGTGACACTTGGGCTATCTATGACAGCTGATGGCGGAGCTGCTGAGAATCAAACCAGTCTTCGGGCTGAATACCCAACATACATACACTCCCAAATCTTCTGGTAATATTCACGATGTTATATTGCAAATACTTCATCTCCTCGCAAATCCCGAAAAATGCTGTCAGTATCCGAGCTGAAAGATAACTGAAAGATGAAGTATCGGCGAGCGGGGTGGAAACACAGAATACAACCTACCAGTTTGAAAATAACTACTGTTTGAGTAGAAATGGGGGAGAAAATGTAAGATTTCTCTCTTAGGTGACACCGTACAGTGAACTGCTGGGATACACCTGGGCATGAAATGATATGTCTAAAATTCGTTATCGTTACAATGGTTTCCCTAGTCAAAATAGAAAAATTAAGATACTCGCCCGTAAAAAGACGACAGGAAAAGGAACTATTTTGCCATTTAAGTAACGGCTTTTTTTTCTTCTGAAAAGCACTGATATTCCACAGTTATTAATGACACGGTATTCCTCTGTGGATCAACAGTCAGCATCCGGATATCAAGATTCTACTGTAGTTTCAAGTCCGGCCTTCTTTTAGGGCAGGAAGAAATCCAATAGGCACTTCATATCGTACGATGTCGGCACTCTCGATACTTGACAAAAACAATTCAAATTCATTAACAGGTCACCGTACACCGTTCTTCTTCTTCTTCTTCTTCTCCTTCTTTAACTGTTTACCCTCCAGGGTTGGTTTTTCCCCGGACTCAGCGAGGGATCCCACCTCTACCGCCTCATGGGCAGAATCCTATAGAGCTTCAGACTCTGGGTCGGGGATACAACTGGGGAGAATGACCAGTACCCCGCCCAGGCGGCCTCACCTGCTATGCTGATCAGGCCCTTGTGAAGGGATGGGAAGAGTGGAAGGGACAGGCAAGGAAGAGGTAAAGAAGCGGCCGTGGCCTTAAGTTAGGTACCAGTACACTGGAACTATAGGCCTACTATAATTGAGATCTTACCAGAGACTTACATGCGCTCTCCTTTACATCCTTACTACAACCCCTGTCCGTCTCTGTGGTGTAGTGGTTAGTGTGATTAGCTGCCACCTCCGGATGCCCGGGTTCGATTCTCGGCTTTGCCACGAAATTTGAAAACTGGTACGAGGACTGGAATGGGGTTCACTCAGCCTCCGGAGGTCAACTGAATAGAGGTGGGTTCAATTCCCACCTCAGCCATCCTTTAAGTGGTTTTCCGTGGTTTCCTACTTCTCCTCCAGGCAAGTGCCGGGATGGTGCCTAACTTTTAAGGCCACGGCCGCTTCCTTCCCTCTTCCTTGTCTATCCCTTCCAATCTTCCCATCCCTCCACAAGGCCCCTGTTCAGCATAGTAGGTGAGGCCGCCTGGGCATTCTCCCCAGTTGTATCCCCCGATGCAATGTCTCACACTCCAGGACACTGCCTCTGAGGCGATAGATGTGGGATCCCTCGCTGAGTCCGAGGGAAAAACCAACCCTGAAGGATAAACAGGTTACGAAGAAGAAGATGAAAACTACAACCCCTAAATATTATCATAAACATGTGAAGAGATCTGTAACCTTTCTTAACAACCACGTTAATATGCTTACTCCAATGAAGATCATTCCTCATGTTAACAGCTAGGTACTGACAGTGTTCCTCGTGAGATGCTATCACCCAACAACACAAGAATTGAAAGTGAAACGACTGTCCCTCTCCTTTAGGCAGTCATTGGATATAATAATAATAATAATAATAATAATAATAATAATAATAATAATAATAATAATAATAATAATAATAATAATAATAATAATAATAATAGCGTGTGGCATCCGGAGAGGCCTGGTGCAGGTCTTTTGATCTGACGTCCGGAAGCGACCTGCGCGTGTCAGGGGAATTAACCAGTTATAGTTAAAATTCCCGACCCTGCCGGCCAAAGGCCATGGAGCCGGACGGTAATTGGATAATCATATTATATTGGATATTTATGAACGCCGTGTTTTGTTGCAGGTGACGATGTCGTACCTGGAGATCTACAATGAGAATATTCGCGATCTTCTAAATCCTAGTTCGGGCTTCCTGGAGTTGCGTGAGGATCCTCGAGGGAGGAATATCCAAGTGGCTGGGCTATTCGAGATCTCCACCACTTCTACCGAAGAGGTAAGTCACAGAAACTCTTATCACTGCATACCATACATAGCAGAGTCTATGCTATACCGTTTGAACTCAGCGGTGTGATTACGTACCGTAGTCTAATATTCTTTAAGGTGATATCAGTGGAGAAGTCGATTGGTCGCTGTCCTTCTGTTTTCAAGATTTTGGAATCGATCCGGCCTGAGATCGATTTCATTTGAAGGAGCATTAATGACAGAATTCCATGCTTTTTATTTCCGGTGCATTAACTACCTCCTTTCTTCCTTCCTTCTTTTCTTTCTTTCTTTCTTTCTTTCTTTTCTTTCTTTCTTTCTTTCTTTATCCGTTTACCCTTCAGCGTTCACTTTTCCTTCAGACTCAGTGAGGGATCCCACCTCTAACGCCTCAAGAACAGTGTCCTGGAGCATGAGACTTTGGGTTGGGGGGAGTACCAGTACCTCGCCCAGGCGGCCTCACCTGCTATGCTCAACAGGGGCTTTGTGGAGGGATATGAAGATCTGAAGGGATAGACAAGCAAGAGGGAAGGAATCAGCCGTGGCCTTAAGTTAGGTATCATCCCGGCATTTGCCTGGAAGAGAAGTGGGAAACCACCGAAAACCACTTCGAGGATAGCTGAGGTGGAATCGAACTCACCTTTACTCAGTTGACCTGCGGAGGCTGAGAGGACCCCGTTCCAGCACTCGTACCACTTTTCAAATTTCGTGACGGAGCCGGGAATGGAACCCGGGCCTCCAGGGGCGGCAACGAATCACACCAATCACTACACCACACAGGTGGACATGGAATAGTATTAACAAAAATCCTCCTGGATTCCTTTTATTATGACAACGGTTAAGATATGAGACAGTAAAATTATTTTAAATACCACCTAGCCAACAACAAAGTTATAGTTGTTGCTTTAAATAATTGACATAACCTGCCCTTTTCTAATCTTGACAGTAAGTATGATCACTTATTAAATAATCAAATGAAGAGCATAATCAGAATACTTCAGACATATAAAAAGAATGTTTTGCACTGTAAGTCGTGGAGTGTATGTCAACTCTTGTTCCGTATCTCCACGGGGCTGATTATGAAGTGGAGAACTTTTACGACCGGATGCCCTTCTTGACGTCAATCCCATCAGAGGAATTTATGAGAAGAAATGAATCACGCGATACGTGATAGTAGAAAGGAAAGGGGTGAAATCCGGTGCCTGCATGTAGCCTACTCCTGTCGAATACACGAAGAGGTCTGCTCAGAGCTTTACGTCGCCTGCGACAGACGAATCACAATCAATAGTGTCATATACCCCCATTCCATACATACACAGCGGTGAGGTTTGGGAGTGAATTCAGGCTTTTGGCACGCTATCTAGTGACTGGAAATTGTACACCACCACTTCTTCAATATTCTGATGGTGAAACTTTTCTGACCAGCGGGACTCGGACCGGATAACCACGGTGTCAGACCTTATAACGAACATGTTCGCCAGACGGGCTGTACTGTTAATCGCGGAGTATTTTGCACAAATAGTTGTTTCAGCTAATTTCCTGTTGCCCTCATGCTCTGAAAATGAAAAAAGTAAGTTAATATTGTTTATACGTACAAGAATGTTAACATTCTTCACATAATATGTAAAATGAAACCCAAATATATCAGATACAAATTTCGTCGATTTTTTTAAGTTATCAACAAGTAAAGGAAATTGTTATTCGGAGAAATCTGAACTGAAATGAACTGAATTGAATTGAATTGAATTGAATTGAATTGAATTGAATTGAATTGAATTGAATTGAATTGAATTAGTTTAATGAGAGTATATTTAATATTTATCTGAGTATTTGGTGGTAAGTTATAATTTATTTGTCAGAACTATTTTCCTGTACATTCGAATTGATTCTCAGTGGACGGCGTGACATGACACAAGGGGCAATCATAAAGTTTCCGTTCGATGACTGTAGAGTCCTGAATCGAGATTTCAATCAGACAAAATCGCCGTGAGCACTGAGGCACTCATCCCATCAGGTTGAACATCCCCGTGCGGGAAAACACTGTGTCCTGCTGAGTGAAGAAGGCCAGCGCCTGCTGCACATGCTCGTCGACCCTTTCAAGGCCTGTCTGAGGGGAGCGAAGGCGTGATAATAGTATGGGAAGAGATCAGGACTACAGGGCGGGTCCTCGAGTGTCTCTCAGTTGAGTTGTCGTCCGTGATGGACGAGCCTGACCTCCCAGGTCACCGCCGTCGAAACGCGACCCGCACAGAACTTGCTTCACCATTCCATAACAGTGGTCTTCGACAGACATGCTGCCCCATACACAGTCTTCATTCTCCGATGGATGTCCACCGGTGTTCGTTCTTCGGCAGCCAAGAACAAAATAACAACACGTTGATCCTGTTTGGACGCATTTGGTAATAACGTCGCCGTAGTTCACATGGCCGCATTTAACGCACGCACCTCGGCACGACACGACTGTTACATTAATCCCTTTGCCTACATGTCCGTGATCATATGCTCGCATCGGAGTCGCTCTACATTGCGTGTTCACTGCAGCAACACCCTCAAACGGAAACTTTCTGATCACGCATTTTAAATACCAATTACATAATACTTTTAGTTATATGAAATCGTATAACTCTCAGGCTATAAACTATATTAGCCTGTTGGCAAACCCTTTCTCGAGGTTGACATTTTACACCGTGGAAGCAAAGGCGACTAGGATCAACTCTTACAGTCATTTACTGAAATATTGCTCTGTATTGTTTACAGGTGATGAGACTGCTGCAGAAGGGAAACCGCGCTCGAACTGTGGAACCCACAGCAGCCAATAAGACATCGTCTCGCTCTCATGCACTTCTCAGTGTTACGGTGCGTCAAACATCACCTTTACGACAAAACTCAGACCGGCCGAGAGCTCGCGTCAAGCAAGGCCGTCTGTTTATGATAGATCTGGCGGGATCTGAACGAGCATCACAGACCAAGGTAAGTTGGAATCACAACAGCCGAAGAGTAGTTCTCCTTTTCAATTTAGATATGACAAGTATCTCAGAACAAGGTAGCAGAATCTGAGTGTCAAAATAGCTACAAAAATTCAAGGCCTTTTCAATTTAGGTTCAGTGAACAAGCTTCTCAGACCAAGTGGGTTGAAACTGCGAATAAAATAATTGTAAACAAAGTCTCTTCTTCAATATAAATCTAGCAGGTTCTGAACAAACATCTAAGATTGGGTGACAAAGGGTGACATACCAGGTGAAACATCCGCCCCTATTTCTTCGGATTTACGCAACCCCTCTTTTTATAATCTAAGTGAAAAAATTCCTCTGACGTCCGATAATAATTTCTTGTGTAGTTTTTGTGTGAAATACGTGTATTCGTTGCTGAGAGAACAGGAGTGAGGAGGTAATAATGTATGAATACATAGAACTATAAAAAGAACGCTCCATGTTAACAAGAAACTTCATTGATAGTGAAATGTTACGGTATAAGAACAGCATCAACCGACTTCTCCCAGGGTGGTAACGGGTCACTATAGTGTTGTGTGTTCAGAAGTTCAAATTCACCACTTGCTGATACACAACTATATATTTTTTTTCAATTAGCTTTACATCACACCAACACAGATAGGTCTTACAGCGACGATTGGATAGGAAAGTGATAGGAGTGGGAAGGAACCGGCCGTGGCCTTAATTAAGGTACAGCCCCAGCATTTACCAGGTGTGAAAATGGGCAACCACAGAAAACCACGTTGAGGGCTGCCAACAATGGGGTTTGAACCCACTATCTCCAGGATGCAAGCTCACAGCCGCGCGACCCTAACCGCATGGCCAACTCACTCGGTAGAATATTTGTCTGCGTTTATTTCAATCCTACAGTACATGAGCCCTAATAATTAAGGTCAATAGTAATTATGAATACGTATCTATCTCACTTGGCATGCACATTTGCGGTGCAACGTGCGCAGATTAGTCGCCTGGCTGGTGATCAGATCGTATTATATGTTTTCTCTTTCGAATATTTTATAAATGTATTTATTCAAAATTAGTTTCGGCAGACTGAAGAAGCTAACAGTTATAAATTAACTCAGTCGAAAGTAAAAATAGATGGCTTCAGATAACATCAAAGGAAGGTTCTGAAACTAACGGAAATCATGCCTGTCCCTCAACTGGTGTCAAACATGTATACTACTATTAAATAATACGATATTTCTTTACTCTTTATTGTTGTTTATTGAATTTAATGTTTTCGTTCATGTCATAGCAAATCTTAGGAGAAAAATAAATCCAGAAGGAAATACAAAAATACTAAAATTAAGCTCCGAAAAAGTGAACCTTCCTATTTTTCCAAAAATCTAGAAACAACACTTTCATTGAATACTTCTCTTCTATATCAGTCTTTTATGAAGAACCTAGAATCGTTAAAAGAAAAAATCACTGGAAAGCATAAATTCACATTTCGATGTCTAAAATGTATGTTTGTTAAATCATCTTCACGTGTCCCTATGTCCTCCCCTCGATTTTATCAACCGCTTAACTTTCTATCACTTCTATCACTGTCGTCCATCATTTCAGTAATAATTTCTTCTAAATCAATTTCGAAGTTTGATTGATTTGCTCTTAGAACTCGTAGATAATAATCAGTATGATTTTCCAATCAGTATGTCCTGATTTATGAGATGGCCTTGCTCGTAGGTCCATCTTGTAAAAATTAGTTACAAAGCACTGTCACAAAAAAACAATCTATGTTTCATTACACATCATAATGTGCAGCAAAAATTGTTCTATTTTAGTTTTGAAGTGATCTAAAAATTCTTATTAGAAATTTCAGTTCTTACAGCTTTCAATCAATCAATCAATCAATCAATCAATCAATCAATCAATCAATCAATCAATCAATCACTACTGATCTGCATTTAGGGCAGTTGTCCAGGTGACAGATTCCCTATCTGTTGTTTTCCTAATCTTTTTTCTTAAATGATTTCAAAGAAATTGGAAATTTATTGAACATCACCCTTGGTAAGTTATTCCAATCCCTAACTCTCCTTCCTACAAATGAATATTTGCCCCAATTTGTCCTCTTGAATTCCAACTTTATCTTCATATTGTGATCTTTCCTACTTTTAAGACACTACTCAAATTTATTCGTCTACTGATATCCTCCCACACCATCTCTCCGCTGACAGCTCGCAACATACCACTTAGTAGAGCAGCTCATCTTCTTTCTCGTAATTCTTTCCAGCCCAATCTTTGCAACATTTTTGTAACGCTACTCTTTTGTCTGACATCACCCACAACAAATTGAGCTGCTTTTCTTTGGATTTTTTGCAGTTCTTGAATCAAGTAATCCTGGTGAGGGTCCCATACACTGGAACCATCATACTCTAGTTGGGGTCTTACCAGAGACTTATATGCCCTCTCCTTTAAATCCTTACTACAACCCCTAAACACCCTCATAACCATGTGCAGAGATCTGTATCCTTCATTTACAATCCCATTTATGTGATTACCCCAATGAAGATCTTTCCTTGTATTAACACCTAGATACTTACAATGATCCCTAAAGGGAACTTTCACCCCATCAACGCAGTAATTAAAACTGGGAGGACTTTTCCTATTTGCGAAACTCATAACCTGACATTTAACCCCGTTTATCAACATACCGTTGCCTGCTGTCCATCTTACAACACTATCGAGGTCACCCTGCAGCCGCTCACAATCTTGTAACTTATTTATTACTCTATACAGAATAACATCATCCACAAAAAGCCTTACAACTGATTCCACTTCTTTACTCATATCATTTAGATATATATAAGAAAACATAAAGGTCCAATAAGCCGTGCGCGTAGAGGCGCGCGGCTGTGAGCTTGCATCCGGGAGATCGTGGGTTCGAGCCCCACTGTCGGCAGCCCTGAAAATGGTTTTCCGTGGTTTCCCATTTTCACACCAGGCAAATGCTGGGGCTGTACCTTAATTAAGGCCACGAGTAGTATAATTGGATGGTTCGGCGGCCACCTCCACCTCAGGCTCCCAGTGGCCACCTCCACCTCCACCTCAGCCAGAGGCCTCCCAGTGGCCACCTCCACCTCCACCTCAGCCAGAGGCCTCCCAGATGCCTCCTCCACCTCCACCTCAGCCAGAGGCCTCCCAGAGGTCTCCTCCACCTCCCGCGGGAAATTTGAATTTGTAAACAAAGCCACGTGCTTTTTGACAGCTGTCATCGACAACAACGCATCGCAAACCTCAGTACTACCATCTTGACGGGCCTAAACCCCAGTAGTGCCAACTTAACCTAACTAGCATGAGGTAAACAAAGCCACGTGTTTTTTGACAGCCACGTGCTTTTTGACAGATTTGTAAACAAAGCCACGTGCTTTTTGACAGACAACAACGCATCGCTAACCTCAGTACTGCCATCTTGACGGGAATAAACCTCGGTGGTACCAACTTAACCTAACTAGCTCGAGATAAACAAAGCCACGTGCTTTTTGACAGCCACGTGCTGTTTTGACAGCTGTCATCCGCCATCTTTAAACTACAGAGCGCTGTGCTGCCCTCTTTCGTCACCTGTCATCGGCAGTGCTGCCATCTTGACGGGCCTAAACCTTAGTGCTACCAACTTAACCTCACTAGCTCGAGATAAACAAATCCACGTGCTTTTTGACAGCCACGTGCTTTTTTGACAGCTGTCATCCGCCATCTTTAATCCATAGAGCACAGTGCTGCCCTCTTTAGCTACTTACCTTTGAAATGTGGTGGCGGATAATTTGAAAAAATGCTTTTTTGACAGCAGCCATCTTTGAGCGCCGTGCTACACTCTTTAGCTAGTTACCTGTGGTGGCAGGCAATTCCACATGACAGCAGTCATCTTTAATCAAGAGAGCACCGTGCTGCCCTCTATGTGGTGGCGGCAAATTGAAAAATTCTACATGCTCTTGTTTGGAAACAAACTCACGCGCTTTTTTGACAGCCGTCATCCGCCATCTTTAATCAACAGAGCACAGTGCTGTACTCTTTAGCTAGATACCTTTGAAATGTGGTGGCGGCAATTTGAAAAATTCTATGTGCTCTTGTTGGGAAACAAAGCCACGTGCTTTTTTGACAGCTGTCATCCGCCATCTTTAATCAATAGAGCACTGTGCTGCTATCATGCGGGCAATTTCGTCAGCTGTCATCCGCCATCTTTAATCCAGAGAGAACAGTGCTGCACTCTATGTGGCGGCGGTAAATTCCACGTGCTTTACAAACCCATGTGCTTTTCTGACAGCTGTCATCCGCCATCTTTAATCTAGAGAGAACAGTGCTGCACTCTATGTGGTGGCGGTAAATTCCACGTGCTTTACAAACCTATGCGCTTTTCTGTCATCCACCATCTTTAATCTAGAGAGAACAGTGCTGCACTCTATGCGGTGGCGGCAAATTCTACGTGCTTTACAAACCTATGCGCTTTTCTGTCATCCACCATCTTTAATCTAGAGAGAACAGTGCTGCACTCTATGTGGTGGCGGCAAATTCTACGTGCTTTACAAACCTATGCGCTTTTCTGTCATCCACCATCTTTAATCTAGAGAGAACAGTGCTGCACTCTATGTGGTGGCGGCAAATTCTACGTGCTCTTATTTGGAAACAAATTCTACTCGCTCTTCAGCTGTCATCCACCATCTTTAATCAAGAGAGCACCGTGCTGCCCTCTTTGTGGTGGCGGATAATTTGAAAAAATTCTTTTCGACAAGCAGCCATCTTTAATCCAGAGAGAACAGTGCTGCCCTCTTTAGCTACTTACCTTTGAGGCGGTTAATTTGAAAAATTCTTTTCGACAAGCTGCCATCTTTAATCCAGAGAGAACAGTGCTGCCCTCTTTAGCTACTTACCTTTGAGGCGGTTAATTTGAAAAATTCTAGCTGCCATCTTTAATGAAAAGGGCATCGTGGTGCTATCTTGCGGGTAATATTTACGTCACAGCTGTCATCCACCATCTTGCATTGCTAACCTTAGTGCTGCCCTCTTTAGCTACTTACCTTTGACAAGCTGTCACCCGCCATATTGCATCGCAAACCTCAGTGCTGCACTCTATGTGGTGGCGGATAACTTGAAAAAATCTTTTTGACAAGCAGTCATCTTTAATCCAGAGAGAACAGTGCTACCATCTTTAGCTACTGCTATCTTACATCGCTTACCTCGCTGCTGTACTCTATGTGGTGGCGGTTAATTCGAACAACTTTAATCACGCATCGGGTAAGCTAGAGTAAGCACGTGCTGCAGTGATGACGTTATCATGCATGTTTAGACTTGTCCGTTTTCTTAAGAGTAAGTCGATGTAAAGGAATGTGGTAGCGGTAAATTCGAACGAGTTTAAACATGCATCGGGAAAGCTAGAGTAAGCACGTGCTGTTGTGATGATGTCATTGTGCATGTTTAGACCTGATCGTTTTTCTTAAGAGTAAGTCGGAGTAAAGCAATGCAATAAGTACAACATTTTTGAATGCGATCAAATATTTATTTACAAATGTACTACAACAGTGTTCGTTTTTTACTGCTGACAAGGTTGGTGTGCTTCTTAACAACGTATGCTTCCGAAATGCCTCCTGCAACATTCAAATTAAACAAAGCATTTAGAAATATATTATACTAAGTATGTTATGCTTTACAGAGAAGATCATGTACTTCTTACCTTGCTGTTATTCCTTTTCGGAATCATCATCATCATCATGAAGTACTAGAGAAAGTTCATTCATACACTGTGTACAGTGTTCAATCCTCGGATTTGGTCCATCCCAATCATCATCACCATTTTCTCCTCGATGCTTGTAATGTCGTTCACAAGTTCTGCATAAAGCTACTTCGATTGACATCTTACTGTGTAGAGGAAGGATGTCCCAAAAATTATGTACGTAAGAGGCAGCGTACGTATATAAAAATCCTGGTGGTAAGTATTGAATAAGATGTTTCGGCATCGACGATCTACGTTTATAGAACATCTTAATAGCCTCACTCACTCGTGAAACATAAATAAGATGTTGTGTATGAGCATGCAAACAGCATGCACATTTACAGTTTTGTTCCATAGCGTACGATGTCGAAGCACACACTAATGAAAATGATAAAGATCTATTCTTATTTATAGTCTCGTAACAATATTCGTTAGCGGATGGTAAGTAACATCACTCATATGAATAATAAGACAATAGGCTGCTGTGTTAGCAGGAATGTTTTCAGATGTTTCAAATTCTAAACGAATATCAACTGGAGATTCTTTTATAGATTCTTCATGATAAGAGCAGTCTATAACTACAATCGGTGCTTTATTTTTAAATTCTTGAGGTGTAAATAGCGGACGATCTTCTTTCTGATAATACGATGATTGAAATTTACAAAACATGTCATAGAGCATCCCAAACTTATTTTTCTCAAAGTTAATGTCGATGTTTTCGTAGGGATACGTAATTCCATTGAGATATAGTCTAACGTGTCTTAATTTGCAGTGATCAAACAGTGAGCTATCTTTTTCGTGATTGAATTTACGATTAGTTTGAAATCCAAAAATAATGTACAAGGGCTTCTCAGTAAAACGTGATGTTTAACAGCCCAGCTATGCTTGTTTGTAGGTGGTAACACAGGATATTCATGCAGCTCCCAACTTCTAAAACGTATAGGTAATGGTGTATCATTTTCTACAATCTTGAGCAATCGAAGTTTTTCACGATCAGATAAGGTTACATGTGGGATCCGCCACAGTATACGATGCAGTGTTATTTTCGATTCTACAGGTGTTTCTACTGCTTTAAGAGAATTGTAATCACTTCGATCACGGATTAGAATAAGCTCTTGTTTTACGTTGATTATAATACGTGTAAAGTCTTCTGCGAATCCAAAAATATGTTTCAGTGATAACATACCCGTAAAAGTTCCATCCTCATTAATCATCCAGTTGTTAGTAGCTTTTGGACACCATCCAGCCATCCGCAAAAGATTACTTTCTTCATCACAGAAAGAAGGGTAGAGTTTCATTGCGCTTGTAATACCAACATTCTTCGTTCGATCTATTTCAACATTATTTACTTCATATCGCGCTTCAGAAAAGAGAAAAGCTAGAGCATGGTTGTTTAGTTGTGAAGTGCTTGGTCCACTTCCATCAGACTTTTCTAATCGTCCTTCAATATAGAGGTAGCTTTCGTGTGGTAAGGTGTAAACATCTTGTTGATTAATAATAAAATGAATTTCATCATTGTTATTTAATCCAAACGTAAAAGGTTGATAGGAATGAAGCTCACTTCGTACTACACCTTCACGACTTTCTACTGTATTCGTAATGTCTAGCATTTCTTCCATTCTGTTGTAGTAGTGTATATCCTAAATCTTGGAGTATCTGCTTATGGGTATCTGTTAACTCGATGAGTCTCTGCACACATGTAGTATGCCTTCGGAATGTACACCGTGTTTTATAGATGGTTTTCATACTGGTTTAAGATGTAGTTTGTAAGCTACGTACGCGTGCTGATCTAAATGAATAAGCTGATTATGTTTATTTACAAGTCTAAGAGTAATGTTGCTAATGTGTTTTACAGACACAGGATGATAAAGAACTACTGCTGGTTTCTCACAAATAGTATATCCACGTTCCTCTGTAACAATAAAGTCGTGCAGGACGTGCGAAGGTTGTAGATTACTATTCAAGTCTGTAATAATATTACAAGTAATGTTCACATTATAATCATCGAAGAGTTTTATAGGTTGATCAGACTCGTAACGTACGTTCGGTAGGAGCTCCCTCGATGAAAATCCAAGCAGTGGACCAATCGAATCAGGTTGTGATTTGAAGTCAATCTTAAATGATGATTCAATAACACATTTGTGCGTAATGTTGCTTATAGTGATTGAGAACTTGTAATTATGATTACTAAAACTATCTTCCCCAAACTGATCAATTAACGTACTTTCAATATAGTCGTGAATATCATCTACTGTATAACTACCTGAGGGTACTGTTAGCACATACTCATCGTAATAGAACTTGTTTAAACCATCACGCACATTATAGATTTTATTGTAGCTTTCAAACGATACTAGTCCAAGACTATGCGGCTGATAACCAAGTTCGATTGGCGGATTAAAATAGATGGTTGTTTCAGGTCCTTCTCCACGTACAGCAAACGTTCTTTCACTGTTCGTCATCACGTAGACACTAATACACTTTCTCTACTGTCTGGGTTTGATATAAGAACATAAGACATAATCGTCCGCACATGCGTGTATTAAAGTTTTGCACACGGTTTTTATTGTAAACAATGTCTGCACTGCTTCCGAAATAACGTATGAGCTCAAAAGGAGGAGGTAAATCTCCATAGCTATCAAAATACCATACTTTAGATTTACGTTTTACATAAGCAACGTAATGAGTTCCAGGTCCACGACTGTCGTCCAAGTTAATTACGGCACTTTCACGTTCACGTGGACGTGCTGGTAGTTGATCACGCATATACACTCCTCGAAAATAATGAATTCCTAGTTGTTTAGCAAACGTAAAAACTTCATCATGCGTTAGAGCTCGATATGGCAGTGCATTCAGTAGACGTTTTTTGGAGAAATGTAGATACCAAGCCCTTTCTTGTATGGCGCTAGCTTCATGTTCACACCTTTGCCTCGTAACGCAATTGCCTCCATCGTCTTGTTATGACGTTCACTCTCTTTCAACTGTTGTTTCGCTTCTTCTACAGCTTTGACAGTTCTCGCTACAGCGCTAGCACCACCTAGCAATGACCCTAAAGCTGCTAAGCCAGCAAACAGCGCAGGAAGAAATCCTCCTCGTTTTGGTACAGGAATAATTCGCGCACGTTTACTAAATATTGCACTGCACTTTGGAGAAATTCTCGCTCTTGCTGCGCGTAACGCCTTAGTAATAGGTACCCCGAGGATTGTATTCCCCTCGAATAGCTTTTTGCGCAGCCTTTATAACATCTTTCCATCCAACAGTTTTTACTTTCTTCTTCTTCTTCATGTCGTTTGGATATCGTTGTTTCACCATGCTGGACACGACTTTACTAGTCAAGAGCAAATCATAAACTAACCGTTGCCTCTTGTTTCGTTTAATATATATATTACTATTACGTACTTTATGATTCAGTTATCATGAAGATTATAAAGCAGCAAGACACGCTACCTGTTACCGACATTGTACCACATCTCTTACCTAGTTCTAGTACAACTACAAGAAAACGTCATGGAACGTTGTTTCCTTTTACTGTTCGATGTATTATATCAGGTCCGTCGGGATGTGGTAAAACAAATCTTTTACTCACACTTATTACTTCTGTAAATGGTATACGCTTCGAGAATATTTACGTTTTCGCAAAGTCACTCTATCAGCCGCTATATACTATTCTACAAACTGTAATGCACGATCTAGTTAAAGATGGAATAAGATATTTTAAATTTAATTCACATGAGCAAGTACCATCACCAGACGATGTGCTTCCTAATTCTCTAATGATCTTTGATGATGTCGCAACAGAACAGCAAAACGTTATTCGTGCATTCTTTAGTATGGGTCGACATAAATATGTTGATTGCATCTATTTGTGCCAAACCTATTCTCGTGTGCCCAAGCAGTTGATACGCGACAACGCAAATGTTATTGTGCTTTTTCGGCAAGATGAGCGCAACATGCGACATGTGTATAACGATCATGTTGACACTGATATGACATTCGATGACTTTAAACGTATGTGTGCTAAATGTTGGTCATTACACCGTTACAGCTTTTTAGTTATTGATAAAGAAAGTGATGTACAGCATGGACGATATCGCATGGGTTTCGATCATTTTATATGCATTAACACAGAATTACAGTAACTACTTGATTAAAAACCACCATCATGTTAACATCTAGCAAGGAGATCACAAAACATATCATCCAAGCTCGAAACAATATTCGACGGAAATTTAAAGAGCTTAAACGTATTCAAGCAGACACGGATTTATTTTTAAAAACACAACTAAGTACACCACTCAAAGAAATTTTTAATTCTACTTCATTACCGCAGTCTACTTCAAGTTTTGCTTCTATGCAAACATCATATCATAAAGAGAAGCATGAAGAAGAAAAGCATGAAGAAGATACGGAAGAGAAGAAGCAGGACGTAGATCAAGAAGAGGAAGATAAGGAAGAAGAAGAAGAAGAACTTAATTATGCATCACCATCTAAGCGTGTTGAGTTTTTAACTACAGATGTTATTGCAGAAACACCTACTACATCGACGCAAAATCTACCATCTTTGTCTGAGGTGATGATTACACCAGAGTATCGCAATCAGTTTAGAACTTTTATTCAAGATACCTATGGATCTCTCTTTGCACCTTATATAGAAAAACTTTTTACAGGACAAACTGACACTACCTATGGTATTCGCTACGAAGATGACTGTTTCCGGATAGGAAATTCAAATGTTAAGATTAATAGCAACAAACTCATTGTAAAAGGTGTTACCTATAAACCTACGAAAGGACTCTTAGAACTTCTTTTCTCACGAATACCTGACAAGGATATAATTTTACAAGATGATCTTAAAAAGTATAAAGCAATACTTTTTGCTACTGATGCAACACGACGTAATTACAAGAGAACAGAAGCTGTAAATGCGAATAAGATTTACAAGTATCGTGAGTTTATTTCTAAGCTGTTTCCGACTGCACGTAGTCTAGACGTTATCTACAAGCCTTTGTTGCCGTATGTGGATGTAAGATACTGGAATGACCCAAACTTACTCGTTGAACGATTACAACTTTTAAGAGCATCGCAAGAGGCTGGTCACACGGGTCACGGATCAGAAATTCTAGAAATAGAAAGAGAACTACGTTATGCCGGTATTATTTTGTAATGGCTCGTCAAGAGAAGATCTCACCTGTAAAGGTAAACATCGCACATGAGTTACATAAACCAGCACGTCGCACCTACTGTCGCAGACGCGTTATTACACGAGGAAAAGATGATCTCTGGCAAGCAGACTTAGTAGAAATGATTCCATATGCTTCTAGTAATAAGGGCTATAAGTATCTACTTACTGTTATCGATGTGTACTCAAAGTTTGCTTTTGCACAGCCCGTGCGTTCTAAAACAGCAGCTCAAGTTAAAGAAGCATTTAAACATATTGTTGAAGAATCGAAACGCTGCCCAAGGCTTCTTCAAACTGATCAAGGTAAAGAGTTTTACAACAAGGATTTTTCTTCTTACCTCAAGTTACTTGGCATTCAACACTACTCTACGTTCAGTAATCTCAAGGCAAGTGTTGTAGAACGCTTTAATCGTACACTCAAACAATGATGTGGCGAGAATTTACAGCGCAAGGTTCATATCGTTGGATTGATCTGCTACCTAGACTTTTATCTACCTACAACGATACACCTCATCGCACTATCGGAACAAAGCCACGTCTTGTTACAAAGAATACACCTCGTCTAGATGCTATTCATCTTGTAATCAAAACAGCTGATCCACGTCGCTATCGCTTTAAAGAAGGTGATTTCGTTCGCATCAGCAAACACAAGTCTATCTTTGCAAAAGGATACACACCTAACTGGAGCACTGAAATTTTTCAAATCAGAAGTGTTAAGCTTACTAATCCAGTTACGTATTTACTTCGCGATCTCAGAGGACAGCCTATTGAAGGAGGATTCTACATCGAAGAACTGCAGAAAACAAAATATCCTGATCACTATTTAGTTGAACGTGTTATTCGACGTCGTGGTAATAAACTGTATGTTAAATGGCTTGGTTTTAATAACAGCTTTAATTCATGGATTAATAAAGAGGATGTACTTTAAATCTTATGTGTGTTTTCTTTTAATCCTCTACGTTTCCTTTCTTCTAAGTCACTAGGACATGCTGTAGGATTAAACAACACCTGTAATATGTTTTGACAATTCATATTTATTTTAGACTATATACATACATTTTTATCCTTTGTTTATTTTACGGTCTTTGTCACTCAGTTTTCGTTTTATTGCACCAACAACGACAAGTGCTGCTATATTCTTCTGAGCAGCTAAAGCACTAGGTAATAACACACAGCATAACTTTACGAAGCAGATTTTAACAGCTACACGACATGCAGGCAGCATGTAACTACGTATCAGGCGAATGTGTTCTAGGGCCGCAGGGGAGATGAAGCACGAAGAAAAGAAGATCAATCACTCTATTGATGAGTCCACGCCCAACATGCTTCCTCATCTTTCTCCCAGCACGTTTCTTCACCTTTTCCTTGTTTACTCTCTCCACAGCCATGATAAGTGTTTATAAGCGAAGACAACTCGTTAGTTTTAGGTCCGTGATACAGTTTAATTAGTTGACATGTACGGCACTGTCTCACAGAAGGTCTTCTAGCTAAACTCACGTGTTCATGATGTAAACTACACGTTTGAAGCTCTGACAAAACAGGATCTTGAGTCCACTCACGAGGCACCTTATCCCAAATCTTCTTTACAGCATTCGCAGCTACATTGACCAAAAATACCTTTGGTAATGCATTTAACTCTTCTTCAGTAAAAGTGTTTAGTTTCTTTTTGCATGCATAAAACTTTACGATCGCCTTTTCAACTGCGTTACGCTTAGTATCTGTTAGAAATGACATGATGTCTTTACTCTACAAATGTTTCTTTTACACTAAGGTTATTTCGACACTGCAGTTTACATATGTTGTTCACTTCCCGGCATGCACTGCGACACAACCAATCAAAGAGCATGCATACATGTTGTAAAGACTGTTTAGTTGTTTCTCTACTATGCTCTTTCGGAAGAGTTTTAAATGATGGGCACCCCAATTCATGCATGTCGATAACTTCACATGATGATGGTAGAAAATCACGCAACCATTCTTTCTTTTCACAACCCTTTAAAAGAACAAGATCTGCTCTTGACAAATGTGCATTCATCATTAAAGGTAGAAAACGATAAGGTATTCCTTTTTCTTCCCACTTCAAACCTAAATTGTTTTCAATCCACTGAGTCTGCTTTTTATCTTCATCTGTTTGCAAACAGTAAGGGAACGGTGGACTAAATACTAAACTAACAAGTTTTGGTGCCCACAACACACAGCAATCTAACACAGCCACCTCTTTAAACACAAACTTGTTTCCGTTTACTTTAAAGCCTTGCACATCAACTATTAATGTTTTCGTCATGTTTGCACTCCACACTCTATCACTGTTCCCCGAAGACTAAAGCTTTTAGTCAACGAACGGGTTTAAACATGCATGATAACGTCATCACTGCAGCACGTGCTTACTCTAGCTTACCCGATGCGTGATTAAAGTTGTTCGAATTAACCGCCACCACATAGAGTACAGCAGCGAGGTAAGCGATGTAAGATAGCAGTAGCTAAAGATGGTAGCACTGTTCTCTCTGGATTAAAGATGACTGCTTGTCAAAAAGATTTTTTCAAGTTATCCGCCACCACATAGAGTGCAGCACTGAGGTTTGCGATGCAATATGGCGGGTGACAGCTTGTCAAAGGTAAGTAGCTAAAGAGGGCAGCACTAAGGTTAGCAATGCAAGATGGTGGATGACAGCTGTGACGTAAAATATTACCCGCAAGATAGCACCACGATGCCCTTTTCATTAAAGATGGCAGCTAGAATTTTTCAAATTAACCGCCTCAAAGGTAAGTAGCTAAAGAGGGCAGCACTGTTCTCTCTGGATTAAAGATGGCAGCTTGTCGAAAAGAATTTTTCAAATTAACCGCCTCAAAGGTAAGTAGCTAAAGAGGGCAGCACTGTTCTCTCTGGATTAAAGATGGCTGCTTGTCGAAAAGAATTTTTTCAAATTATCCGCCACCACAAAGAGGGCAGCACGGTGCTCTCTTGATTAAAGATGGTGGATGACAGCTGAAGAGCGAGTAGAATTTGTTTCCAAATAAGAGCACGTAGAATTTGCCGCCACCACATAGAGTGCAGCACTGTTCTCTCTAGATTAAAGATGGTGGATGACAGAAAAGCGCATAGGTTTGTAAAGCACGTAGAATTTGCCGCCACCACATAGAGTGCAGCACTGTTCTCTCTAGATTAAAGATGGTGGATGACAGAAAAGCGCATAGGTTTGTAAAGCACGTAGAATTTGCCGCCACCGCATAGAGTGCAGCACTGTTCTCTCTAGATTAAAGATGGTGGATGACAGAAAAGCGCATAGGTTTGTAAAGCACGTGGAATTTACCGCCACCACATAGAGTGCAGCACTGTTCTCTCTAGATTAAAGATGGCGGATGACAGCTGTCAGAAAAGCACATGGGTTTGTAAAGCACGTGGAATTTACCGCCGCCACATAGAGTGCAGCACTGTTCTCTCTGGATTAAAGATGGCGGATGACAGCTGACGAAATTGCCCGCATGATAGCAGCACAGTGCTCTATTGATTAAAGATGGCGGATGACAGCTGTCAAAAAAGCACGTGGCTTTGTTTCCCAACAAGAGCACATAGAATTTTTCAAATTGCCGCCACCACATTTCAAAGGTATCTAGCTAAAGAGTACAGCACTGTGCTCTGTTGATTAAAGATGGCGGATGACGGCTGTCAAAAAAGCGCGTGAGTTTGTTTCCAAACAAGAGCATGTAGAATTTTTCAATTTGCCGCCACCACATAGAGGGCAGCACGGTGCTCTCTTGATTAAAGATGACTGCTGTCATGTGGAATTGCCTGCCACCACAGGTAACTAGCTAAAGAGTGTAGCACGGCGCTCAAAGATGGCTGCTGTCAAAAAAGCATTTTTTCAAATTATCCGCCACCACATTTCAAAGGTAAGTAGCTAAAGAGGGCAGCACTGTGCTCTATGGATTAAAGATGGCGGATGACAGCTGTCAAAAAAGCACGTGGCTGTCAAAAAGCACGTGGATTTGTTTATCTCGAGCTAGTGAGGTTAAGTTGGTAGCACTAAGGTTTAGGCCCGTCAAGATGGCAGCACTGCCGATGACAGGTGACGAAAGAGGGCAGCACAGCGCTCTGTAGTTTAAAGATGGCGGATGACAGCTGTCAAAACAGCACGTGGCTGTCAAAAAGCACGTGGCTTTGTTTATCTCGAGCTAGTTAGGTTAAGTTGGTACCACCGAGGTTTATTCCCGTCAAGATGGCAGTACTGAGGTTAGCGATGCGTTGTTGTCTGTCAAAAAGCACGTGGCTTTGTTTACAAATCTGTCAAAAAGCACGTGGCTGTCAAAAAACACGTGGCTTTGTTTACCTCATGCTAGTTAGGTTAAGTTGGCACTACTGGGGTTTAGGCCCGTCAAGATGGTAGTACTGAGGTTTGCGATGCGTTGTTGTCGATGACAGCTGTCAAAAAGCACGTGGCTTTGTTTACAAATCTGTCAAAAAGCACGTGGCTGTCAAAAAGCACGTGGCTTTGTTTACAAATCTGTCAAAAAGCACGTGGCTGTCAAAAAGCACGTGGCTTTGTTTACCTCGCGCTTGTGAGGTTAAGTTGGCACTACTGAGGTTTAGGCCCGTCAAGATGGCAGTACTGAGGTTAGCGGTGCGTTGTTGTCTGTCAAAAAGCACGTGGCTTTGTTTAGAAATTCAAATTTCGCGCTAGTTAGGTTAAGTTGGCAGCACTGGAAGAGGCCTCTGGCTGAGGTGGAGGAGGCCACTGGGAGGCCTCTGGCTGAGGTGGAGGTGGAGGTGGCCACTGGGAGCCTGAGGTGGAGGTGGCGCCCGAACCATCCAATTATACTACTGCCACGGCCGCTTCCTTCCAACTCCTAGGCCTTTCCCATCCCTTCGTCGCCATAAGACCTATCTGTGTCGGTGCGACGTAAAGCAAGTAGCAAAAAAAAGGTCCAATAATACTACCTTGAGGAATTCCCCTCTTAGTTATTACAGGGTCAG
This sequence comes from Anabrus simplex, assembly GCF_040414725.1. Lineage (NCBI taxonomy): Eukaryota > Metazoa > Arthropoda > Insecta > Orthoptera > Tettigoniidae > Anabrus > Anabrus simplex. The sequence goes on from NC_090270.1 coordinate 335,403,551, forward strand.
ATAAGCTTTGCCTACTCTAATTCTTTGAGATCTATTTTCTAGAAATATAGCCACCCATTCAGTCACTCGTTTGTCTAGTCCAATTGCACTCATTTTTGCCAGTAGTCTCCCATGATCAACCCTATTAAATGCTTTAGACAGGTCAATCGCGATACAGTCCATTTGAACCCCTGAATCCAAGATATCTGCTATATCTTGTTGAAATCCTACAAGTTGCATTATATTAAAGCATAATAAACCCAAAATATTGATTAACAACTCTCACAAACGATAGCCACGTAACTGGTATCATACGTCTGCGAGATGGCGCAGCGAACTTGCCGTGCTTTTACTGAAGCTCAAAGAGAGCAAACGGCACTTCACCTTCACTGCATGGAGCCAACACTCCAACTGAAAGGTACACAAAGGGAGAATGAATCAGAACCTCGGAATGAGAGGAGATGGCCCCCAAAAAGTCCGGTAGTTGTCTCACAGAAGTATAATACCATTTGAGGGATATCAACGGGAAACAAACCTTGAACACTCTCGAGCACCTACTTTATGTACCTTACACAAATAGACATGTGAAAACTCACTCTAAGTCTCTATAAACTTTAAACATATGAAATGTCTTGTTTCCTATGTTACAGAATCGAGGTAAAAGACTCCAGGAAGGAGCTCACATCAATCGCTCCCTGTTAGCTCTTGGGAACTGCATAAACGCCTTATCCGGTGGAGCTCGATATGTCAACTACCGCGACTCCAAACTTACTCGCCTCTTGAAGGACGCTCTGAGCGGCAACTGCCGAACAGTAATGGTGGCTCATGTGAGCCCTGCTGTCAGGCACAAAGAGGAGAGTCGAAATACTCTGCTGTACGCTGATCGGGCCAAGAATATCTCCAACAAGGTAGGTTACAAATGAAGTTCACTCTGCTAAGTATATATGGTAACACTCCTTATGATCCTGTGGCATCAAGAAGTTCTGATTCATTCGAATCATGTTTATGTCACCAAAACTTTGTAACTCCAACTAAGAAGCACAAAATCTGGAGAGCATTATGAGAGAAGGTTGCATTGGTCGCTTAAGGCTGCTATTACCTATAGTTAAATTGGCGTTCAACACATATAATAAAATCAGTAGACAGCTGAAAGAGTGTGGTGAAACATTAAAGAAATATGTCTTAGTCTTACAAATAAAATTCTAGGGGTTCCGCTGTCTGTAATGTTATTTATTTCGCCAAATTTTGATATATTTATCCGTTTTAGGTCAACCCAAGATCACATCAATAGTTTTTGCTTTCGTGTGTTTGTCTTTTTGTTCCACCATCACAGATAAACGGTTGAATAGATCTCAACTAAACGTCGTATTTAGAGTCTACTCATCCAGGAGTAGGTTTCGATATACATATTTAAAAATCACTGCAAAGGCTGGGGGTTTATAGGAAGACCAGAAGAGATTTCTTTTATTTTTATTTTACATTATTGATTATATCTTGACCAAACTTCACATTTAGAGTCTACTTATTCAGGACCATTTGATGTGCATATCATTTAAAAATCACCGAACAGACTGGGGGTTTATAGGAAGACTAGAAGACTTTTTTTCATTTTCTCTTACATTAGGCTATTAATTATATTTCGATCAACCTTCATATTTAGAGTCTAATCATCCAGGAGCAGGTTTCAATATGCATACACGGAATAGACTGGGGGTTTGTAGGAATGAAAGAAGAGTTTTTCAATATATTTTTTTACGCTATTGGTTATATCTCAACCAAACTTCATATTTAGTCTAATCGTCCAGGAGCACGTTTTGATATGCATATCATGTGAAAATCACTGAACAGACTGTGTGCTTATAGGAAGACAAGAAGAGGTTTCTTTTCAATTTTCATTTACACTATTCATTATATGTAAAATCTGTGGACTATATTATGTGAAACGCCGCTTCACTTTAAGTATTTTTCGTCATGTACACAATTTCGCTTACTCTTCAAATGACGGAGAAAAATAGTATTTTCTACGGAATTCATGCTCTGTAGCCAGTGACGGAGATACATCCATTCATTGTAGACAGTTCGTTGGCGAAGGTCCTTAGAGTCCAGCCTTCGAGACCGCAGAAGCGGTAACGGTAACACACCGACTAGTTTCGATTCGGAGGACACAGTTGTACACAGGATGTTTTTATTTCGGAAACATTACTTCCTGCAACACCGATTTCGTTTTTGATTTTTATATTTGAATCCCATTCTTATATTCCTATATAAGTTGCTTTACGTCGCACCTACGCAGATAGGTCACGATGGTATAGGAGACTCTTACATTAATATAAATACATATAGGCTACTATTGTAAGAGTTGAACCGTCAAAACAGCAAATTAAATTTATAGTCTGTAATGTAAGGGATAGGAGAGGCTAGGAGTGGGAAGGAAGGAGCCGTGACCTTAATTAAGGTACAGCCCCAGCATTTGGCTGGTGTGAAAATGGGAAGGAAAACCACGTTCAGAGCTGCGAATAGTGGGATTCGAACCCTCTATCTCCCGAATGCAACTTGATAACTTTCTGACCCGAACCACATAGCCGCTTGCTCGGTCATTCTCACATTAGTAAGGATTCTCCAGTGATATGTCGGAGATTTTCTGTTCACCGACTACCATGATTTTTATCAGTTAAAGGCAGATCTTGTCTTCAGCCACTTGGAGAACAGTAGTAAAAAGTAAATGTCGTTTTTTATTCGACTCTTCGTCGTAACCTGACTTCCAACCCAGGACATAGCAAGTCGTAGGCATATTTACGTGCTGCAATATATGCCGAAGTAGGCCTTTATGTCCTACTTCTTGACCCTAGATGCTTTGAGCTAGATCTTATGAAAATAAATGCAAGTACATTGGTTTCTTCTTCTTCCTTTTCTTATCGAAGGGGTCGCTTAGGACCACGCCAAATCAACACTTTCTAGCCTTCCTGTTGGTCCAGTATTCCTTCATGCGCAGCGATTGGATCTGTTTTTGTTGCTCTGACCATGTATGTTGTGTAGTCTTCTCTTCTTCCTCGAATCCCGTGTGTGAGTAATTTTCCTCATTTCATTCCGGGCAAGTATATTTGGTGATCCTAATGCCTCCAGGTCTTTTTCTGTAAGCTTGTACCAATTCTGTCTAGTACCCTTGTTCTTCATCATCATCATCATCTGTTTACCCTCCAGGTTCGGCTTTTCCCTCGGACTCAGCGAGGGATCCCACCTCTACCGCCTCAAGGGCAGTGTCCTGGAGCTTCAGACTCTTGGTCGGGGGATACAACTGGGGAGTATGACCAGTACCTCGCCCAGGCGGCCTCACCTGCTATGGTGAACAGGGGCCTTGTAGGGGGATGGGAAGATTGGAAGGGATAGGCAAGGATGAAGGAAGGAAGCGGCCGTGGCCTTAAGTTAGGTACCATCCCGGCATTCGCCTGGAGGAGAAGTGGGAAACGACGGAAAACCACTTCCAGGATGGCTGAGGTGGGAATCGAACCCACCTCTACTCAGTTGACCTCCCGAGGCTGAGTGGACCCCGTTCCAGCCCTCGTACCACTTTTCAAATTTCGTGGCAGAGCCGGGAATCGAACCCGGACCTCCGGGGGTGGCAGCTAATCACGCTAACCACTACACCACAGAGGCGGACACCCTTGTTCTTTATGAATGTATTTTGTACGGTAGTCTGTTCGGGTCCATTCTTTCTAAGTGTCCCATGAATTGAATTCTTCGCATTTACATTGTGTCTGTGGTTTTGGGAATTTCTTTATATATTCCTGTGTTAGGATTTGGATAATGCACCGCCTTTGTTTCTAGGCCCAAGGATGTTCTCATTATTTTACGTTCTTTCACTTCTATTTGGTGTTTTAGTGGTTTGTGTTGGAGATTGAGCGTCTCTCGAGCACGGAGTGCTTCAGGTTTGATTAAAAATGAAAATGAAAACCTACAACCTGTTTTCCAGTCATTGACCGGGTCAGGAATGGAATGAATGAAGCAGATATAGGCTATTAGTACGATGGGGTCGCCACTGATATATGCTATGAAATGAGAATGGAGAGTGTTGCTAGAATGAAAGATGACAGGGAAAACCGGAGTACCCGGAGAAAAACCTGTCCCGCCTCTGCTTTGTCCAGCACAAATCTCACATGGAGTGACCGGGATTTGAACCACGGTATCCAGCGGTGAGAGGCTGACGCGCTGCCGTCTGAGCCACGGAGGCACTCAGGTTTGATTACAGTTGTATAATGGTGGATTCTGCAGTTCCAGGAGAGGCTCCTTTTGTTGTATACATTTTTTGTTAACTAAAAAGCAATCTCCACTTTCTGGAGTCTAGGTTCAATAGATTTATTTTTGTTACAGTTTGCTGTAATCCATTCACCTAAATACTTAAATTCGTTTTCTGTAAAGATCTTGTTATTGCCTATTAGAAGTTCATTTGATGTGATTTTGATGTCGGTCAAAAATTTTGTTTTCTCAAACAAGATTTGTAATACAATTTTCGCTGCTTGTTCTTGTAGTAGTTCAAGTTACTTTTGTGCATCAGAGATATCTTGGGCAATTAGTGCCATGTCATCAGCAAATTGGTTTCATTTGGTTTTTTTTATTATTATTACGCATTATTAGAGATCACGTCGATTTGAAATATTAAGCACGAACTGTTAAAAAAATGTAGGAAGCCGTGCATGTGAAGTTATTAGCCTGCACTTGAACTCTGATTTCAAAGTGCTAATTCTTTTCCATCTTTCCAGTAGATCTAAATCAACCTAGAGCTGCCGCTCTTAAATGGACATTGTGCATTCCAACCTCCAATTATTTTGGTTTCTTCTGGATTCTTTGCTTGTAAAACGTGACATAATCTATATACATAACTTGTCCTGACTGACTCACTGACTGACCGACTGATTCATCATCGCCCAGCCAAAACTACTGGACATAAAGTAATGAAATTTTGGAATACATTCATATTAACATGTAGGTGCTCGCTAAGAGAGGATTTTTGGGTATTCCGTCGCTAAGGGGGTGAAAAGGGGGGGGGGGGTGAAATTTTAAAATGAGTGTATCTATATCTTAAAACTTTATAAGTTTACAGATGTGAAAATTGGTATTTAGAAACATCTTTAAAAATAAGGAAACACATATTTGGAAAATCCCAATAGGAGGGGTGAAAAAGGGTGTAAAGGGGTTGAATGCCTTAAATGAGGATACTTATATCTCAGAAACAGAGATATTACAGGCCTGAAAATTGGTATTTGGGATCTCCTTTGAAAATAAAGAAACACGTATTTTTTTGTTTTTGGAAAATGCAATTAATGGGGGTTAAACAGGAGTGACAATTTGGGGTGAATTTTTAGAAAGACTATATCTACAGTATATCTCAGAAACGTAAAATGTTACAGACATAAAAATTGGTACTTGGAATCTCCTGTAAAAGTAAAGAAACATAGGTGATTTGTTTTTGGAAACTCCACTTACGGGGAACTAAAAAGGGGGTGAAAATTTAAAATGAGCATTTCTACAGTATATCTCAAAAACCTAACATATTACCGAAGTGAAAAATAGTTTTTTTTATCTCTACTAAAAATAAAGAAACATGTACTTTTGTTTTCTGAAAAACCACTTGGGTGGAGGGGTCAAAGTCACTGAAAATGGGGTTGAATTATTTTAATTAGGATACTTATATTTCAAAAGCTGAAGATTTTACAGACGTGAAATTTGATATTTGGAATCTCCTTTAAAAATAAAGGAATAAGTATTTTTTTTCGGAAATCCACCTAAAGGGGGGAGGGAAATTGAAAAATTAGATGAATTATTTGTATGAGGATACTATTATCTCAAAAACAAAACATTTTGCAGACGTGAAAATTGGTATTTGTAATCTGCTTTAAAAGTAAAGAAACACGTATTCTCGGAAAATCCAATGAAGGGGGGAGGTGAAAGAATCGAAAATTTAATTGAATTAATTGTATGAGTATACTTACATCTAATAAAAACTGAAGTTGTTACAGACGTGAAAATGAGTATTTGGATCTGCTTTAAAAACAAAGAAAAAGCGTTTTGGGGGGAAATCATCCTGGGGGGTAGGGTGAAAAGTAGTCTAATTCCTTTTATGAGGACACATATCTCAAAAACTGAAGATGTTAGAGTCGTGATAATTGGTATTTGGAAGATCCTGTACTATTAAAGAAACAAGTATTTTTAACGGGAAATTCACTTAAGGGGGGGGGGGAGAGTGAAAGGAAGTGAAAAAAGTGAATTCTTTTTTATGGGGATATTTATATCTCAGAACTGAAGGTAACAGATGTGAACATTGGTATTTGGAATCTATTTTAAACATAAGGAAACACGCGTTCTCTTTTTTTTGGGGGGGGGCCGTAAATCAACAACGGCGATGGGGTGAAAAAGGAGCTGAGTTCAGTTTATTTTACTGTTCATAATGTACTTATTCTGATCATAAACTGATCATTTTCAATCTTTCCTGGGTTCGTTTTCAAGAACCATCTTTTCCTTTGGAGAACATAAAGTTAGATTACAGTATTCTCTCCTGGCATATAAATAAAAAATTAAACACATTTGAAATAAAGGATAGGAATGATATTGACCGTACAGTTGTTCACCTCTATAATAAGGTCAATAATGCACGGAAGTATATCATTCGTGTCGCCAGAAATCTCGCACACTTGCCCACGCGCGACGATGGTGCTGGTCACATTGTCAGCAATGACAATGGTAACAGATGTAATTTACCGCCAAGTAGCGTTCTTGCATCCTGCTGCGGGTTCCAGACCATCAATATTATTATTATTATTATTATTATTATTATTATTATTATTATTAACCTAAATTCAACTAATATCACTCAGCCTAATAATAATAATAATGTTCTGAACCGTCGTCAAAATGTGCGGACCGCGCTGGAAACGGGTCCTGGACGGGTAATGACTACGATTGCATTCCGGCCGCGGGTTCAGTACCGCTAAGGCACCCAAGACGACACCACGCCGGATCTCCTCAAGGATTTGATTCATATTAAAAATGCTTATAGGGAAAGATGGCAAAGATTTAGGGACTCAACTGACCGGGTGGAATATCTGGATCTAGCCCGGGAAGTACGAAATTGATTGCTGGAAAGGAAGATTGAAAAATGGGAGGAACTTTGCCGTAATCTCTTAGAAAACGAGTCAGATCACGAATTTTAGCGGATTCTCTCAGGAAAAGAGTTAGATCGCGGATTATACACTGACTGACAGAGCAAATGCAACACCAAGAAGGAGTGGTTCGAAAGGGATGAAAGTTGGGGAAAAAACAGAGACGGCACGGACGAATAATTGATGTTTACTTCAAACCGATATGCAGGTTACACAATGCGCACGGCATCGACTCAGTAGGATGTAGGACCACCGCGAGCAGCGATGCACGCAGAAACACGTCGAGGTACAGAATCAATAAGAGTGCGGATGGTGTCCTGAGGGATGGTTCTCCATTCTCTGTCAACCATTTGCCACAGTTGGTCGTCCGTACGAGGCTGGGGCAGAGTTTGCAAACGGCGTCCAATGAGATCCCACACGTGTTCGATTGGTGAGAGATCCGGAGAGTACGCTGGCCACGGAAGCATCTGCACACCTCGTAGAGCCTGTTGGGAGATGCGAGCAGTGTGTGGGAGGGCATTATCCTGCTGAAACAGAGCATTGGGCAGCCCCTGAAGGTACGGGAGTGCCACCGGCCGCAGCACATGCTGCACGTAGCGGTGGGCATTTAACGTGCCTTGAATACGCACTAGAGGTGACGTGGAATCATACGCAATAGCGCCCCAAACCATGATGCCGCGTTGTCTAGCGGTAGGGCGCTCCACAGTTACTGCCGGATTTGACCTTTCTCCACGCCGACGCCACACTCGTCTGCGGTGACTATCACTGACAGAACAGAAGCGTGACTCATCGGAGAACACGACGTTCCGCCATTCCCTCATCCAAATCGCTCTAGCCCGGCACCATGCCAGGCGTGCACGTCTATGCTGTGGAGTCAATGGTAGTCTTCTGAGCGGACGCCGGGGGTGCAGGCCTCCTTCAACCAATCGACGGGAAATTGTTCTGGTCGATATTGGAACAGCCAGGGTGTCTTGCACATGCTGAAGAATGGCGGTTGACGTGGCGTGCGGGGCTGCCACCGCTTGGCGGCGGATGCGCCGATCCTCGCGTGCTGACGTCACTCGGGCTGCACCTGGACCCCTCGCACGTGCCACATGTCCCTGCGCCAACCATCTTCGCCACAGGCGCTGCACCGTGGACACATCCCTATGGGTATCGGCTGCGATTTGACGAAGCGACCAACCTGCCCTTCTCAGCCCGATCACCATACCCCTCGTAAAGTCGTCTGTCTGCTGGAAATGCCTCCGTTGACGGCGGCCTGGCATTCTTAGCTATACACGTGTCCTGTGGCACACGACAACACGTTCTACAATGACTGTCGGCTGAGAAATCACGGTACGAAGTGGGTCATTCGCCAACGCCGTGTTCCAGTTATCGTTCGCTACGTGCGCAGCACAGCGGCGCATTTCTCATCATGAGCATACCTCAGTGACGTCAGTCTACCCTGCAATTGGCATAAAGTTCTGACCACTCCTTCTTGGTGTTGCATTTGCTCTGTCAGTCAGTGTATATAAAACATTAAGCATTCAATTATAAATTTCATTATAATACCGTAGTGAAGCACGAGTATCTTGCTTGTTTCTAAATAATTTTAGGTGGGGAGGGGGATAATTTCTTCATGTCTATGTGCACTATTGCAGTCTGGATCCTCTGGGATTATCTAGGGTTAAGGTGTCCCATTTTAGCTTTCCCAGCTGACTCATTTTCTAACTGAGCATATTCATTTTCATTCTCTGTGGTGGTGGTGGTGGTGGTGGTGGTGGTGGTGGTGGTGGTGGTGGTGGTGGTGGTGGTGGTGGTGGTGGTGGTGGTGGTGGTGGTTGTTTTAAGAGGAAGTTCAGCGAGGTAACCATCCTCTCCAAACAAATTAAGGGAAAGGAAAGATGAAAAATGTAAAAAATTAAAACTATTTATTAAACAGATAATTTCGGAAATGAATTAAAAAGTAAAAAATGAAAAGATTTTATAAAACTGGAAAGAACATAAAAAAATTACAGACACAATCCACATGCGAAGAATACAATTCGTGGGGTACTTATAAAGAATGGTCTCAAACAGACTGACTCACAGAATATACACATTCTTAATGAATAAAACCACCAGATCAAGTTGCTACAAACAGAACAGACAAAGACCTCTCTACATTAGTGGCAAATTTCAATCAATCACCACTGATCTGCATTTAGGGCATTCGCTGATATGGCAGATTCCCTATCGTTTACCTAGTATTTTCTTAAATAATTGCAGTTATTGAACATCTCCCTTGGTAAATTACTTCAATCCCTAACTCCTCTTCATATAAACAAATATTTGCCTCAAATCGTCTTCTCAAATTCCAACTTTATCTTCATACTGTGATCTTTCATACTTTCAAAAACACCACTCAAACATAATCTTGTAATAATGTCATTCAAAACCATCTCTCCACTGACAGCTCGAAACATACCACTTGGTCGAACAGCTCGTCTACTTTCTCCCAAATTACGCAAAATTTTTGTAATGCTACTCCTTTGACAGAAATCACCCAGAACAAATCAAGCTGCTTTTCTTTGGACTTATGAACAGTTTATGAACAAAGAAACGCTACAAATTATGTCACGAAACAGGGAAATAAATGCTAGCCAGATTCATAAAGTAGGAAATTTCACAATTGGTATGTAATATACAAAACACAGGATCCTTTTTCTCAAGGAATCAAGAAACACCATGGGTTTATTTTTGTTTAATAGTGGTCTTAACATCACATCAACACTATCATGTTTTTAAGACAGAAGGTTGGGAGAGGGCCAAGACTGTGCAGGTAGCAGTCGTGGCCTTAGGTAAGACACAACGATATCATATGCCTTGTGTGAAAATGGGAAATTATGAAAAACAAGGGCTGCTGATGATAAGGTTTGAACCCACCATTGTCCGAACAATAATAACATCTAGGAATTCAAGAGCTGGGAAGCACACCCAGTTTTCCAAAGACTATATTTTTTCACTTTCCCCTACAATTAGCGTGAAGATGGGGCTGATAGTCTGAAGGAATTAGGATCACCAAACCTACTGGACCAAGACAAAATCAGAAAAATCATTCACACGCGGTTTTGAGAATTATGAGAGAAAGACTAACTGACATGTATGGTCCCTGCAACAAAAACACACCCATTCACTGTGTATGAAGGAATATTGGGCTAAAAGAAAAAGCCAACAAATGTTGACCCACTCACGACAGCGAAGACAACAAAGAAGAAGAAGAGGCCCTTGATTAATATACTCTCAGACATTAAGCAAATGACGAGATCAGCAGTAGTCGCATCATCGGCTGGTATGAATTGGAGTGTTTCCTGCGGGCCAAAGTTCCGTCTTAGGCCAGAGAGATTTTCACACTCTGTGAGGATGTGGGCCATGGCGTAAGAACACACTGGGGGGTGTTCCCTCTTTAGGAGGTAAGAGTGCGTAGATCTTCCATGACCTATCCTCAGCTTACAAAAAACTATGGCCTCTCTCCGCGAAGGCTGGAAAGAGGACCATCACATGGCAGTTGTCTTCTTAATTGCCCTCAGCTTGTTAGGATTTCCAACAGATAGCTACTCTGATTCCCAGGATGCCAAGATGGTTCAACATAGCTGAGAAAAAATGTCCGTAGCAGGTACGTTCATAGCTGTAGGTGGTAAAAGTGCCACTTCTTTTGCAGCTTCATTCGCAAGTTCATTTCCTGCAGTTGGGAGCCACGCTAAAGTGATTCTGGAGCCAGCATCGCCCAGCCTGGCTAAAGAGGGAGGAGCATTGCATGATGATGCCACATTCCAGCATTCCTTTCTCTTATCCCTCGCTTCCGGCTCACTTGTTCCCTCATTCATTCAGCCCGCTGTGTTCTGTTGTAAACTACCTGGCCAGGCTGTGACTGACTTGGTCTCATGTTCCGTTATCTTTAACAGGGGCCAGGCTGATAAGCTCAGACTGTAGTGCGCTGGCCTTCTCATCCCAACTTAGCAGGTTCGATCCTGGCACAGTCCGATGGTATTTGAAGGTGCTCAAATATGTCAGCCTCGTGTCCTTCCTTTGAGAAAGTCATCAGTCCAGCCATTATTTCTGGAATGGCCAGCATTGACCTACGTCTCATCTAGCCACACATTAGACATTACATCCTGCCTTTGAATCTTCTGCAGGAACATACTCCTTAGAGCTACTATGTCACCTCTCTCCAACAGCAGCTTCCTACTGTTAATAGTTTTATATTCAAAATCAAGGTTATGAACCACTTTCACTAAGGAAGAGTAACTGCCTTTAAATAAGTCGTTCGGAAGTGTAAATAGCAGCTTTTGAATTGTTGGGTGTTCCCTCCTGGAGTAATAGGAATATTGTGATGGTGAATAGCAACCTCTTTAAACAAATGCAGCTTTGTAATTCTGAAAGTTCTAGGCAGCATCTTTCCAGGCGTGGACAGTTTGGATGACCGCTCTTCTGACTTATTATATTTCTCCATCGTAACTCTTGTCACAGTACTTTTGCTAAATCTAAGAGCTTTGGCAGTGCGTTCCTGGACTCTCTGGAATGGACTTAAGGGAGTATTCCTTTCTGAACAACTCTTAGCCACCTCTTCAAAGAATTACCTTGCGGTACATAGTATTTCTCTTCCTTAGTGATGAATTGTCACACCACGGCCGGCGGTATTTTTTTCATGAGGTGGACGAGTTCTGGGCCTCCCTCTCCCTCCAGGAGTATTTATCGTACTCAAAATATATATTGAAATACAATAATTGTACATAATTAGTATTTAAAATACCATTAGATACTTACTAAAGGCCACAAAACAGAAACAGAAATAGAATGCCACTCGCACTGAACTGCTTGCGATAAGATCTCACTCAGAAGTGAGAGGTCTGGCAACTCCAAGCAAGAAGTTAATATAAAGAACCACCTAATCGATACTTTATTTTTTGCCTCAGGCAAAATTGAATATATATTAACACTTACAGAACATGTTTCGACCACTAAGTCGATTATACCACTTCTTGATTATACTCATCGATACGGTCATAAAATGGACGACTTGTAACTCCAAGCAAGACGAGCTGGCCAAAAGATTTATCTCCATGGCAACTGCAGTTGCCCCACCCTCGTTTCCATGGCAACCACCCCCTTTATCCCGCCCTGGCAGGCAGTACATGGACCTCCCTCTAAGATCTTTAGATATTAGAAGCATAGAAGGTCATGTATCTGCTGTACCATTGGGTGTATTTTCTTGTTTTTAAGTTTACCTTTAATATTCAGCCCACTGTCACACATCCCATATATTTTGTCATGGTCACTAGCTTCTCACCCAGGTGTCTGCAATTCAAATCCCACCCAATGTATATGGTATTTTGAAATGAAAAGTCACATCACTGTGGTTGGATTCTACGTAAATCTGGAGGTTCTGAGGCTATAATCATAATATCAACAGTCACGTCAAACTACAAGGTTGCTTGCTACCAAAAGTGCTGTGACATAGTTTGAAATTGCCCCAATATTTCATGTTGCTTAAAATCCCGGTCACTCCATGTGAGAAATGTCCTGGACAAAGCAGAGGTGGGACAGGTTTTTCTCCAGGTACTCCAGTTTTCCCTGTCATCTTTCATTCCAGCAACACTCTCCAATAACATTTCATATAACAGTCATTAATCACTGCTCAAGAGGAGTGGGACAGGCTTTGGCAGCCGGCACAATTCCTATCCCCACCGCTAGATGGTGGCTTCATTCATTACATTCCTAACCCGGTGAAATGACTGGAAACAGGCTGAGGATTTTCATTTCTTATTGCTAAGGAGAAAAACAGAAAACTTACCCTTTTGTGCTCTCCCTTTTCAAAACAAGTCTTTCCATGAATATTTCTACATCAATGAACTTTGAATCGCATATGCCATGAGGATTATAGAGTGTATTGTAAAAGCTTGAAAAAAGTTAAACATAATTTATTACTCAACTCATACAGTTCAGTGGCAGGGTAACTGCTGCCCAGTTCAAAGATACTGGGGTGTCATCTGACCACATACATTTTTTAGCATTCACAAATTGCTACTCAGTTATACTCACAAGCCTGAATAGACCGTGTTCCAACTCTGTGACCAGAATTTAAATCCTTGAACTGCCAGAGAAATGAATCCTAGGAATCCTTTTTGTATAAATGGAGTGAAACATTCCTACTCTTCATTATCTCAACACTTGGTGATCTGCATTCCTTCCATCTATTCCTGTTTTAGTGATTTGAATTACTGATAAGTCTAGCATTGCTTTATGTCTACAATGTCTGTTAATAATAATAATAATAATAGTAATAATAATAATAATAATAATAATAATAATAATGACAAGAAGAAGAAGAAGAAGAAGAAGAAGAAGGATATGACCTCAAATATACCATGTGCAAGCTCTTTTTATTTTATGCCATTTCGATTGCCAGCATGTCAATTTCATTGTTCTGGTTTACTCCACCAGATGGCAAGAAATGAATCTCTTGGACTAGTTTATGGCTTACAAAGTTTTAATATATTTTGTCAACATCATTTATGATATTGCATGCCAAAAGGATGTAAAGGAGAGAGCATATTTGTCTCTGGTGAAACCTCAACTTGAGTATGGTTCCAGTGTATGGAACCCTTACCAGGATTACTTGATTCAGAAACTGGAAAAAATCCAAAGAAAAGCAGCTCGATTTATTCTGGGTGATTTCCGACAAAAGAGTAGCGTTACAAAAATGTTGCAAAGTTTGGGCTGGGAGGACTTGGTAGAAAGGAGACGAGCTGCTCGACTAAGTGGTATGTTACCAATATAATACCAATATAAATGGTCCGTTATTGGACATTATCAATTTTCCAGCTAACTCATTCCTGGTTGCCAGCGTTTCGCCCCCGTGTGCTAGGCTGGGCTCATCAGTTGGTACCTAGCACACCTACCAAGACGCTGGATAGTGCATACCGTGGAGGCCACTGCGTAGGCTAATTGTAGCCACCGGCAGTGCCAATGCACTATGAGAGACGTTGTCTCATTAGTAAAAATTGATGCCTGCTTGGCCATCAGATGATGTAGATGTTGTTTCCCATAGGGAATCAGAAATAGTTGTTCCGAATGAGTAAATTTATAATACCAGTATAAATGGTCCGTAATTGGACATTATAAATTTTCCAGCTAACTCATTCCTGGTTGCCAGCATTTTGCCCCCGTGTGCTAGGTTGGGCTCATCAGTTGGTACCTAGCACACCTACCAAGACGCTGGATAGTGCATACCGTCTCTCATAGTGCATTGGCACTGCCGGTGGCTACAATTAGCCTACGCAGTGGCCTCCACGGTGTGCACTATCCAGCGTCTTGGTAGGTGTGCTAGGTACCAACTGATGAGCCCAGCCTAGCACATGGGGGCGAAACGCTGGCAACCAGGAATGAGTTAGCTGGAAAATTTATAATGTCCAATAATGGACCATTTATATTGGTATTATAAATTTACTCATTCGGAACAATTATTTCTGATTCCCTATGGGAATCAACATCTACATCATAAGTGGTATGTTCCGAGCTGTCAGTGGAGAGATGGCATGGGAGGACATCAGTAGACGAATAAGTTTGGATGGTGTCTTTAAAAGTAGGAAAGATCACAATATGAAGATAAAGTTGGAATTCAAGAGGACAAATTGGGGCAAATATTCGTTTATAGGAAGGGGAGTTAGGGATTGGAATAACTTACCAAGGGTGATGTTCAATAAATTTCCAATTTCTTTGCAATCATTTAAGAAAAGGCTAGGAAACAGATAGGGAATCTGCCACCTGGGTGACTGTCCTAAATGCAGATCAGTAGTGATTGATTGATTGACTTTTACTGTCCTTCAAAAATCCGACCTCTGCAGGCTCTTTTGGGGTTCAGAGGCAGACGTTTTACTACTGATCCCCAGAGAGACCTACAAAGTCTGTTTGTTGAATAGTAATGTTAGGTTCCATATTGTACTGAGAGAATTCAATACTGAATTGCAAAGATTTGCAATGCCACTATGTGAATGGTACTAAGGTCATTCAAAAGATTTGTTCTCTTTCTCTCTACTTGTAATCAAGACATTCTCTTTATAGAATTTCATGAAATCGATATGAATCATCAACAGAATTTTATTTTTTTCCTGAGCATGTAGCTGTGTGGTTTGGATCACATAGATATAAGCTACAGTAGGATTCAGCAGATAGTGGGTTTAAACCCCACTACTTTAATTAAGGCCACGGTTGCTTCCTACCCATTCCTGGCCCTATCCCATCATCGTCATAAGACCTATCTGAGTCGGTGCAATGTAAAGCAAACTGTGAAAAAAAATCTTTATTTTTATTTATTTTTCAAATGGTTATGTGATATCCAAAACTCTTTTTGAATATGATTAATCTTCAACAGGTGGAACGTAACATTCTGGATGTGTCATACCATGTGTCACAATATCGAGCAATCATCAGTGAACTGAGAGCAGAAATTGCTCGACTACGTACAAAGATGCAAGAGGAGCGCCCACGGTCAGGAGACATCACAACGCACAAGGGTGTGGGGACGGAGCTGAAGCTGCTCAGGGATGAAATTGTGACAACATTCAAGGAGCAAATGAGACTAAGGTAATTCACTCATTTTCGAGAGAAGTAGATTATACTAGGAGTTTAACAGCTCATGACAAAATATGACATTCTCCTTTATCCTCCAAGTTAAGCTCACCAATCTCCTGGCCATGCAAGGAGTCATTTCTCTTAATCATGCTGTCTACAAAATGACCTTTTTTTTAGATCTGTGTTCCAACTAGGAAAGAACATTCGTCTTTCACCCAGATTACTGCTAAATTTTATAGGAGAAACGAAGGTTGCATTTTATTCAGTAATCTATCTACAGTCAGAATATGTTCCTTTTGATGATTTTTTAACTTCTTCATGCACTAAAAAAATTGAACTACAAAATTAAGAGTTTTTCAGACAGTAAATATAATATTTCATGAAAACATCACTATATTTATAAAGAATAAGAACAGTAGTATTTAAAATTCATTGTAATGATCCAGGAAGTAGGAATAGTTGTCCAAATGTAACAAATAAAAATGTTTAATATTATCCTTTTTTCAATATAAAAAGACTGAGCTCGATAGCTGCAGTCGCTTAAGTGCAGCCAGTATCCAGTATTCGAGAGATAGTAGGTTCGAACCCCACTGTCGGCAGCCCTGAAAATGGTTTTCTGTGGTTTCCCATTTTCACACCAGGCAAATGCTGGGGCTGTACCTTAATTAAGGCCACAGACGCTTCCTTCCCACTCCTAGCCCTTTCCTATTCCATCGGCGCCATAAGACCTACCTGTGTCGGTGCGACGTAAAGCAACTAGCAAAAAAAAAATATTTTAAAAAAAGACCATCTAATAAAATGTGTGGGATTAAAAGACAATGATCATGATTAACATATTACTGTAAAAACATGATAAAACATGTTGAGGTAGAAAAATCCTCTCATCTGAAAACTCATTTCATTGACATAAAACTTGCTAATCCTTTTAAAAGTAGAAATCTGTGTTGCACACCATAGTGGGACTGTCAATAAGGGGATAATGAGAGCACATCATTCATTAGAAGGCTGTCATCTCACATGGTACGACCTTGTCGGTCTCATGTCTCTATTAGAGCTGGGAGAGATACGACACAACCATTTCATTGCAATCGTTTCTGGAACACAACCATTGCTGAATGAAACCGTTACAAGAAAATAACAGTTGCAGTGATGCTGTGCTGTTGCGTTCTTCGCCAGCACTGATCAAGTGGCATTCCACATTTACAACTGGTACGTATACAAAACTGTGGTCCGCAATCGTTGTATTTCTTGATAACCATCAATACCGAATGATATTTATAACATGCAATAGTTGTCCAAAGTTCACTTTGTCACTCATCATTTCCAATAGCGCGCTCCATGTATTAAAGGCCCAGGCAACTTATTTTGGAGTTTTATTTTCTTAGCTCATTGAATACAGTATTCAATTTTAATCAACATGCTGAAAACCCAAACGTATTATTTTATATTGTTTAGGAGATATAAGCAAGAAATGGCTACAACGCTTGAGCGAGTGACGTCAGCGAGTCGTCTCCTGTGCACTGTTAGAAGGTGTAACAGAATCAGACAGTGCAACTATTGGTTCGGTATATTTAACTACTGTAAACGATAACTAAGTGAAAACATGATTTACTGTATTGTGTATGGTTGCAACCATGCAAACATCGAAGGAAGAAGGTGCAGGTTTTCACAGATTTCCCTAATGAGAGAAATCTCCAAAGAAATATTGTACTCAATTATTAAAAATTATTAAAAATTACCATAGTTGTGCTAATTTCTCACCAACCCAACATAGTTTTGTATACTCTACACATTTCAGAGAGCAGGATTATGAACTATCAATTAAATATAAATCCAAACTCTTGAGACAAAGTAGAAAATATGTGTCGGGAAAAGGTTCTGGGCCTGAACTATATGAGGGGAATGAAATCTGTTCCTATTGCAAAGCATGCAACTACATATATTATGAAGTAATTTGAAATATTCTAAACATACTGTTAAATTTGTTATTAATCAAAGTATTCCGGTTCTTACGCCTCAGCAGTGTGGAATCCTACATAAGTACTTCCTTCGTGACAATATATTTTCTCGGATTGCCTTCACTATCACTAAAGTAGTCCATCAATTGACGCAGTACACAAACTGATGAAAGGCTACAAACCGCTAGGTAGCATTCGTTTTCATAGCACCGGGCGAGTTGGCTGTGCGGTTAGGGGCACGCGGCTGTGAGCTTGTATCTGGGAGATAGTGGGTTGGAATCCCACTGTCAGCAGCCCTAAAGATGGTTTTCCTTTGTTTCCCATTTTCACACCAGGCAAATGCTGGGGCTGTACCTTAATTGAGGCCACGGCCGCTTCCTTCCAACTCCTAAGCCTTTCCTATCCCATCGTCGCCATAAGACCTATCCATGTCAGTGTAACGTAAAGCCTCTAGCAAAAAAAACGATGTTTTCATAGCCAGTCATTCCCTCACGTAAGGGATATTTGTTTTATCCATAGAAATACAACTTGCAGTATTTGACACAACATTAGAAAAGTCCTCAAGCCAAACAATACACGTCACACTTCCATTTATTGTTTCACTTTCTTTCCAGCAGAAACTTTCAGCAGCAGGGGGCATCACTTCACAATGTTCACACTTACATCAGTCAGTGTTTCCCAGTCTTTCCGAAATAACACACACGGGGTTCGTTTTCTAGTTGATGTTGTGTACTTCGGTTCATATTGATAAGGCTTCACTTTTCTGGACATGATTATTCATTCCAACACTGAGAAACACTTGTAGACTGACGAAAGTGGCATGCAATATCCTGTCGTAAGGCAACAGTGACATCACACTATCCTGTACCTAAAACTTGGGATCTTCAAATCTCACAAGCTAATGGAGATATTTAAGTTCCAATTTCAGCCTCCCACTCTTCTATACAAAATCTAACTGAATTAATAAAAAACAGAAAATTGATTTTCATGAGTTTACTGGGCCTTTAATAGCATATAGGAGTCTTGTATTGTTTACAGATCATAGTTTTACATATGTAACACTTGGTTTTTGATTTCCTGTTTGCAGTAGAGGGGCAATACGCATATGTTATTGAGGATACTTTCGGTGGAGTTCCAGGCAAGGAAGTGTCTTTTCGACTGAACAAGGAAGGCTGTTCCTAACTTCTCAACATTTTACGTGATCGAGGACCATTTCCCCAAACAACTGTTTCAGAAATGCTCATCTGATTACTTTCTAAAGGTTCTTCTATTGATAGGTAACAAGGGAGTTTATATCAGCAATATTTAACATGGCATAAAATATCATAAGCGGCCAACATCGTCACCAATATCTTCTTCCGACCGCTCTTCTGATAAACCTTCAACTTTTAATGCTTGTCTGTCTCTTTTCCCAATACATCTTCACTACCATACAAAGCAACACTAACAACTAGCAGCAATGGAGGCTGGAAATAAGAATGCCTGTTACCAGAAAATTGTTACACGAGCACTGGCACCATGGGTATTTTTGACCCAGGAGGAAATATAACCAAATATCTTCACCTTGGGGATCAGAATAGATTTGCCAACACATGCAGCATGTAGTTCAAGGTCAAGAAGGAAGGTAATGAAAGCTACAGAAAATAAGGGTTGTTCATAGAGGAGATATGCCAACAGCCATAGCCGTGTTGAAACAACGGATTCCGTGAGATCTCCAAAGTTAAGCAACATTGGGCGTGGTCAAGATTTGGATGGGTTGCCATGCGCTGTTGGTGAAGGGTAAGGGAATGGAGGAGCGGAAAGGAACTGGCCACCCTACCGCACGTAAACTCCGGCTCAGGCACACCCCTGCGGAGGTTCGGACCTGCTTCGGGTAGAATACGCCCTTACCTTACCTATAGAGGAGATATGAAGTAATATTTGGCAGCTCAGTCAAAATAATCCACACTCCAGCTGTCACGGGTTAATGGATATTAAAGATGCTAAGATTGAAATGCACAGTACAAACTGATAAACGATGCTGTGTTCTTGAATAATATTTATCCTTTGATGAGCAGTACATATGGCAGATATGTCAAATTTTCATATCTCTCATTTACTTTTGTATTAAATGTCATAAATTGTTCTGATATGGGTGATGTAAAAACTATTTTGATGTGTTTATAATATAAATATGTATGAAACTTATACATTGGCATCACATAAAACTATACTTACTTACTTACTTACTTACCTACTTACTTGCTTGCTTGCTTGCTTGCTTGCTTGCTTGCTTGCTTGCTTAGTCTGTTTACCCTCCAGGGTTGGTTTTTCCCTCAGACACAGTGGGGGATCCCACCTCTACCACCTCGAGGGCAGTGACTTGGAGCATGAGACATTGGATTGGGTGATACAACCGGGGAGAATGACCAGTACCTCGCCCAGGCGGCCTCCCCTGCTATGCTGAACAGGGGACTTGTGAGGGGGTGGGAAGATTGAAAGGGATAGACAAGGAAGAGGGAAGGAAGTGGCCGTGGCCTTAAGTTAGGTACCATCCCGGCATTTGCCTGGAGGAGAAGTGGGAAACCACGGAAAACCACTTCCAGGATGGATGAGGTGAGAATCAAATCCACTTGTACTCATTTGACCTCCCGAGGCTGAGTGGACCCCGTTCCAGCCCTCATACCACTTTTTCAAATTTCGTGGCAGAGCCGGTAATCGAACGCGGGCCTCCAGGGATGGTAGCTAATCACACTAACCACTACACCACAGAGGCGGACACATAAAACTATAACTAGTCTAATTGACTTTAATACCTTACTATTATCACCACCATACTAAGTGGACATTGTCCCATCTGACTTCACGACATAAAAGTACTCTAGTAACCAGGAGCGGGTCCGCTGGGGACAAATTAATGTATAGTAGAAGAACGGTGATTGACAAAGAGAGAGCTCATAGACGCTGTGTATGAAGATTTGGAGCTTGTTCTTGTCCTCTTCTGTTTTCCTGTTTGTGTTTGTTTCCTCTTTCTGTTGTTCCCTCTTCTCCTGTCATTGTGTTTATCATAGTACATTTTTCTATCCTTGATCTTATCTTTGTGCATTTGATTTTAATCCAAATATCAAATATATCTTAAGAACTTCCCAATTTGGTCATGTTTTCTTGTGGGTACATCACATACAGTAGTTGCTGAAAGTATTAACATGTAGCGGTATCAGTTTTTGTACTTGAAACTTTTATGTATAACTGGATGAGGATGATTATGACATATTTTGTACTTTTGCTGTCTTTCAGTGCTATTTTTGCAATATTTCATATATTTGCCATTTTAATTGGTTTATTATAATTTATGTTTTGTCTCTTTTTTTTAATATGGATTTTGCCTAATCACCCTTAGTATATTCTTAAGTCATAATTAAGTTTCACATAAATCTCTTAAATCTCTTTTTTGAAAGAATGCTCTAGATAACAGTAACCAGTAAAACCTTCACAAATATAAAATAAGTCTGTTAATTTCATTAGCAAGCAATGACAATTCTCCTCTCATTGATATAGAGGTTTATTTATACCATTGTCTTTGTCATTTCTCTCTTTTTGTAAATCTGTTCATAGAAATGTGTTTCAGTCATAAGTTGACTAAATATGTCTAGGAGATACAAGTTTATAGTAAACTAGCTCATTGCCAGGTGTTATTCCGTACTCATAGTCAAAACATATGGTACTTTGGGCTGTTAATACAAGGCTCCTCTGTTTCCAGTACTCTAGCTGAGGTATGCTGGCTCAAGTTAGAGTTAGTAACATTTTCAGATTAATTCTGCAAGTAAATAAATAGGTTCAGGAAATAAATTTACCTATAAGATGTAAATCATCTACTGTACTGGTATGCTGAATTGAGAAGAAAGCATTCATCACCCCAGAACTGGAGCCTCGGCATGTCTGTGTAAGGTATAAAGAAATATGACAAGCTGTCAACAGCTCAGAATTTTAAAAATTGGCTAAGCTGATCTTATTGTAACTAAAATTCAGATCATACCGATCACTATTCAAGCAAGTATTGCCTACTGGGAAGCAATACCTTGCAGGCCTTTAATTATTTATAGTCAGCTAAGTAATTATACAACCCAGATCTATCTCTGGTGACATATACTGTAGTACTTAGAGTGCACTGTATCTTTTGTATGAGCTAGAGCAGGTTTGTTGCTTTCATCTTCGAGCCTCGGTTTCATCTTTAACATTAACAGTATGAAAGTGACTGAAGCTTGAGCAATGTTAATAACGTCATTACTTATGTAGCCAGTCACTGTCATGAATGGTGTGGAAGTACCACACTTAGGGTTAGTTGATGCATGCATTTCAGCGGGCATGGCAGACTGATAGGCAATGGTACCTTCTGAGTCAATAAAGAAAGCGAAGATAAACTAGCTCACTCCTCATTTCCCCAGTATGCATCTTCAGTAACACCAAAGCTATCTATGACAGCTGATGGTGGAGCTGTTGGGAATCTGATCATCCTTTGGGCTAAGAACTCTTTTTACTTTTCATTCAATCCGTTTACCCTCCAGGGTTCATTTTCCCTCCAGACTCAGCGAGGGATCCTACCTTCACTGCCTCCAGTGTCCTAGAGCATGAGATATTTGGTCAGGGTTACAACTGGAGAGGAGAACCTGTATCTCACCCAGGTGGCCTCACCTACTATACTGAACTGGAGCCTTGAGCAGGACGGGAAGATTGGAACGAATAGGCAAAGAAGAGGGAAGGTAGCGGCATTGGCCTTAAGTTAGGAACCATTCCGGCCAACATTTACCTAGAGGAGAAGTTGGAAACCACAGAAAACTACTTCAAGGATGCTGAGGTGTCAATCGAATCCCTCTCTACTCAGTTCACTTCCCAAGGCAGAGTGGACCATGTTCCAGTCCTTGTACCACTTTTCAAATTTTGTGGCACACTTGGAAATCAAACCTGGGGGTGGCAGCTAACCACACTAACCACTGCACCATAGAGGTGACTGAGAACTCAATATACAAATAAATACAGTAGGTATAGTGCTAAATGACAAACTACGTGTGAGGTTCAGTAATCATCAAGGTAAAATCTAACAGCTGTTATCAGAATATTGGTATTCTAAGATTTGAGTCTTGTTGTCATGAGCAGCAGTATTATTCACTGTACTTGCTTTAAATGTAGCTATATATGTATATGTAGTTGAAAATACCCTCCTTAGGACTTACATGGGAGTTACTTCAGGGGCATAAAAGTAGCACTTCTAATCAATAGGCCAAATTTGTGTTCCAAACCAAACCCCATGGCACAACATCCCTGACGGGCCTAGCCGACTGCTGCTCAACCCGAAGGGTTAGAGATTACGAGATGTCATGTGGTCAGCATGACAGATCCTCTTGGCCGTTATTCTTGGCTTTCTAGACCAGGGCCACCATCTCACCATCTGATAGTCCTCAACTGTAATCACATAGGCTGAGTGGACCTCGATCCAGCCCTTAGATTCAGGTAAAAATCCCTGACCTGATTGAGAATTGAACCAGGGACCTCCGGGTAAAAGGCAGGCATGCTACCCCTACACCACGGGGCCGGCTACATTTATATTCCAGCTCAGTGAATTTGTAAAATCATATGTATCATATTAACAGATCAAGATGTTACACTGTGAAAAAAACACCAACCTGGACAGAGCTATAATATCATAAACTTGTATATCCTAACCCTGGCAGAGGGTGCCAGGTTTTTAAAATCTGCTAATTGTATAAGTGTTTTATTAATGGATGATTAATCAAATAGAACTGAGCTGAACATATTTTTCATAGTATACCATCTTGAGCTGTCAAACTGATATTGCTGGATTTTCCATTCTTGAGTACCATACAGCATAACTAATCTTAAGGTTTAAAAAAAAAACCTTTTTTTATAAATTTTTAGGAGAGTAATGTATAGATATAGAGGGTGATCCATATACTGGTAAACCTTTACAAACCGAGCAAGTTGGCCATGCGATTAGGAGTTTGCATTCAGGAGATACTTGGTTCGAACCTCACTGTCCGCAATAAGACAGTGTATGACAGACTCCATTCATACTTTTACATCTATTAACGATGATTTATCCGATCTAAAAGCAGAAAAGAAAGGTCCAGTGCTGAACATTTTGGAAAACTTTTACATACCAGTACATCTTGAACAGTACATAAATCCAAATTACAATATCAATAAAATTAATGGAAACCTAACATACTTTTTGACATAATTCTTCCTATCCAAATCAAAAGAAATGTGAATAATAGTACAACATTAAACCCTCCAATTCATATACCCCTACCCAATCCACCACTACCTGACACTACCCACCAACAACCACTATAAGCTATACCTATAAATCCCACTAGCCAGTGTTGGTATTGTGTATTTAAACTTTAATTCATGAGGCACCTACAGATGTATCACATACATTTTCTTTATATTGTTTCATTTCCCATTTAATTTTCTTTTGCATTTCTTTTCTCAACCTTCGCTTTGTATAGTATAATTTGAAAGATCACTCCACCGGACCAGAAGGTCACAGAGTCATTCTGTGAACAGTGGCGGCTCGTGGCTGTAAAGTATGGTGAAGAGCTATTACCCGTTTGGTTTCGAATGACAGATTTAGGAACTTCTTTCTTTATTTCTTTCTTTCTTTCTTTCTTAATCTGCTTACCCTTCTGGGTTGACTTTTCCCTCGGACTTGGCGAGGGATTCCACCTCTACCGCCTCAAGGACAGTGTCCTGGAGCTTCCGACTCTGGGTCGGGGATACAACTGGGGAGGATGACCAATACCTCGCCCAGGCGGCCTCACCTGCTATGCTGAACAGGGGCCTTGGTGGGGGATGGGAAGATTGGAAGGGATGGACAAAGAAGAGGGAAGGAAGCGGCCGTGGCCTTAAGTTAGGTACCATCCCGGCATTTGCCTGTAGGAGAAGTGGGAAACCACGGAAATCCACTTCCAGGATGGCTGAGGTGGGAATCAAGCCCACCTCTACTCAGTTGATCTCCCGAGGCTGAGTGGACCCCGTTCCAGCCCTCGTACCAATTTACAAATTTCGTGGCAGAGCCGGGAATCAAACCCGGGCCTCCGGGGTGGCAGCTAATCACACTAACCACTACACCACAGAGGAGGACAAGATTTAGGAACTACATTTTGTTTTTGGTTGTTTTGTACTCGTACCTCGTACCTGTGACTGGCAGAGGGTCCAGCACATGACCACGATTTATTGAATTTAATGTTTTGTCATGACCACGAAAAGCTAGTTCTTGCTTACTTAAATAGAGCACTGCATCAATTACCAACTGAAGGAAAAGCCTATTTAAATGTACATTTTCATGGAACTGTACAATTACAATATACAGTCTGGCATTTTCCTTCAGGACATCAGAGATCGTATTTTGGTTTGTTTCCAATGTCTTGAAATCTAGCTGCCATATTTTATGTTCTGCAGAGTCCGAGTGCTTATGTAAAGGACGTGTTATGTTCAAAAGGGCTGAAAATCCTTCTTTATTCCAAACTTTATTTTTATTGATAAAAGGCAAGCAGGCCCAACAAAACAACTTCTGTAGAGCTGGAGAGGAGCACAACCATGGAAATTCCTTAAACCACGATCGTTTGAAACTAAGATTGTATGATTTACCGGAATGTTTCACTTCTTTTGTAGCACAAATTTGCAGTGATTCAGTAGGGCGATCAAAACGTAGAATTTCATAAATTTCATAAAATTTAATAAAATGCACACTATGTCATAAATAGGATACATATTTAAATAAAATAGCACAACACTACAAATGAACCAGGATGCGTAAGTACTCGTACTTCACACAGGATAACACAGGGAAGACAAAATATTCCGCTCTTCCGACTACTTCACTATCACATTCCGCTATGTGGAAAGTATGCGGGTGACATCATGGTTGTCATGGCAACCACCAAGGCCAAGCGCTAGGAGGGAGCACTTGGGAGGTAGAGGCAGCTGCGGAATCTCTCGTCTTCACTCAGTCTCACCCGCCGTACTGTGGCCAACAGCCGGCGCTTTCATGAGTTCCCCTGATTCTCATCAGGTGATGAGGTGCTCCAAACGCCATACAATAAAACATTTTCTTTCTGTAAAACCAACAAATGTCATAAGAAAAATAAATTTAAGTAACTTATTATGGTAAAAATAAGTGGTGAAGTGGCACTTCACCTACTTCACCTGAAAAGCCACCCCTGACTGTGAATGTCCCTATCAGTACCACAGAATGGCAGTTTACTCTTAGCAATAGTTAAATCTGAAGACCAAAGACATCCATCTATTTACTTCAACAATAATGCAAGATAAAATCTACACCAAACAGACATTGTAATAATGTACTGTTTTATATGAGGACTAAGATTTTCTTAAAAGGAAAAGTGACACAAAAGTGTTGGACATATAATATGCAAGAGACATCAATTTTAATGGACTCATATGTAATCTTAACATATTTTGTCAATGTTTCAGGATATGCCAATGCTGTTATATTAGGTGGTGTTTGCAACTTACATTTAATATTCTTGTCAATTTATAATTTAAGGCGGAAGATGATAACTAGTCCTAATGTAATAAGTAAAATGAACATATTACATATATATAGTATTGAATAGGTGGACTTTCTCATCTTTGGTGCTAGTTCATTTAATTAGTTTGCAGTTTCTAGTTTTTTCAGTCATAATGCGAACATACAGTACTCTCTTTGGCAAGGTGTTTTTTAAGTGTAAACATTATGGAAGGCAAATTCCTTGATTAAATACAATGGGCATTTCAAAGAGAATTAATTGGTTTTACGTCCCACTAACTACCTTTACGGTTTTAGGAGATGCCAAGGTGCCGGAATTTTGTCCCACAGGAGTTCTTTAACATGCCGGCAAATGTACCGGCACAAGGCTGATGTATTTGAGCACCTTCAAATACTACTGGACTGAGTCAGTATCAAACCCACCAGCTTGAGCTCAGAAGGCCAGCCCTCTACTGCCTGAGCTACCCAGCCTAAAGGCGGCCATACACGAGCGGGATTTCCTCAACGTTCAGCCTGAACAGTCCAATCCTTGAGGAATTCCCCAACTTGTGTGGCGGTGTCCTTGAGGCCGCGCTGGGTGCGAGAGATCCAAAAATCCCAAACAAAATTCAATTTTTTCCGCCTTGAGGCCAAGCAGGCCAGATTTTCCCAATCTCTTGCTGCGTGTATGTGTTGATGGCATTGGGCCTTGAGGATTTGTGAAGTGAAGTAATTGTCGGGGGCGTCCTATATCGTCATGTCTCAAGAACTTTTAACATAATTTATACAAATATACCAGAATGACCCTTGCTTGTGGCAAGTGAGTTCAAAAAATTACCATGATAAAAACTATTTGCAACACCACGTGAACAACCAACCACCACAAGTCAACAGAACTGTTGTGTTGACCTGGAATTGAACCTTGAGAAAATGCCCAAGGCCTTTTCCTTGAGGATTTCTTTGAGGAATTCCTCTCCCTGTATGGGCAGGGTTCAGTTGAGGAAATCCCCAAGGAAATCCCGGAGGCTTTTTCCTTGAGGATTTCCTGTACGTGTATGGCTAGCTTAAGTGATGATATTGTAAAATCCTGCTTAATATGGAACACCATCTGAAAACTTTTCACTTATTAACAATTGGAACATTTCTTAAACTGAAAAGCTTTTCACAGAGTATCAGGATATTTGGTTATGCTGTGCATTGCAATAAATATTGAGGGGTATGGAACTTTTTCAGCTCAGTTCTATTGGTGATTGTAATTATTAAAATGTATAATAATGTTTCTACTTGAGGGAAGTAGGAGGTTTGATACAACAGAAAGGTGTTTATTCATATATTTAAGAATCAAAAATATATACTAAATAATATTAGCCTTCTAACCAGTGATCTGATCATATTCCTTGGGCAGAACTGAGTAACATGTGAGGGCATGATCGATCAATCAATCACCACTGATCACATTTAGGGCAGTTGTCCAGATGGCAGATTCCCTATCTGTTGTTTACCTAGTCCTTTCTTAAATAATTGCAAAAAATTTGAAATTTATTGAACATTTCCCTTAGTAAATTATTCCAATCCGTAACACCTCTTCCTATAAAGGAATATTTACCCTACTTTGCCCTTTTTCTTTTTTGAATTTGCTTTACATCGCACCTACACACATAGGTCTTATGGTGATGATAGGATAGGAAAGGGTTAGGAGAGGGAAGGAAATGGCCGTAGCCTTAATTAAGGTACAGCCCCAGTATTTTCTTGGTGTGAAAATGGGAAACCATGGAAAACCAACTTCAGGGCTGCTGGCAGAGGGATTCGAACCCACTACCTCCTGAATGCTAGCTCACAGCTGCATAGCTACATGCCCCAAACCATGTGGCTATGTGCTCAGTCCAGTTTGTCCTCTTGAATTCCAAATTGATCTTCATATTGTGATCTTCCCTACTTTTTTTTTTTTTGCTAGGGGCTTTACGTCGCACCGACACAGATAGGTCTTATGGCGACGATGGGATAGGAAAGACCTAGGAGTTGGAAGGAAGCGGCCGTGGCCTTAATTAAGGTACAGCCCCAGCATTTGCCTGGTGTGAAAATGGGAAACCACGGAAAACCATCTTCAGGGCTGCCGATAGTGGGATTCGAACCTACTATCTCCCGGATGCAAGCTCACAGCCGCGCGCCTCTACGCGCACGGCCAACTCGCCCGGTTTTCCCTACTTTAAAAAACCCCACTCAGACTTATATGTCTACTAATGTCATTACATGCCAGCTCTCCACTGACAGCTCGGAACGTATTACTTAGTCTATAGCCAAGTCTGTTAATCACTGTCTTCTCATGAGGGTAAACGAGGGTCTGAATTCCAGCCAATTCATGTGGAATTTTAAAATGAAAAGCCAGTCCCTCTAATTCAAATTTCACATAAAACTGGAGATTCCATGGCTAATGTTCATGGTGTCAATCTTATAAAACTAAAATTTTAGCTTGCTGTTTTCATTAAGTTGTGATCAGGACAACAGATCACACTACCATTAACAATATTTTATTGGACAGATGTTTTCACCTTCTTGGATAGCATAAGTTTCCAGTTATGTTTACAAGTCTGAGAGAATTCTGACCCACACCCGTAAACCACACACTGCTTATGCAATGTAGTTGGTTAAGCACTCAATTCTGTGCCCAAGGTAGCAAAATTAAATCTTGATGCAGTTAGTTGGTATAAATGAAATGGTGTATGGCTTTTAGTGCTGGGAGTGTCT
Source organism: Anabrus simplex (assembly GCF_040414725.1). Taxonomy (NCBI): domain Eukaryota; kingdom Metazoa; phylum Arthropoda; class Insecta; order Orthoptera; family Tettigoniidae; genus Anabrus; species Anabrus simplex. The sequence goes on from NC_090270.1 coordinate 335,432,509, forward strand.
GAGAACAAGTTCAGCTTACCAGGTGCAGGTCTTTTGAATTGACGCCCGGAGGTGACCTGCGTGTCATGATGAGAATGAAATGATGAAGATGACACATACATCCAGCCGCTGTGCCAGCGAAATTAACCAATTATTGTTAAAATTCCTGACCATGCCGGGAATCAAACCAGGGACTCCCGTGACCAAAGGCCAGCACTCTAACCATTTAGTCAAGTAGCCAGACAGTCAGTTGGTATTTAAGGTTGTCAGAAGGCAAAAGATGAACAACCATTTTTCATAACAAATTTCCAGCTCTTTGATGCTCCCTAAAACTGATATAACTGAAAGTTTATTGAACATACATCATCTTCACCACTTCCTCAAACCCATCCTAATTTGTAACAGAGATGTGACAGCAGTTTGCTACACCACCTGCTAGATCAGGATGAGTGATCAGAAACTTAGGGTATTCGATTACAGTATAAAGTTTTTGGTTTGCAGAAGCTTAATGCATTCACATTGATATTTCCAATAGGGACTATTCTGGCTTCCAATAACTAATCAAGAGATCTGAATAGTTCTAGTTCCAAAATTACAATATTAAGCCATAATCAGCAAACTTTCTCTTCCCACTTCAAACAAAGAAATTACTCATACAAAGTTTAATTCTACCCATGGAGACGTTATATACAACAGTTTAAACAGCACACTCAGTACCAAAATACAGCACACATACAATGCATGTGTCCACACTTTATCTTCAATAAACCTAGACATTGCCATGTCTCACCCTACCTCAATCAGTTACCTTGGTTAAATTTAGAGGAGAGACAAAATCTGCACTCTGTGTCAGTTATTCATAGAATTCTACAGAATGAAACCCTGGGTTACTTGAAAACTGATCTTCAGTACCTGTTCTCCAAAAATAATCACCAAACAAGGTCATTATCTAGCTCCCTGCTAAGTTTCTCTGCTCATTACACTACTAGTTACAGTGATTCATTCATCCTCGCTATCTGCCTGTGGAATTCCCTGCCAGCTGAAATCAGAGGCATTCCTATAGAATACTCAGCTGTTCAAAAGAAGGCGTTACAAACATTACGTATGTACATATAAGAACATAATCTATAGAACATATCCTAAAATAATTTATGGACCGATGACCTTCAGTGTTAGGCCCCTTTAAACAACAAGCAACAAGCATCAAAATAATTTACTTTCTCCATGTAAATATTAACCATAGGAACTAGATGATAAGCTTTTCCAGTTAGCCTCTAAGTTACATAATAAATTGTAGTATGTTGAAGAATTTAACAAAAATTAAACAGTCTATTATGGTTGGGCATAATAGCAGGCTCTATAGCTTGAGCCACACCATAGAAAACAAGGCAATAATAAGTAAATAAATAAATAAATAAATAAAATAAATAACCAGGCCGAGTAACAATTTTTGATAAAGGGTACCTATTTCCTTTAAAATACTGACATCTCTTACTTTCTAGGAAATGGACTTTTTCATACATACTGCTGCTTTGCTCAATGGTCAGTGTAGTGGCCTTCAGTTCAGAAGGACCCAGGTTCAATTCCCGGCTGAGTTAGGGATCTTAACTTCATACGGATAGCTCCTGTAGCTCAGGAGCTGAGGTTTTGTGTTGGTCTTAGTGCAAATCTTCATTTACATACAACACAAAACACTACAACATCCACAGAAACATGCAATAGTAAATACATTACTCTATGTAGGGTTGGCGTCAGGTAGTGCATCCTGAACCGAATCCAAATTACCAATCCCACAAAATTGGGAATATGGCAAAAAGAGGAATGTACCTATTTGCACTGTATGCAATAATGAAAGATGAATACTGAAAGTCTCTAAACAGAAGACTTTGTAAATGTTTTGGAGAAATATTTAAAGGAAATATTTTCTGAAAATGGATTGGATAAATTTATAAATCTTAGAAACTGCACCTTTCTGTTTGCTGAAAGGTCCTAATTCCCTTAAGTAAGAATAAAATAAATATAATTGTTCATTCCAGAGAATGTAATTAATAGTGATTACCTACTGGAATAACTTTCTTATGTAGCTATTTATTCTTTCAGCTACAGAAGCCACAACAATATTATTATAGCAATTTTGAAAAGGTTTGTTTTTATATACCTTCCTTCCCTGAGCCTTTATTTGTTAAAAGCTAGGGCATTTGAATGAATAGAACATAGATTTGCAACTAACTTTCTGTAGTTCAATAGATCCTTCCCATTTTCTTTCTTTGAGAATCAGGCTTAAGTCTGCTTTCACTTTATGCATAGGTTACAGTGTAGTGTGCATTAAGATAATTTCCTTATCAGAATTTTTGGTTCTTGAGGTGGGATGTACTAATAAGTAGTACCTAATAGAAATACTATTGGAAATAGTTATTGGCACATTCATATTTAAACAGTTGTTCATAAATTTGTCCCATACAATAATTTTGTATGTACCGTATATTAAAAAGATAAAACATGTCAGAAATACAGTTATATGTTTTATCAATTGCTGATATTTGATTGTAACTCTTACAGATGCAAGAATGGCACCATCAGAGAGCCAAGACTCTTTATTATTGACACACAAAATGCAACAATAAAATCTGTTACATTGTTAACCAAAATGGTGCTGAATATGCAGCAGCAAGTTGCCGTACCTGCATGTGCTTTTTCAGAATGATCATGGGGCTGTGAGACACGCGAGACATGATTTTAACATAACATTGCTACCATTAACTATGGGAAACTGCTATCAACGGGAAATATTCAGAAGGGAAAACCTCCTGGAAGGCCTTGCAGCAGCACTGATGCAGCAACAACGCAAAGGATCATGGAAGCATTCGGGAATAGCCCCAGAAATCAACATACCAATATGTATGTGAAACTGACATCAGTCAGTCCAGTGTGTCTCTTGTTTTGAGATGTGAGAAGTACAGAACTTTCAACCTGATTCATGTACATGAACTGAGTGAAGTTCCAACTGTGTGAATTTGTGTAAAGGGAATGTGAAATTGATGACTCTTGATACAAAAAATTGCATTTTTCAGGCAAAGCTGTGTTCCAGGTGAATGGGAATGTTAATCGACACAACTGTCATTATTATGCGAGAGAAAATCATAAAACTAATGAAGAGAAGCACATGAAATGCAGATCAGTGACAGTTTGGGCAATGATTGGATGGGAAGGACTGCTAGGTATGTGTATCTTGGGAGAGACAGTCAACGGTGAATGGTACGGTGAAATACCCAACAAAGTTGTGATGCCGGTAATGCAAAGTGTTCAGCACCAACATTGCGTATTCCAGCAGCACAGTACACTCCCTCACTATACTATTGTGGGAAATTTTGAATTGCGAATTACCAGACAGATGTGTAGAAAAGAGAGGGTAGATAGAATCGACTGCTCGCTCTCCCGATCTCACAACCTGTGATTATTTCTTGTGGGGGCATTTGAAGAAGATAGTTTATGCTCAAAAATCATGAGACATCGACATGCTGAAAACAGTAATTGAGGAAGAAATTTCTGCTATACCATTGTTCATGTATCAGAATGCAATGAGATTTTCCAAAGCGCTGTTGACAATGCTGTGATGTTACCAGTGAACAGTTTTAGGCAATTATGTGACTCAGTATTGCTGATGTTTTTTGTTGCGATTTTAGTTGTGAGCGTATGTTAAGAAGAAGAAGAAGAAATTTGTGTGGCTGTTGCTAGCCTGGTGAAACCCATATAAGGCAGACCCTCTGACAAGAGTGGGCGACATATGTCATGTATAGGAAACTGCATGTTATGGTGATGCAGGGTAGTATTAAGTGTGGTGTGTGAGCTGTAGGGATTTTGGGAATGGCACAAACACCTAGTCCCCAAGCAACCATTTAAAATCCCGCTCACAAAGCCTTCGCTTTGTCCAAGGCAGAAAAAACACCTTTCCAACCAGTGGAGATAATTTCAACAAAGAACTGGTGTTGAGGGTGCACTTGCCAGAAAAACATGAAAACCAGATCTGTCTCGAATGACTGATTACTTATTGTTTGTGCACAGATGTGGGAGGCTATGTCAGATCTTATTGCACTGATAATTGTTATCCCTATTTGAAAGTGGCCTTAACAATCTTGCTGTCCAGTCCAGGCACTTAACAGTGCATTGGGATGGCACTAGTGGGGCACATCTGCTAAGAAAACCCTCTACCTCTTATCATGTCCACCACTTATGGACAATTGATACATCATATCCCATGCAAGTTACAATTCTGTGTAACACCCCACTAGCCCTTGCACTCACAGTCACCTAACTGTACAAAAGATGTTCTGCTGTCATCATCTTGGCATTGCATGCACTCTGTGATCCACATATATTCATGGTGTAGGCCTACTGGTTGTTCTTCAGTACATTTCCACCAGACGCAACTTTTCAGACTCATTTGGTAGCTACTGCTTCATATAAAGTCCAACCTTAACAACATAAAGTCTTAGCAAGACAGTGTCTACCTCTACTGGTTTAACATGGTGTAAATATTAAAGCAAATGTAAGGAAGAGATAGACATGATAATACTCTTTTGGGCTTTTGCCATGTGAAGAAAACAAGATGAAACACTTTATGTTTCACAAAGAAATTTGCTCCGTATCTTCAGAAGAAAATCTTGACTGTTCAGGAGGAAGTCTTCTACAATAATGAGGGTTTGATTTTAAGAATGCTTTACCGTTGGAGCTGTAGTGGTACACTCGTTTGTCACCAGGTGTCTCACTGTACACTGGCCTTCCAAGTGGGAGCTGAAGACAGCATCATAGCTCCAATTAAGATGTTTCTTGTTACATTATATGAGCCTTATGAAGTAACAGGATGGTCATCAGATGAATTATCATATTTTAGGTTTATGCCCTCTGAATGGCTTCAACAGTAACCATCCTTTTGTTAACAGATGTGTGCTACCATACTTTACCAGGAATTAATCATAACTAACAAATCTTTATGGGACATTTCCAAAATGGAAATGATAAAAGTGATAAAGGAAACAAATTTTTAGAATATTTCATTTTCATTGTATTTTACATCATTTTGAGTACATTTTTACATCATTTCCACCATTACTTTGACACTTAATGAGATACCAGCTTTTGTAGCCCTGCTTTGTAGAATGATACCATTTGTGGTGATAACCACATATTCACAGCTTCTCGGAAACCATCATCTTCAAGGGAAATGCAGCTTTTCAGGTGCAGAAGCACCTTTTGCACAAATTCTGAGTTGCAGTGGTTGATATGATCAGCTGGTTTCCACACTAATATCTTGATAAGTCTTCACTTGTGGCTGCATTGTGCAGTCTGTTATTGTCACTGTAATGAAAACATTGTCGATGTCATCCAGGTTCATATCTCTCTTATTTAGATAATGGTGCATACGCCACATTGCATAGGTATTGGCTTGATTCATTTTCTTTACCCTTTTAAAAACACAAGGAATAATCTCCTTACCTCAAAATGAAGTCAATGGCTTGACAATGGATGAAAAATCTAGATATCTATGTGCTCAATTTGTGAACAGAACAATTCTTTTAATATCTTCACATACTCACCAAGATTTACAAATTGGCTAATGTTGACAAGCATCTAAAACGTTTTTGCAGGTTTAGGCTTTCTGCTGCTGCAGTTGTTGTTATTGCTGCATCATACATGCATTACTTAATTTAATGATTCATTTTCTAAACTAAAGGTTCATTCATTTTGGATGAAGAAAACAAGATAATCTATAAGAGCTTGAGTTTTCTGTGTTGCAGAAACCAAAATAATGATAATTATATAGTATGATTTTAAATGTTTCACCTGTTAGAGTAAGCTAACTTGACTCGTGCTCTTAAATTTCTACTCAAGAATGAAAACGGTAAAAAGCAATGATTTATTGTTAACACAGCACCACACACAATTAACAACCAGATATAAACAAACCTACATAAACATTTTGATAAACATACATTCAACAAGGAGGTTATACAAACTTAAAAAGAGCAAAGAGAGAATGTAAAGATTGGTCACTAAGTCTTTGGAGTCATTTTAATGTAGATGGAGCCACTACATACTCCCTCCCCAGTGATAACGGAGAGGCATTTAGCTGGAAAGTGAACAGTTCGTCCAGAACGGGTACACTTCTCTTCTACTGCAGGAGATGGAGGATTGTTCTGTAGTTCTTGGTAGGTGGGCTGTTGTTTTCCATTTTGTGAAGGAAATTTGTCATCTAGAAGGAAAGCAGGTTTCAGTCTGTCTATTGATACAGTCTGTTCACCATTAGGTAATTGAATCACAAAATGTTTCTCTCTTCTAGTAAGTACTTTGAAGGGTCCATCGTAGATTGGCTGTAATGGTTTCCGAACTGTGTCATGACAAACAAATACATGGGAACAAGTTAGAAGGTCAGAGGGAATGAATGTCTTTCTCACTGAGTGGTGTATTGGTTGAACTGGACATAAGGACTTGATGTGCTCTTTGAGTTTCAAGACAAAGCAAGGTATAGTAATTGCCACGTAAGGAAATACCCCAGAAAGTAAATATCGCCGCCCAATGCTCTTCTTTTCTCTTTTTTGTAAAGGCTGAACACTGCTGCCAACCTGCCTGGTTACATATTAAAATCATCAGACATAACCATAACAAACTAACCTCAATGTAAACACCGATAATGAATGTTTCCCTACCCTAGTAAATGATAAAAGATAAGACGAAATAAATCAAGATAATTATGAATATCTCCTCAATGAGGAATTAAAGAAATAAACACACTTTCTCACTTAAATTATCTGTCTTTATTTTGATATACAGTAGGCGTACTATAACCATATTCTTGAAAAGAGGGGCGTGTTAAACGATGCAATTTATTTAATAAGTCTTTGCAGTGTGATTTTCAAAAGTTCCAGACATCCAATGACTTCCCTTTCTTTTGCGCGAATATTTCCTTCTCTCTTCAATACCGGTAACCAGTAAGGAGAGAGATTATTGGGCATATTTTCAGCCTGCAGGCTGGTTATATCTTCAAGCTTATCAGGAAACATATAGGAATACTAATGTGCCAAGCTCCGTGAACGGAATTTAGGTCATCTTTCAAGTTCACTGCGGATTTGAAAATAATAATGTTATAAGTTCTACTGCCAAAATTTCGTCCCGCAAGAGTTATTTCATGTACCGGTAAATCTAGACATGAGACTGGCGTATTTGAGCACTTTCATCATTTCACACAAACTATGTTATTAAATGCATTATCCGAACATGCCACAATCCTACTTACCTGGTATTAGCCAAATAGATTTACAATCCCACAGAAAAAGAAAATATGCTTTAAATATTCTCGCAAATGTATCACTAGTGACTTTCGGCGATGCGGTGGCAACACGCACTTCACGCTAGAGCAGTGATTGAACGTTGCCAACGTGCCAGATTAACGGTAAATGTAAGACGTCGTATCGGCAAGTAGGGTCCCTAAACTGTATGGTTACCGACACTGAAAAAGACCCAACAGCAAGAAAAGTAACCATAAATCATTATCTTAATATTACAGGGGAGAAAGGGTAAGGTTGCACCCTTAGGGTACGTCCTTACACGGAGAGGACTATACATCTGTCATTGGTGGCGTCTCCTCCACGAAGTCTGCTGGTAACCTCACTGGTTCTCCATAGGCAAGTAAGCAGGAGTAGAACCTAAGTGAGGTATGATGATAGATCGGAGACCAAGAAGAACTAGCAGGAGTTGGGGCATCCAGTTGCTGGAGAGTTGTGTACACACTGCAGCTTTTAGTTAACGATGCCAACGTTTGATCTTCCCGTTAGCAGCCGGGTGATACACAGTTGTTTTGATGTCGTGAATTCCTAGGAGTTTCATCAGGTTACTGAAAAGAGAACAGTCAAACTGTTTGCCTCGGTCAGTGGTGATAACAAATGGTATGCCGTATCGAGCTTTCCAAGTGTGCAGCAGGGCATATGCAACTGTTTCAGCTGTTATATCCATCAGGGGCGTAGCTTCCGGCCAGCTTGAAAAACTATCAATTATATTGGGGATGTAGGTGTATCCTTCAGATGGAGGAAAAGGGCTGACGATGTCTACATTAATATGTGGAAAACGGTGGTCCACTGGTTCATAGGTGCCTATAGGGCTGGTAGTGTGCCTTGTGACCTTGGAACACTGGCAGGCTACACAGGATTTAGTCCACAATTTAATATCCTGTCTCATTGACGGCCATACATATCGTTGTTGTACAAGTTTGATAGATGCATTAATACCTGGGTGGGCCATATTGTGTAATGCATCAAATGCAAATTTACGGAACTGACTTGGCAAAAATGGTCAGAGTTCTCCTGTAGAAACATCAACAATTAATTCAGCTCCTGATGGTAATGTAATGGTCTTGAACTAGAGTGTTGTCTGTGTGGATTGTTGTGTTGGCGAAGTTCATCATCAGATGCCTTTGCTTGGGCAATTTCATCAAATGATAGTTGTGATGGTATGGAAATGGATGAGATACGTGAACAGAAGTCAGCTGGAATATTGTCTTTCCCACGTAGGCACCGTAAGTCAGTTATGAACTGACCAATGAAGTCTAGATGTCGAAGTTGTCTGGGCGATGCTTTATCAAGGCATTGTTGAAAGGCAAATGTCAAAGGTTTGTGGTCAGTGTAGATGGTAAAATTTCTGCCTTCTAGTAAGTGATGAAAGTACTTTACAGCTGAATAAGCTGCCAATAATTCATGGTCATACATGCTATAATTTTCTGTGCATTGGAGAAAGTCTTTGAGAAGAATCCTAGTGGTTCCATCTTTGTGTCACGGATTTGATGTAATGAAGTCAGATGCATCAACCAGCAAGGCTAATGGTAAGTCACCTGATGGATATGCCAGAAGGGTGGCATTTGCTATCTGTTCCTTAAGTTGTGTGAAGGATTGTACTGCTTCAGGTGTCCAGTTAACCTCTCTGCAATCACGCTTGCGTGTGTCTTTACAAAGACTGAAGAGTAAAGGCCACAGAAAGCTAAGCTAAGCTAGGCTACGCTATGCTTTGCTAAGCAATGCCAAGCTGTGGTGTGCTGTGACACGGTTAAAAAGCTAAGCTAAACTATGCTAGGCAGCACTTTTTTTTTTTTTTTTCTATTTGTTTTACGTCGCACCGACACAGATGTCTTATGGTGATGATGGGATAGGAAAGGCCTAGGAATGGAAAGGAAGCGGCCGTGGCCTTAAGGTACAGCCCCAGCATTTGCCTGGTGTGGAATAGGGAAACCACGGAAAACCATCTTCAGGGCTGTCGACAGTGGGGTTCGAACCCACTATCTCCCGATTACTGGAAACTGGCCGCACTTAAGCGACTGCAGCTATCGAGCTCGGTAGGCAGCACTTTTATTGTCTCGCTGTTGTAAATAATCAATTACTCTCTCTGCACTACTGCTCGGTGGCATGATTTTACTTTTTTCGAAGGGGTTCACTGGCTGAGATTGTGTCGGTGTGGGGGCGGACGGAACAGATGATGAATCAGATATATGTGATAAGGCGTGTAGGTCATCACATTCCGCACTCTCAGTAATCTGGGTGGCTACTTCAATTATCTCTTGATGTCGATATGTTTCCTGCCTGTCAATGTTTGAATGTGTGCTGTAAGGAAAATTAAGCTATTAATACACATCCAAGCGTATATTAAGAAATGACACATGGAGATCTGTTTATGGAAAATGAGCATATTGAACTGTCCTGGTCCTTGTGCTTCAAACGCAATTATTCATGTTCATTTTATCAGTGAAATGTTATCTTAGCTGCAAAACATAACAAATCCAGACGTTCTTATTGTCTTATAACCTAGAATGAATTACATGTGTTTTAAATGATAATATACTCAACACATACATTCACTTATAAACTTCATCGATTTTTAACATTTAAAAAATATTTTCTGCATTAAAATGACAGCTCACCTTCTTATATAAATATAAGGCAATCAAAAGCAGAAGGAATTCCATTTGTTTGTGGAATCTCTCCATTTTTTCCCTTCCTATCCACTTTTACTCTCTTTTCGTCTCTTCAGTGCCTCCTTAAAAAAACAGCCTCTCAGTCATTTTCATAAGTTTTTCAGTTCTATACCCAAAACAATATATGCTATTATTTTACCTTTCACGTTCTTAGTAACTGATGATATATTTAAGTATGGTATACAGTTGCAGAACAGCGCTTCAACTGTATCTGCTAAATTGTAAATAATGTATGTAAAGCCATTTTAAAAATGTATTCTTCTCAAACAACTAGAACTGTCAAAATTATGATTACATAGCTAATTTATAAATGGTACTGTAGCCTACTTACAATCAATTTGAAGTACTGAACTTATTTCCTGCCAACAGTTTTCCTTTCTTATCAAGTCTCTGTAGTAATTTGATGACGTGTCATAAAGGCAGGGATACCTTTTCACCTCCTCAGTTAGTCATTCTTCTTTTGGCCTGTTATCCATTGTATTAAAATATTGAAGTACTACCAGAAGTGACTAACACGAAACTCTAAACACACACAACAGCCCGCCAGACCAACTGCTCAGAAATGAAAAGCGCATGCACCAGGCCAGCTACAGCCAAGGAAATCGCCTGCCTAGCGATGTGTCTAGCTTAGCTTAGCTTAGCTTGGCATAGTATAGCTTAGCATAGCGGCCTGTGTGTCTCATCGTACTTAAATGTATTTGGAGCGATATTTTTCACAACACCGCGTATCTTAGCTTAGCTTAGCCTAGCTTTCTGTGTGTGGTGGCCTTAAGCGTTGAGTAGCAGCTGTGTCTGATAATGATCAGCGATAGAAATTTACTAATCCAAGAAATTGTCTCAAGACAGCAATAGTACGAGGTTGTGGGAATGAGCAAATAGCATCAACACGGTCAGAGAGTGGTTTAATGCCCGAAGATGACACACTGTAGCCTAGGAAGGAAATTTCTGAGGCACCAAAAACACATTTTGAAATATTCACATTGATACTGTATTTATGCAGTCGTTCAAGGAGAATTCTTAAGTGATGCTCGTGCTCTTCTTCATTTTGAGATGCAATCAGGATATCATCGAGATAGCAAAACATAAAGTCCAAATCTCTCAAAACGGAGTCCATTTTACCTTTGAAGGATTGGGCAGCATTTCATAGACCAAATGGAAGTTTGACAAATTCAAATAAACCAAACAGGGTTATAATAGCTGTCTTGGCCACGTCATCTTTTGCGACTGGGATTTGGTGGAAACCTCTGATTAGGTCGATCTTTGAAAAAATTGTTTTACCTGATAGTCTGGTATTGAAGTCTTGGAGATGAGGTATAGGATACCTGCCTGGAACTGTGATGGCATTGAGGGCCCTGTAGTCCCCACAGGATCATCATGAGCTATCTTCTTTCTGTACCATGTGGAGAGGTCTGGATGAAGGACTCTTTGAAGGTCTGCAGATATCCAAGTTGATCATTTTCTGGAACTCTATCTTCACTTGAGAAAGTTTATCGGAAGACAGTCTTCTCGCTTTGGCAGCGACTGGTGGGCCAATTGTAGAGATGGTGTGGAAAAAATGTATATCGGTTGCAGTAAATGCTGGATTGTCCCAAAGTAGGCCTGGGTAGTCTTGGAGTAGAACAGAGTATTTGTTGTGAGGGTCGAGGAAATGAACACTTCCTGCAACAGGGGACGATACTGGTAGTGCGTGGGTTGATAAATTAGTTGTGCCATCTATGAGTCTTTTGTGTTTTATATCAAGTAACAGCCCATAGTTATTAAGAAAGTCAGCACCGAGGAGAGGTTGCTGAACATCAGCTATTGTGAATGGCCACAAAAAAGATCGTCTCAAACCAAAGTCAAGTGGAATTAAGCGCTCGCCATACGTTTTGATTGGTGTCCTGTTAGCTGCATATAGAAGGCGTTTGCAAGCACGCTTTTTATCTTATGTTGTGGGAGGAAGAACGAACAAATCCACTCCTGAATTGATCAGAAATCGCCTGCCAGAGGAGCAGTCTGTAATGAATAAGCGGCGAGAATTTACATGGTCCACATCACTATGTGCCACCTCTAATGAGGGGCCTAAGCATTTCCCGAATCAAAAGAAGTAAGAGTAAAACTGCATGGGGGAGTACACTTCTTCACCTTTTGTCGGTATGTGGAATGGTACTAGCATAATGAACCACGTGGTTGATAATGTTTACGGTGAGGTGAGCGGGACTTTGAGCAAGAACGATACTGTGGTCGATTCAGAATACCATTTATTGATAATGTTAATTGTTCAATCTGTTCTTCAAGCCTAGAAATCCTATCGGTGGGTGATGCTGATGGTTGCGACTGAATAGCAGGTATGCTAGGACTTGAGTAATCCAATATCTGGTCTGCAATTGTTGCTAGGTTATCCAGTGTATCACTGGAAGATGCTAATATAGACCTTAAATGTACTGGTAATCTTTGCATGAAAATGGTTCTTAAAAAGTCATCCTGAACTTGTGTTCCAGCAAGGGTTCGCATTTCTCTGAGTAACTGACTAGGCTTCTTATCACCAAGTTCGATTTCTGTTAAAAGTTTGGTTAACTTTCATCCTTCTGATTCCTCAAATTCAATTATAAGACGAGACTTGAGGTCTGTAAAAGGTGTATTGGATAATGGTCAATTCAGAAAGTCACTTACAAGCTCTACAATATCAGGCTCTAGCGATCCTATTATGTAATTAAATTTTGTCAATTCTGCCAAAATACTGGCCGTAGCAAATTGTGCTTTGAGTTGCATCAGCCATAATTTTACGTTCTTTCACCAAATTGGTGGTATTTTTACCGAGATGCATGCGATATGTGCATTTCTATTCTTGTAAATGTCTGTTGATAGGGTTCCTTCCGTATTCTCAGTGTTAGGCATTTTTACAGAAACACAATAGTCAACGGTTACACTGCACAACACTTGAATGCACACGTTTTTATTTCATCACGTTGGTCACCACTGTTAGAGTAAGCTAACTTGACTCGTGTTCTTAAATTGCTACTCAAGAATGAAAACGGTAAAAAGCAATGATTTATTGTTAACACAGCACCACACACAATTAACAACCAGAAATAAACAAACCTACATAAACATCTTGATAAACATACATTCAACAACGAGGTTATACAAACTTAAAAGGAGCAAAGAGAGAATGTAATGATTGGTCACTAAGTCTATGGAGTCGTTTTAATGTAGATGGAGCCACCACACACCAATACTATGATGTGGCATTCCTAGTGTGATTAGACAATGTCAGGGATAAGACCAGGAAATCTATCCAAAGCAAGGTCTAACAACATAGCACAGTACGACTACACATTCTGGAATTTGTGTGCCAATTTCCGGTTCTCTGCAAGGTTACAAGTGCCTAAATTTGCTCTTGATTCTAACACCTAAGATGTTGCATCATAGAAAGAGTGAAATATCTGATATAGTAAATGCTGTAAATAAGCTTATAACATCTACACTGGAGGAAGAATAACTAGCAATTAATTCTGAATTTTCTTTTTTATTGTAACAAGTGGAGAACAAGATTTACCTTGTTACTCTCTTGTCATGAGCCTTACAACTGATACTTGTACAAGTGATGGTGTCCTACATCCTTGTCAGACAACTTGAATTACATTCACCTTTTAATTTTTAATTTACAACAATGACTATAACATGCAAGAGTTTCCTTGCAGATCAACTATCAGGAATTCTTGCTCTTCCTCAGCAAGTAGTATGGCTTTCAAGAAATCTGCATAATCTTAGTATTATCTACCTTAACAACTCATTACTGACTGCTTGATACTATAAGCTGATTAGCTGTTGTTGACAATGTCTAACAGCTTGTCTGAATTCTAGGCGACATCTCATGGAACTGGACAGTGCTCTATTGGGTTTGGCAGCCGAGGCTGAACGACAGCATCTCTTGATCTCTCAGTGGGAATCTCAAAATAACAAACTGTACAAAAACCAACGTAATGCAAGCACTAGGTGGCGACAGGAACAGAGGCCAAACACAGATCCTGAGCTCGACATGGACAGAGGTCAGATACCAGTATGGATAGACTCTACAGTGCATTTAAAATTTAATAACCATCAATGAGAAATTAGTTATCATAATAAAATCATGGGAATAGAACCAGCTTTTGGGTGGTTAGTCCATGTGCACTTGCAGAGTTTCACCCAGACGTACCATTTGGACTGATCACTTGGATTGGCATGCCCCTCCAAGACTCTGTTTAGCAGTGGTGGACCAACTGAGTGGTCCCACCATGTCAGCAAAATATAGGGATTGCTAACCTGCTAAAGGAGAAGTGAATTCTCCATTTTGAAAAATATGTACTCCCCATGGAAATACAATTTCCACTCTGCAAATTCACATGACCTAACCACCCAAAAGTTGGTTCTATTCCCATGATTTTAAGATCTGCAGCCGTGAAAGCCATTTTTGGAAGTTATCATAACATTGTTTTACATGTTATATTTATTTATTGTACTTGTAGTTTCTGAGATGTGGTCATTGGCTCTAATGTTACAGTTTGGATGCTTTGAACAAATAATAATTATAATGAATCTTCTTTTTATTTTTCCATTTCCAGTCTTCTGGGTTGGGTTGCGAATCAAGGACCTTTACAGTTTTCTATTTCTCACAATTCCCCAGGACGATGACACCAGGAACTGTGTGTCGCTTCTATGGTACACCCTAATCATTTCCAACGCCTCAATTCACTTTCAGTCATTTTATAAGCTATTAGTATGATGTGCTCGGTACATCCAAAGGCATTTCATACCTACTGCCAGGAGATTTTCAGGCCACCCCTATCACGGGGAAACATATGCCTTTTGTAACTGTCCCTAACATGGAGTGCAGACGCTGCTAGATGCACTTTTGTGGTATTACCTCCACCAAGGAACCATCAGCCATTCTAAAGAGCCTCATCTGCCCGAAGCATTGGCCTCTTTAGATTATACTCATATTTATCTCTGAGTCCAAGGCTGCCTCTTCCACCATACCAAACACCACCTTCTCTGCCTGGTGCTGCCTCCCCTTTCCTCCACCACTCCTTACATACACACGTCCACGACATGTTTGATCACCGAACTGTGCAGTCAATTTCTGGCAAATAACCACCGCTGTAACTCCTTCACGAGCAAGAAATTTTATAATTATGTATTGTGCAGTGGAGGGGTGCACCTGTTGCTCCAACATCGTGAGCGTTACTGATGAAACGGCAGGAAATATCTAACAATACGCTCCCCCCACTCCTAACAATCCCGCCTAAGCATAGCAGAAGCGCGGGGCCAGTCCTACTGACTGTTGATGTTCAGGAACAAGAATCCCATTTATATTTGATTGAGGTTTTGTCCTCTCTTATATCTATTTACATCTGGTCACCCTATTTTTAAGGGAAGTGTAGGCAGTAAGAACAGTAGGGGTAGACCAAGGTATGAATATTGACAGGCAGATTAGAGCAGATGTAGGATGTTAGCACAGGATAGGGTGACAAGGAAAACATAAAACTAATCTATGGACTGATGACTCAAACAATAAAAGACTAAAATATGCAAAATGAACCATCTATCATTATTCTCTGTCATTAGGCACTGATATAAATAATTCAATAAAACATTTTATATGTATTATGATACAACTTTGTATTGTGTATTTTCATGTAACATTCACTCCTTTTGTTTTGCAACATATCAAAACACCCAGCACAATTGTTCAATATTGAGATGTATTGATAGGAGCCTCAAGATTTTAATTTTGGTGCTGTAGCAAGTATTCTGCAAGTGAATTTCTTCTATGATTTTCTAAACACATTCTAGAAAACTATTGGAATGGCATCAAATATTATTATTATTAATAAAACAGTACAGTAAACTAAAAGTTGTGAGCCTCCATGGCTTAGGTGACAATGCACGGGCGTCTCACCGCTGGGTTCTGTGGTTCGAATCCGGTCACTCCACATGAGATTTGTGCTGGACAAAGTGGAGATGCAGCAGGATTTTTCTCCAGGTACTCCAGTTTTCCTTGTCATCTTTCATTCCAGTAACACTCCCCAATATCATTTCCTTTCATCTGTCAGTGATTAATCATTGCCCCAGAGGACTGAGACAGGCTTTGGCACTTAACACAAATTTCTATCCTCACTGCTAGATGGGGCTTCATTCATTTCATTCATGATCCAGTCGAATGACTGGAAACAGGCTGTGGATCTTTTCATAGTAAACTGAAAGTCAAATAATATTCTATTCTTTTGTGGCAATGCAATAGATCGATAGATCTACTGTCACAATCTTACTGTAAAAATATAGCAGTATGTTTGCTGACTTACATAATATATCAAATCAACATTCTTGCCAGTGATTATCTATCATCATAAGAAGTGGAGAGCATTTGTGAATAAAGTAACTTACTGTAATCTGAAGTTGTTTTTTTATTTAATCTTCAGCAAATTTTTGCAAATTCCATTCTATAATTCAATTAATGGATATTCTTGCTTGCGACACTGAGGCTATCTCCACAATGAGACAAAAACTCTGTTATATTAAGACTGTCTTATGAAAATGACTTAACAGATTGTACACTTGCATGATCATTTATATATACACTGTCTGCCACAGATTCCTCAGACACAGAATCACCTGGTGACAACATTCTGCACCAAGCTTGGACAGAGTTGGCATACATCGAGAAGGAACAAGAGCGATACGCTGAAATGAGAGCGGAAGCTGAGAAGGAGCTTGAAGATGTTCGCAAGCATGGAATAGAACTTGAAAATGTAAGTAATAAGATAACAGGAAATGTAACCTACAGAGTTGGGAAGTAAATGAGTACAACTGAATTAATCGTAACAAGTACTTTTATAGTAATTTTTACCTACCGTTACTTTCTGAAATAAGAAAAACTGTTACTAGTCACAAGTCTTATATAGTTATTTACTCTGCTATGCATTTCGGAGGTGAAATGTCACCTGATGATGGAATAAAGTCTCTGAAGTGCATAATAGAGTAAATAATTAAGTGAAACTTGTACTGGTAATAGATTTTTGTAAAATCATGGTTATGTTTATAATAATGTAATACTTACTCATGAAATAAAATTGTATTCTTTACAATCTAGTAATCAAGTCATAGATAGAGACTGAGAGACTTGGCTAAACAGTTTAAAGATAACATTAAAAGTTCCTCCATCGTTCGTTCGTTCGTTCGTTCGTTCGTTCGTTCGTTCGTTCGTTCGTTCGTTCGTTCGTTCGTTCGTTCGTTCGTTCGTTCGTTCGTTCGTTCGTTCGTTCGTTCGTTCGTTCGTTCGTTCGTTCGTTCGTTCGTTCGTTCGTTCGTTCGTTCGTTCGTTCGTTCGTTCGTTCGTTCGTTCGTTCGTTCGTTCGTTCGTTCGTTCGTTCGTTCGTTCGTTCGTTCGTTCGTTCGTTCGTTCGTTCGTTCGTTCGTTCGTTCGTTCGTTCGTTCGTTCGTTCGTTCGTTCGTTCGTTCGTTCGTTCGTTCGTTCGTTCGTTCGTTCGTTCGTTCGTTCGTTCGTTCGTTCGTTCGTTCGTTCGTTCGTTCGTTCGTTCGTTCGTTCGTTCGTTCGTTCGTTCGTTCGTTCGTTCGTTCGTTCGTTCGTTCGTTCGTTCGTTCGTTCGTTCGTTCGTTCGTTCGTTCGTTCGTCATAGGACTACTTAGTCAGGTTTATGGAGGTTTTACTTATTTTTGTCAGCCCAATACTGTTTAATCCTTTCACAACATTATTTTCTTTCTGCTTCTGGAATCACTCTTCCTATTCTCTGGTTGTTGATTTTTGTCTGTAGTCTAGTGTGTTTATCTTTCAATATGTTGAGTGTAAGTTATATGTTTTGTATTTTAAATCTTCTATTGTAATATGCAACTCTCTCATGTCATCTTTAAGTTCTGTGATCTATCTAATATTATTCTTACTCTTACCCTTCCATAATTTTTCTGCTGATTCTATTTTTTGGTGACCATATTAGATGCCCTAACAATGATATTCATTTCTTTTTCATTGTGCTAGTCACAGGTTCTATTTCTTTATAAACACTCTCATTGGAAGCTAGTCTCCAGACTCCACTTACTTGATAATTTTTATTTAAACAGGTTCTTACTATTCTCCTTGCTAACGAGTACTCTATCTATTGCAACTGTGTTTGTTGTTTTCAATAATGTTTCAAATGCGTAAGTAATTTGTGGCTGGGTGACTGTTTTGTAGTGTTTCAATTTGGTTGCTACTGAGACACACTTTTTATTATATGTATTCTCGGTAAGATGCTGTGCTGTAACCAATTTATATATTCTATTTTGCCATGCTGGTTTCTTGTTCACGTTGTATGTGATTATTTCACCTAAATATTTAAATTTTTCTAAACTTTTTACTTCTTGGTCTCCCAGCTTGATTTTGTTTACAAGCAAAAGTTGAGTTAGCATAATTTCTGTTTTTTCAAATGAAATTTTCAAATCAATATTTTGATCCATTTCCTGTAAAGATTGTATTTGTTGTTTTGTTTCCTGAATATCTTTGGAAGAAGAGGTAGATCATCAGCAAATCCTAGACAGTTCAAATGTATGTTATCCTTCTGGGTTCCAATTTTTATATTTTTTGAGTTGTTCTTGTACCATTCCCTCATGATGTACTCTAGTGCACAGTTAAAAAGAAGAGGTGACAATCTGTCACCATGTTTTAAACCAGTTGTTACCAAGAATGGTTCGGAAAGTTCCCCTCTGAACTTAATTTTAGAAATTGTATTAGTTAGAGTAGGTTCAATCAATTTGATTAGCTTTGGGTGAAGTCCAAAATCTCTTAAAATTTTTAATAATGATGGTCTGTGGATGGAGTTGTTCCTTCTTTACAATACTTACAAAAGTTTTTATTCTTAAAGCGAAGTTATGTGTGCATGTTTCATCCCTCCTGAGGACATATTCAGCCTAGTAAGGAATGAAAGTTAAACAGTAAAATTAGCATATTAAAAAAATAGTCTTATATACATGTCTACAGCAACTCAAATTTACATGGTCTTAGCGTGTATTTGACAACAAAGTGGTGACGTGAAATCTATTTGAAACATCTCATAGTGTTGGCTGTGCAGTTAGGGGCATGCAGCTGTGAGCTTGCATTTGGGAGATAGTGGGTTCAAACCCAACTGCCAGCAACCCTGAAGGTGGTTTCCTCTGTATGGTTTGCCATTTTTACACAAGGCAAATCCTGGTTTTTTTTCCATCGTTTCTTATTTACACACCAGGCAGATTATTTTCAAATTGCCAAAATAGGCAGGGACATCAGTTTTCTAAAGAAATGTTTATACACCAGGCAGATGCTGCAGCTGACCTTAATTAAGGCAACAGCCATTATCTTCCCAGTCTTAACATTCTTTCTATCCCATCATTACCATCGCGTCATAACGCTGCAGCTCGCGAAAGTTCAGCAGACCACCTTCACCTTGACTTTCATGATTTGCTTGAAGGTGAAAAATAATTTTTGACATGCTCAACAACATTACGCTTAAGGAATCATCACAAATGTTTTTTTATAAACCTTTCAGAAAAAGTAAACTGACAAATACAATGTGGGAATTACAAAGGAGAGCTATGAGGAAGACTGATAGAGTACGCAAAGTATAGCGCCAGTCCCATTCAACAGCTGAGCAGGCGGCCAGGCACGGGAAGAAGGGAAACGTGTGGCGGCGAACAGAAGGAGGGGTTAGGAGAGGAGGTGCAGAGGTGTGGTACCAGGCAGGAAGTGTGCCGGCTTAGTATTGGCCAGCAGGTATTCATCGCTGTTCGCGTGGAACTTGTCATGTCTCAACTTTTAGGCCCCTTAGTTAATCCCCTAATGAGGCCAATGACCTTCGATGTTAGGCCCCTTAAAACAACAAGCAGCAAGTGGTCCTAATGAATGTCGGACCCAAAATTGATGCTGTCATCTTCTTTATGTGTACCTCAATGTGTTTTCCAAGTTTCATCATGATCAGAGACTTAACCATTGCTGATGTTCCCTTGTAAGCGGTATGTTCTGAGCTGTCAGCGGAGAGATGGCGTGAAATGACATTAGTATACAAATAAGTTTGAGTGGTGTCTTTAAAAGTAGGAAAGATCACAATATGAAGATAAAACTGGAGTTCAAGGGGACAAATTGGGGCAAATATTTGTTTTTAGGAAGGCAAGTTAGGCAATGGAATAACTTACCAAGGGAGAAATTTACACTTTCTTTGAAACGACTAGGAAAACAACATATAGGGAATCTGCCACCTGGGTGACTGCCCTAAATGCAGATCAGTAGTGACTAAAAATATATATATATTTTTTAAATTTTTATTAATAACTTTTCAGCATTTCATTTATTTTTTATTTTATTTTTTTCTTACTTTACCTGGTTCTTAAGATTCTCATCGCTAAGCCTAGATGTCTTTGGGGGGGACATAATTTTTTTCATTTACTGGGGCATTTGAAAGAATACCTGTGTTTAATTTTAAGAACATCATTAGTATAAGAATGATGTCTTTGGAAGTACTGGAGAAGTAAGAGAGTACCTCATGCACAAATGAAGTTACTGGTTGTGCTGTAATACAACTAAACAAATCACTGTCATCATTTGTTTTTCCCTGTTTCTGCTTCTGTGTGATGTATATCAATCAGCCTGTTAGAATGTAATGATTACAATTTTATTCCAAGTAAATTACCATTCAATTACCATTTAAACTTTTGACAAGTTCGCACAACATATGCTGTGCAATAATGTCGGCCGTATCTGAGTACGTATTTGAGCGGTAAACAACCTCTGGGAGTAAGAATTGTTTTAAAATTACAATGAACTTATTTATTACAACTTTGAGAGAATTTGAGAGACATGAAAACACATTTTGGATTTAGAAAACACTGTCATTTCACAACTTTTTTAAATTAATGATACTGTTCAAAGCAATGATGTATGCAGAGAGCGACCTCACACGTAGATCCCTCGTAGCTCGTTTCTTTCCTCCTCTGTCCTGATCGGGTGGTGTGTTTGCACACATAGTATTGCCTGAGAAGTTTACACTTCTTTGATTCGCTTTGTAGGAGTGGCCTCATAAAATAGCGACCTTCTAGCCGTAATGGATCTTGTGTCCCACCTCCAATCAGGCGTGCAACATTCCTTCTGTTGTTTTTAATTTCAAAGTGTTTCTCAAGCAGTTGTCGAAAATATATTCACAGTTATATTTACAAAAACCAAACATATTTACAGCTATGAAGAGCACAAACCACTAGGCCTATCCACATTGGCAGCAAGCATTACGCTAGGCTGTAACCTATAGGCTAACGGCATGCCAAACTCTTAATAATAATAATAATAATAATAATAATAATAATAATAATAATAATAATAATAATAATAATAATAATAATGTTATTTGCTTTACGTCCTACTAACTACTCTTTTACGGTTTTCGGAGATGCCAAGGTGCCGGAATTTAGTTCCACAGGAGTTCTTTTACATGCCAGTAAATCTACCGACATGAGGCTGATGTATTTGAGCACCTTCAAATACCACCGGACTGAGCCAGGATCGAACCTGCCAAGTTGGGGTCAGAAGGCCAGCGCCTCAACCATCTGAGCCACTCAGCCCAGCATGCCAAACTCTTACACTGCAGAGAGTATAAGCATTCCCGTCAGAGACCACCACCATCCCAAACTAGGATTTGTACAGTGACACTATTTAAATAAGTTAAAAAAGTTCCAAGAAAACACCGCCAGATATCATATTACATCAGTAAGCACTTAAGTCTTCAGTACTAGTCTAAACCGACAAATGCCGTGCTCCCTCATGTGGGACCAAACTACAAATGCCGTTTTTACTCTATTGAATGTCCTTCTCATCAGCAAGTTAAAATGTTTCCTAGTCTTTTCTTCTTTATTAAAGTTCTTCGCAGATGAATTCAGCTTAACTTTTAAAGGTACAATGGTTGGAGAAGAATGGAGGAGGATAGGTTACCTAGGAGAATAATGGACCCTGTTAGAAAGAGTAACAGAAGTAGAGGGAGACCAAGATGACGATTCAGTTTCTAACGATTTAAAGATAAGAGGTATAGAACTAAATGACGCCACAGCACTAGTTGCAAATAGAGGATTGTGGCGACATTTAGTAAATTCACAGAGGCTTGCAGACTGAATGCTGAAAGGCTTAAGGGTCTATAAAGGTGTGTGTGTGTGTGTGTTTTCTTACCAACAAAAATTACTTTTAGTAAAAAGTTACAATTACAAATAAAAACAACTATAAATGTAATTCAATTACTTGTACTCAGTTAGTTCCCAACTCTGCTTACTTGAATGTGAAGAATCATTTTGGGAATCAAACATTATCAGACCAATACACCATATTTGGAACTTCATGTTGCTTAGGAGCTGCCATCACGTATCAGTTCAGACGAGGAACGTGAGCTGTTGGCATTAATGTGTCGTGTGCATGAGCTAGAAGTCGAGAAGATGGCCCTCCAAAGTGAGCGTCTCATCAAGCAACACGAGCTGCGTCGGAGAGACATCCTTATCTTACGTTACGACCGGCAGCGGCAACTCTGTGAGGAGATTATCACTCGGCAAAGACAACTTATGGAAGGTAAATCTATATAATGTATCAATTTAATTTATTTATACATTAGTTATTATAAAGTGACTCAATTAATAAATGTCTTAGAAATAGTTCTCTTAACTCATTCCAGTCTAATTGTGAGCTTGCAGTGGCCATAATGTTGTTCATGACGTGCTGCAAGCATAGCCCATAGGAAGGTTTGACAATTCACTAAAAATCAAGAACAAGCTATACACTCATTCTGGAAGCTACATCATGTTTCTTCATGTATTAGTTACAAGAGTATCTCAACAGATGGCAGTATTATCAGTCTAAGTCAGAGAATTTTTTATATTTTCGACGAGTGTGCATTATTAGATGTTGTCACTCAATGTACTCTAAAACATGGTTTCTCCTGGCAAACACATGCTTTATGAAAGTGATATTTTCGATATTTTATGTAATCGTAATCACTCATGTCTGAAAACAAAAAAAAACAGAAAACTTTACTAATATGCGGACATTCTTTTGTATTCACGCAAATGTGAAATGCATGGGAACATGGTGGCAGGCTGTAAAACGAATTCCAATCATAATGAAATGTAAGAAGTTGTTTTGAATTTATATATGGATGACAATAATATCATTCCATTTGTGAATTAAATTATAATTACATAACTTCAATATCATCTTCACTCTGAGTATCTTCGCTAATATTGCTTTCCAAACCACTGTCATCACATAAAAATATATCAATAA
Organism: Anabrus simplex; assembly: GCF_040414725.1. Classification (NCBI taxonomy): domain Eukaryota; kingdom Metazoa; phylum Arthropoda; class Insecta; order Orthoptera; family Tettigoniidae; genus Anabrus; species Anabrus simplex. Next base: position 335,455,797 of record NC_090270.1, read on the forward strand.
AATTTCATAAGAGCTCCCATTTTCGTTATAGTTATTACTATTATTATTGAACAATTTTTTTAATATCATTTTCATTATTTTTGTTGTTCTGTAATTGCAATGCACATGTTACATGATCAAAATAGTGTAAATATATATGGCAGTATTTTAGAAAACTCTACTTACTTACTTACTTACTTACTTACTTAGTAGACTGTCAGATTTTTTCAATCAGTCAATACTGATCTGCATTTAGGGCAGTCGCCCAGGTGGCAGATTCCCTATCTGTTGCTTTCCTAGCCTTTTCCGAAATGATTTCAAAGAAATTGGAAATTCATTGAACATCTCCCTTGGTAAGTTATTCCAATCCCTAACTCCCCTTCCTATAAATGAATATTTGCCCCAGTTTGTCCTCTTGAATTCCAACTTTATCTTCATATTGTGATCTTTCCTACTTACGCCATTCAAACCTGTTCGTCTACTAATGTCATTCCACGCCATCTCTCCGCTGACAGCTCGGAACATACCACTTAGTCGAATAGCTCTTCTTCTTTCTCTCAATTCTTCCCAACCCAAACATTGCAACATTTTTGTAACACTACTCTTTTGTCGGAAATCACCCAGAACAAATCGAGCTGCTTTTCTTTGGATTTTTTCCAGTTCTTGAATCAGGTAATCCTGGTGAGGGTCCCATACACTGGAACCATACTCTAGTTGGGGTCTTACCAGAGACTTATATGCACTCTCCTTTACATCCTTACTACAACCCCCAAACACCCTCATAACCATGTGCAGAGATCGGTACCCTTTATTTACAATCCCATTTATGTGATTACCCCAGTGAAGATCTTTCCTTGTATTAACACGTAGATACTTACAATGATCCCCAAAAGGAACTTTCACCCCATCAACGCAGTAATTAAAAATGAGAGGACTTTTCCTATTTGTGAAACTCAGAACCTGACTTTTAGCCCCGTTTATCAACATACCATTGTCTGCTGTCCATCTCACAACATTTTCGAGGTCACGTTGCAGTTGCTCACAATCTTGTAACTTATTTATCACTCTATAGAGAATAACAATCATCCGCAAAAAGCCTTACCTCCGATTCCACTCCTTTACTCATATCATTTATATATATAAGAAAACATAAAGGTCCGATATCACTGCCCTGAGGAACTCGCCTCTCAACTATTACAGGGTCAGACAAAGACTATCTGGTCAACTCTTGTTCTTTTCCGACCCAGCAGTATTAGGTTTTCGAGGCCTAGGGAGTCTTTCACTGTCACGCCGATATCTCCATTTTTCGATTTCCCCCATTTTTCTTCTGTATGTATGTTAGTATTTAGCCCGATCCTCCACAGGTCCGCCAACAGCTGTCATAAACAGCCTAGGTGTCACTGAAGACGCATACTACGGAAATGAGGAGTGATGTAGTTTCCCAATGCTTTCCTCACCGAGCCAGAAGTTGCTATTACATATCAGTCTGCCAAGCCCACTGAAATGCATGCACCAACTGACCCTATGAGCAACATTTTCACACCATTCATAGCAGGGACTGGCTGCAGAATGAATGGCATTACTAGCATCGCTCATACCTCAGTCACTTTCATATTGTCAAAGCCAAGGATAAGACAGAGACAGATCAATGAAAGTAACAAAATTACTCTAGCCCATACCAGAAGACATAGTGCACTGTAAACACTAGGTCCTGCCAGCAAAGGCAATGTATTGCAATAATATTCCTTTAAACAATGCAGAAAATGCAGAAATATTATTAATATTAATAATATTATTAATTGGGCTTCGATATTTAGGAAAAGTCATATTTTTTTCTTTGTCTCTATTTTCTTGCTTGATTGGATTTTGGTGCAAATCAGATGATTATCATCACAATTGAGTGATTTTTATTTGTCATATAGATACATATTTTGGCTACATTTTGTCATAAGGTCATATTTTGAGCTATTTTCGTAGAAACGTCACATTTTGCTCATATTTTGGCAGTTTGGCAACAGCCGTAGCTGTGCAAAATCATCGTCAACTTTCCAAATGAGAACTAGTATTCAAAAAACTGCTTTTCTGTATCACATCTGTAGTGAATTCAAGTGGAATACTCTGCTTTTTCTATCAAGATTGCGCAGGAATTGTTTTCCAACAGTTTGTCAGAAAGTCTGGCAAATATTAAGTCAAACTTTGAAATTATATAGAGTGCAATTACTCGTTTAGAAGCTGCTAGCTTAGAAATTCATGCAAGTATTGAAATTGTGAGAAGTGTTGAACTTTCAGCACAACAATCATATGGAATAGTTGGTGTCAGTGTAAAACGGAAACTTCAAAACGTTCTTAATCGAAGTAACGGTTTTTGCCGTGTGTGCAAGATAAATGATGTTCTTAGAAGAGAAGGTACCAGTACATTTCAAGATGAGTGCATACTCGACAGCAGTGTTTTAATATTATTTAAATATGCACCAATAACATATTGTGACGTTGAAAGGAGCTTCTCTTCTTATAAGAATGTGTTAAGTGATAATCGGAGGTCTTCCGCGCCTGATGTTTTGAGGATGAATCTTGTCACACACTTCAATATCACCCGCGGAGAAGAATGAAAAAGTTGTGTGAGTTTGCACTATTTGCCCTACTGTAATGTATTGAAAGACATCTACTTAATTCGTTTCGTGGTGCTCAATTTAAACTTCAACGCATCTGAGTAATATTAATGCAATCTGGGCTTAAACATTCCAAAGTATTTTTGAAAAATAGAGTGGTTTCTAGTTTTCTCGTATTTCAAACCACCAATGAAGGGTGCAAACATGTTTTGACTTTTCAGATGTTGTGTGATCTGAACTTAGTACTGTACAGGTATGTATTCACAAATGTTTGATAAGTGAATCGAGAACAATATACTGTAAATAACTGCTAAACATGTATATTCAGAAAATTAATATGAAAGTAAGAATAAAGTATTTAATTAACAAATATGTATCAAAGAAGTTGCCATTTTGATTTATAACTTATTTAACAGTAGTTCTCTACCCTGAAAATCATTGTTTCAATTTCTAATTCCTTCTTTGAAAATTCTGTACTCTAGGGCCTCAGGCCAAGAGGTTTTGAGGTATGTGTTCAGTACAAGATGGTTGGAACAAAATGTTTTGTGTATATAGGGTTGTTGAAAACAATGTGAACCTGGTATATGAGTGTTGGAGAGTAATAATAATGTTACTGGCTTTACGTCCCACTAACTACTTGTACAGTTTTCAGAGAGGTACTGGAATTTAGTCCCGCAGGAGTTCTTTAACGTACCAGTAAATCTACCAACGTGAGGCTGTCGTATTTGAGCACCTCCAAATACTACCGGACTGAGCCAGGATCGAACCTGCCAAGTTGGGGTCAGAAGGCCTCAACCGTCTGAGCCACTCAGCCCGGCATTAGAGAGTTGGGCACATTAATGAATAATTTGAAAACAATAATTCGATATCTCGTGCCGTTGTTATTTTATCAGCTGCTGAAGTTAGCCAATCAGATCACTTCATGGGCGAATTCAAATGGGCTTCATGAGGCGGTGCTGCTAAACCTGCACGTGGTGCGATCCGATTGGCTAACTTCGGCAGGTAATAAAATAACAACGGCGTGAGTTATCAAATTATTGTTTTCAAATTACTTATCAGTATGTCCAACCACCTAACACTTCTTTGCCCAGTTCACATTGTTTCTGACCACCCTGTATAATGGTGCATAGTGAGCCATATGGTGACAAGGTTATCTCTTCATGAATAACACCATGGTGGCATTTAATTCACTCCTTTCACCATTAACACCTATAACACACTTTAAAATTGGTCCTGATAAAATTGAACAAGTGAAACAGTTTTGCTACCTAGGAACGCTGATCACAAGTGGAGATCGGAGCATATCAGAAGTCATGAAAAGAATAGCAATGGCAAAGCGAGGCTTCCAAGATAAAAAGTATCTGCTGGCCAACAAATATATAAATACTCAAACTCGGAGAGCTTTTGCAAAATCCTTTGTATGGAGCATGCTTCTGTATGCTTGCAAAAGCTGGACATTAGGAATGCAAGAAAAGAAAAACTAGAGGCAATTGAAATGTGGATCTGGAGAAGAATGCAGAGGGTAAAGTGGACTGAAAGAAAGAGCAATACAGAAGTCATTAGAGAGAGGAGAAGAATGGAATCTGTTAACTGAAATTGAAAAACGGAAAATAAAATTTATTGGTCATATTCTGCAGCATGAGGAGTTCGTTTGTAACATCATTGAAGGAAGAATTGCTGGAAAACAAGGAAGAGGATGACCCAGAGTGTCTTATTTCAAGAACCTGCTTTTGAGGATGAAGTGCAAGACCTACACTGAGTTGAAAAGACTGGCTCAAGATAGACATCTGTGGCTGCGGTGACAAGGCTTAGCCTTTAGAATATAATGATGATGATGATTCACCATTATTAGAATTGTTATAGAGTGAGCTGGCCAAGAGGTCCGGGCCATGCAGCTGTAAGCTTGCATCTGAGAGATGGTGAGTTTGAACCCAACCATTGGCAGCACTGAAGATAATTTTTTATGACTTCCCATTTTCATTCTTCTTCGTTTTGCCTCATGACTGAGGCGTCGTGACTATCATAATATTCAGCTCTCTAGCCGATGAACCATACTCCGCCATTCTTCCCTATCTAGAGCTTTCAATGTGGTTACTCTGAGAGAACACTGTAGGGGGCCGTTCACCATGTCAATCCATCGCGTTGGTATTCGTCCTCGTTGTCTGGTTCCCTGGACTTTGCCCTCAACAATCAGCTTTTGTACACTACCATCTCGGCGCATTATATGTCCAAAGTAGCGTACAATTCGTTGAGAGACCTTACACGATAGACGAACTTTTATCTGAAGTTGGTTCAGGATTGATGTGTTCGTGCGATGAGCTGTCCAAGGAATCCTTAACATTTTCCTCCAGCACCACATTTCAAAGCTTTCTATCTGTTCACGATCACGTTTGAGGATGGTCCACGTCTCTGCGCCATACAAGAAGACTGAGAAGACTAGAGATTCAACGAGCTTCTTTTTTGTCTTAATGGTTATATTGTTATCTTTCCAGATCTTCCGCAGACGGATCATTGCTACCTTTGCTATTTCAATTCTGCGCTTTATTTCATCTTTGGAACCACCACAATTGGATAGTAAGGAGCCTAGGTATACATACTGATGTACAACTTCACACCCTCCAATCTGTTTGATATGTGGACTGTTGTTGTTCTTACGATCAACAATCATGACTTTGGTTTTCTGTCGATTTAGGCGTAATCCAATTTCTAGGCTTGCTTCCTCTACTCTCTTGATCAGCTCTGTCAACTCCTCTTCAGATGATGCTATCAAGGTGGTGTCATCAGCAAATCTCAGATTGTTGATCTTGCATCCCCCAATGGAAAACCCTTTGTCCCAGCCTTCTAATGCAGTTCTCATTGCATATTCACCATAGATATTGAAAAGTAACGGTGACAGGATACATCCCTGGCGAACTCCAGCCCTTGTACGAAACTGCTGAGACTGTTTGTTTTGAATCTTCACAGTGGCTGTATTTTCCTTATACAAGGACTTGAGGAGATCAATTAAATGGAGTGGCAAACCCATGTCATCCAAAGATGGTTCCATTTTCATACCAGATACATTAAATGCCATGGCTCTACCTTAATTAAGGCTATGGATACTCTCCTTCCAGTCCTAGCCCTGTGCTAACCCCCTCTTGTCAAAACCGCGTCTGAGTTAATGTGAACAACACTAGAGGGCCGATGACCTTCGATGTTAGGCCCCTTTAAACAACAAGCATCATAAAACACTAGCCACCAAGCAAATTAGCTGTAAAGTTAGGAGCACGCAGCTGTGGGCTTGCATTCAGGAGAAAGCGGGTTCGAATCCCACCGTTGTCAGCCCTGAAGATGGTTTCTTGTGGTTTCCCCATTTTTCACACTGGGCAAATGCTACGGCTATACCTTGATGCAAGCGTAATGGACTAGTATAACTTGGAAACAATTCTCTAACCCATGGGTAAATAATGGAAATATCAAGCTTGATGATGATGATGATGATGATGATGATGATGATGATGATGATGATGATTATTATTATTATTATTATTATTATTATTATTATTTTTATGACTTTGTGAAGTGTGGCTATAAAGTTGTTTACATCTATTATTATTATTGACATAGCTATGTATGGACTTTATTTGGTATAAATCGTGATCATAATATTTGTGACATTATGTCATGATACATTTGCTGTATGTATATTAATATGAGTGTTTTTAATGTAAGAAGACATAATGAATAGTATATAATTTATTATTACCTGTAAATATGATGTATAAATCCAGCGTATTGTTGTGCAACACAGGGTAAGATTCCAGAATAATACATCTTGCCAATAGAATTGTGTAGAAAATTCCTTTCATTGTAAACAGGCTATTGGAGACTCTTGAAATTACGAGAAAACATGTTGTGTCTTGTTCTTCTAGAAGCCTGGCCAGCCATTGTATATAAAGAGGCAGTGTTGGGAGTTGAGTTGAGTTGTTTAGTGAGACTTGTAGTGGAAGTCGTTAGTCAAGTATGTGAACTTTGTTGGGTTGGTAGTTCGTTAACATGCAAGTGTTGCAGTCTTCTTCTGCTTCTTCTTCATAGCAGTGTTTTGTTCAAGAGGGCAGTTACGATGTGTGTGTGTGTGTGTGTGTGTGTGTGTGTGTGTGTGTGTGTGTGTGTGTGTGTGTGTGTAATTTGTAAATAAAACTGTACATAATCAACAGCATTTCATGTGTGCGCCTTTGTAGTTGCAACAACCTTAACACATTCACTCCCAGCTCCCTATGCGGGTATTTAATCGTGCAGCCCAGCCAATTTTAGATGCCACCCTGACCTAAATGTAACACACTCCTATACTATAAACCCTGAGAATTTGTACATACCTTCACAAGATGATCCAGTATGATTCTTTACTTGCCATGACTATTCATTGTATCACTGAGCGCCACTCAAATTCCAACCACACACTCCAGAGATCTTGGGACTGGCGCGTGTTTATTTAGCACAAATCCCATATTGCAGTAAGTTACCCCAAGCTGTAGTAAAGCATTCATCTTCCCACATCTAGCGGCAAACTGATCTACTGTGTCATCTACCAAACATTTGAACATAGAAAGTTCGTGCAAATTCAAATCCGACTAAGGTTGGATATGGTATTTTACACACATGAATCCTAATCCAGCCATGTTCAGATATAAGTGTGGATGTGTTATTTAAGGCTACAACCTCTACCTTCCCAATCCTTTCCCATCCTTCCATCGCCGAAAATCTTTGATGTGTTAGTGGGACATTGCAAAAGTAGCAAAACAGGAAACACAAACCAAAAAGGAGAAGAAAAAGAAAAGAAGTGATTGTGGTTTGTTCTGAGGAAAAGAATTGGATTTCCTTGAGATGTAGAGTAGCTAGGCAGTTTGTCTCATTTATTATCATTATGTGCTTTCAAAGTTTATCCCTTTGTTTGTCCAACCCTTGTCCCGTTTCTCTACGAGGTCAGGTATGACATGAGATGAATCTGTCATGGTGGGATTTTATGACTGGATGCCCTTCCTGACATCAACCTCATCAGAGGAGTTAATGGTATGAAATGAATGACGTGATATGTGATAGCAGGAAGGGAGAGGGTGAAACCCGGTGCCAGCACATAGCCTACTCCTGTCAAATAGCACCAAGGGATCTGCACAAGGCTAAATGTCTCCATCCGAGGGATGGATCGCCATCAACAGCGTCATACGCCCTCACTCCATACGAGCACTGCAGAGAGGTTTGGAATTGAATCCAGGCTTTTGGCACGCAATCTAGTGATTAGAAATTGTATACCACCACCTCCCCTACCCTGCCGGCCAAAGTTCTGATGGTGAAAATTTTTTCGACCAACGGGACGCGAACTGGCTAACCTCTGTGTTGGACCAGGCAGGCTTTGAAGTTTATAACTGTAACATGCAGCAAGGCCAAGTCACAAAACTGAATCCTAGCTCAGTGTTATTAGAGTATACTGTAATATTTCATGTTTGGGATATTTCAGAAGAATTATCATATTGTACTTTTTTACTTTACTTGATTGCAGAAGGCTGTCTATCGTTACCACCAGACCTGCAAGAACTCTACCGACTATATCAGCGGGAGATACATGCAGCTACATATAATGAAGCCAGCCCTGTCTTGCAGGTATACCACAAAAATCTAATGAATTTCATTTCACGATATACACAAGGAAATAAAAATATTGAAACAAGAAAACTGTAAAAGGAGGTTTAAAATTTACAAAGTTCATGCTTTGATCAGTTCTTGTACAAGAGTTTTTAAAAGAATTACCTTCAAGTAATTCATCCTTAACCCATTAGTCAGATTTGGACATCAATGAGTTGAACCAGAAAAGGTGAAGAAAGAGAGTGCTGTAAATTTAAATATCACCCTCACAAAATGAATATAAGGGAACTATGGAAATTTTTGCAAATACATAGAGATACACTCAGTATTCTATGAAAAATATCCATCAATGTATACATAAATTCATGTGGTGCAGTGTTCATTCTGGCATACCCCCATTAGAGGTGAGCTGCTTGTAACTTATAACCATATGCTAGCCAACTAGTCTGTAATTTCAGAGGTCAATTTTTGAGTGTAACATAAAGGCAGTTAAAGTTTTTCCTACAAATTTGTTGTCATTAGTCACAAGCATTTGTAGCTTATATCAGTTCTCCATATTTAGATATACAGTTGTCCAACTCAAATATCTTCTGATCTGTGAAAGATATAGATAAACATTCTGTTTTCAAGTTCCTAAATTGTATTAAGGGGATCATAAAGTACACAAGAACCTCATTTATCCGGATTAAGTGGGATCGGAACTGATCTGGATTATTGAAAATCTGGATAATCTGAAAAACAAATACAGTACATGTTATATTATTTATTAACATAAGTTGTGCAGTAATACCTTTTTTCAGTTGTACAAAAAAAATATAAGAACACTTTTCTTACACTTACAACTCTGTTTTATGCACTAAAATAATGTGTACATTTTTTTTCTGTTTTAAATTTGTATAATGTTTGTGCACAGCACGGTCATGAAGACATTTTACTAACAACAGTTCTGCCGGTGTAGTTTTAGTCTAAGATTCTAAATAGGCCATCAGTTTATCCAGCTGCACTGTTGCCTCTCCATGAGTCATTGTTTCTTCTGATGGAGCGCCAGTTTCATTTCCGAATTCACCATCAGTGAATTAGTAGTGTGTTGCATTCAGAAGAGCATGGGTTTGAATCCCACCTCGGCCATCCTGGGAATGGTTTTGTACAGTTTCCCATTCTCAATTCCAGGCGAATGCAAGGTCGGTACCTTTGATAGACCGTGGCTAAATTACTTCCAATTTCTTCATTTGACCACTGAATATTCATCATCATCTTGAAAACTATGTCAAACTTGAATATGAGCCAGCTAATAAAAACTGGAACTCATGTATTTTCTGCAGTTCTGAATAGTATTCCTGATTTGTAGATTGATGAAATAAATCACTCCACTGGGAATCCATTTCCCTGAAGAAAAATCTACCACTTTGAACATCTACACTTTCAGAGCTTGATATTAGTCAAGCAACTTAACGTCATCTGCTTGTCCCCTCGTGCACTTTGTGCAAGAAAACAAATGATCAAAATGGAGGAGCACAGGAGCAGTTTTTTTTTACTTCATCCATTGAAAAGAAGAAAATTCTTGCACAGGCACTTCCACATCTCCAAGTAATCTATCAGTACGATAAGAATTTTTAAAAATAAATGCCTTGATCAAGCTGGTGGAGGTAAGTAGTATTTGTTTAATGTAAAAGTTAAGCTTCAGATTAAATATAACATTGAACAAATACTGGTTAAATCCACCAACTTGACAAAGGCACTTTTTTCTTATCCTTATCATTCATATTTATGTCATTTACAAAAATAATGGAAGTTGGCACCACTGTCTGTTAACTGTCCAAGATTGAGTTTTTCTCTTATCTTCAAGTCTTTGCTGAAGTTATATTTGGAGAATCTTTTCAACTAAATGCTGCTCTTCTGTGACATTAAACAGTGGTAAGCTGCTTGATTTCTTTGAATGAACTTTGTTCCAGTTATTTTCTATTGCTGATATAGAAATTCTGTATTTCTGAGAAGGTTTTCTAAATAACAGATTACAGCACTTGATAGAAGCAAGTGTTTCCTGTAGAGCTTGCTGTGAATAATTGGCTGACAGGCTTTCTCTTATACTTTCGTGATATGTCCAAACTCAGAACAGATTCCCCTGTTAGGAGCAGTTAAAGCAAAAAGTAAATAAGAACAAATGAAAAGTTAACAGTTAAATAAAACAAATTTACAAAAAATTAGGTTCATCAATGCTCATCGTCCATAATATAAGGAATATAAGGAAATAATATATAATAAATAATAATAATAATAATAATAATAATAATAATAATAATATAATATAATATAATATAATATAATATAATATAATATAATATAATATAATATAATATAATATAATTAATAATAATAATAATAATAATAATAATAATAATAATAATAATAATAATAATAATAATAATAAATAATATATAATAAATAATATAAGGAAAGATCTTCACTGGGGTAATCACATAAATGGGATTGTAAATAAAGGATACAGATCTCTGCACATGGTTATGAGGGTGTTTAGGGGTTGTAGTAACGATGTAAAGGAGAGGGCATATAAGTCTCTGGTAAGACCCTAACTAGAGTATGGTTCCAGTGTATGGGACCCTCACCAGGATTACCTGATTCAAGAACTGGAAAAAATCCAAAGAAAAGCAGCTCGATTTGTTCTGGGTGATTTCCGACAAAAGAGTAGTGTTACAAAAATGTTGCAATGTTTGGGTTGGGAAGAATTGAGAGAAAGAAGAAGAGCTGCTCGACTAAGTGGTATGTAATACCAATATAAATGGTCCGTTATTGGACATTATAAATTTTCCAGCTAACTCATTCCTGGCTGCCAGCGTTTCGCCCTCGTGTGCTAGGCTGGGCTCATCAGTTGGTACCTAGCACACCTACCAAGACGCTGGCTAGTGCATACCGGGGAGGCCACTGCGTAGGCTAATTGTAGCCACCGGCAGTGCCAATGCACTATGAGACACTTCGTCTCATTATCAAAAATTGATGCCTGCTTGGCCATCAGATGATTAGATGTTGATTCCCATAGTGAATCTGAAATATTTGTTCCGAATGAGTAAATTTATAATACCAATATAAATGGTCCGTTATTGGACATTATAAATTTTCCAGCTAACTCATTCCTGGCTGCCAGCGTTTCGCCCTCGTGTGCTAGGCTGGGCTCATCAGTTGGTACCTAGCACACCTACCAAGACGCTGGCTAGTGCATACCGGGGAGGCCACTGCGTAGGTTAATTGTAGCCACCGGCAGTGCCAATGCACTATGAGACACTTCGTCTCATTATCAAAAATTGATGCCTGCTTGGCCATCAGATGATTAGATGTTGATTCCCATAGGGAATCTGAAATATTTGTTCCGAATGAGTAAATTTATAATACCAATATAAATGGTCCGTTATTGGACATTATAAATTTTCCAGCTAACTCATTCCTGGCTGCCAGCGTTTCGCCCTCGTGTGCTAGGCTGGGCTCATCAGTTGGTACCTAGCACACCTACCAAGACGCTGGCTAGTGCATACCGGGGAGGCCACTGCGTAGGCTAATTGTAGCCACCGGCAGTGCCAATGCACTATGAGACACTTCGTCTCATTATCAAAAATTGATGCCTGCTTGGCCATCAGATGATTAGATGTTGATTCCCATAGGGAATCTGAAATATTTGTTCCGAATGAGTAAATTTATAATACCAATATAAATGGTCCGTTATTGGACATTATAAATTTTCCAGCTAACTCATTCCTGGCTGCCAGCGTTTCGCCCTCGTGTGCTAGGCTGGGCTCATCAGTTGGTACCTAGCACACCTACCAAGACGCTGGCTAGTGCATACCGGGGAGGCCACTGCGTAGGCTAATTGTAGCCACCGGCAGTGCCAATGCACTATGAGACACTTCGTCTCATTATCAAAAATTGATGCCTGCTTGGCCATCAGATGATTAGATGTTGATTCCCATAGGGAATCTGAAATATTTGTTCCGAATGAGTAAATTTATAATACCAATATAAATGGTCCGTTATTGGACATTATAAATTTTCCAGCTAACTCATTCCTGGCTGCCAGCGTTTCGCCCTCGTGTGCTAGGCTGGGCTCATCAGTCGGTACCTAGCACACCTACCAAGACGCTGGCTAGTGCATACCGGGGAGGCCACTGCGTAGGCTAATTGTAGCCACCGGCAGTGCCAATGCACTATGAGACACTTCGTCTCATTATCAAAAATTGATGCCTGCTTGGCCATCAGATGATTAGATGTTGATTCCCATAGGGAATCTGAAATATTTGTTCCGAATGAGTAAATTTATAATACCAATATAAATGGTCCGTTATTGGACATTATAAATTTTCCAGCTAACTCATTCCTGGCTGCCAGCGTTTCGCCCTCGTGTGCTAGGCTGGGCTCATCAGTTGGTACCTAGCACACCTACCAAGACGCTGGCTAGTGCATACCGGGGAGTGTCTCATAGTGCATTGGCACTGCCGGTGGCTACAATTAGCCTACGCAGTGGCCTCCCCGGTATGCATCTGATGGCCAAGCAGGCATCAATTTTTGATAATGAGACGAAGTGTCTCATAGTGCATTGGCACTGCCGGTGGCTACAATTAGCCTACGCAGTGGCCTCCCCGGTATGCACTAGCCAGCGTCTTGGTAGGTGTGCTAGGTACCAACTGATGAGCCCAGCCTAGCACACGAGGGCGAAACGCTGGCAGCCAGGAATGAGTTAGCTGGAAAATTTATAATGTCCAATAACGGACCATTTATATTGGTATTATAAATTTACTCATTCGGAACAAATATTTCAGATTCCCTATGGGAATCAACATCTAATCATCTGATGGCCAAGCAGGCATCAATTTTTGATAATGAGACGAAGTGTCTCATAGTGCATTGGCACTGCCGGTGGCTACAATTAGCCTACGCAGTGGCCTCCCCGGTATGCACTAGCCAGCGTCTTGGTAGGTGTGCTAGGTACCAACTGATGAGCACAGCCTAGCACACGAGGGCGAAACGCTGGCAGCCAGGAATGAGTTAGCTGGAAAATTTATAATGTCCAATAACGGACCATTTATATTGGTATTATAAATTTACTCATTCGGAACAAATATTTCAGATTCCCTATGGGAATCAACATCTAATCATAAGTGGTATGTTCCGAGCTGTCAGCGGAGAGATGGCGTGGAATGACATTAGTAGACGAATAAGTTTGAATGGCGTTTATAAAAGTAGGAAAGATCACAATATGAAGATAAAGTTTGAATTCAAGAGGACAAACTGGGGCAAATATTCATTTATAGGAAGGGGAGTTAGGGATTGGAATAACTTACCAAGGGAGATGTTCAATAAACTTCCAATTTCTTTGAAATCATTTCGGAAAAGGCTAGGAAAGCAACAGATAGGGAATCTGCCACCTGGGCGACTGCCCTAAATGCAAATCAGTATTGATTGATTGATTGATAAGAACAACACCAAATTATATTAACCTCTTATGTGAGCATTAAATCTGCTTCAACAGCAAAGTGCGAATGTACTATAATCGAAAGGTGTGCTAAATAGCTAAATACAACAGCACATTCCAGACCAGCAGCAAATGAAGGCAAAAAAAAGCCTCATGCTTTAATTGTAACATTGTGGCATGTCTTATCATCATTTAGACCTAATATGTGACCCGTTGCGAGGAAAAGGATTGAAAGTTGGCAGAGGAAATTTTATAGCACAGCTGAACAAATGTGTCTGGGGTATAAAAATTGCATTTCTGTGTTTTGACTTCCTGCACTACTTATGGGTCTTCATAACAAACTAAGTTAAGCAGCAGTTTGAGACTTCACCACTTAATGTCATGAAAACTTTGTATAATTGGTAATAAGATTGGTGAAAACTGTAATTGTGTTTTACTCAAAATACAGTTTTCTTAATATCAACAGTCAATAATTAATATCCTCTGAAGTATTGCACCTATAAGGATGAACTCTATTTAAAACACTCAGTATCTTATGGAAATTGTAGAACCACAAAAATATTTTTTTAAATTAAAATCTGACTTTAGATCCCGTTCTGTGCAACAGGTCACATTACACAAATGTCTGAACTTTCAGCATCATCTAAATGCACCCAGTTTGATGATACCACAGTTGTTAACCTGAATCATATGCTATGATTACAATGCAGCCAAAATCAAGGACAGCCTTTGATAATTACTGCCATTGACCCATTCTTGAAGCAGTAGGGAACCATCATAAAGATATCATCAAGGATGTTGCTGACTCTTTGAATAGAGATATTTATAACTGATGGGAAGCCCATGGTAAAAATGATACTTGGACTACTTATGTCTACTTAGAAGTGTTAGCTAGTTATAAGTGTAGATTAAATTTTTCTCTCAAAATTTTGTTTTCACAGATGCTAGTACAATCATTTATTGCTTATATCATGTACTCACCAGATTCTCTTGACTGATAGTTAAGATGACATCCCTTGTAAACACTGTAGCCAAGTACTTTCAGAGGGCAATGATATGGAATATAGATTGACAAAACCAACACACATTCTTTAACAATTTGATGAAATGCAATGTCGTATGGCTTTAGTGTCGGGATATCCCAGGACGGGTTCGGCTCGCCAGGTGCAGGTCTTTCTATTTGACGCCTGTAGGCGACCTGCGTGTCGTGATGAGGATAAAATGATGATGAAGACAACACATACGCCCAGCCCCCGGGCCATTGGAATCGACCAATTAAGGTTAAAATCCCCGACCCGGCCGGGAATCGAACCCGGGACCTTCTGAACCGAAGGCCAGTACACTGACCGTTCAGCCAACGAGTTGGACAACAATTTAATTATTCCATCTTTTAATGTGATCAAAAACTGAAGAATGGAATATTAATGAATTATTTACAATGCCAGGAAAAGAAATTAGTACACCCTCTTAGAGTTTTCCAATTCACTCAAGATTTATTGTTGAAAGAGTGCATATGGAGTACATGAAATCATTATATTTACAGATCAATAGCTCAAGCAGTACAGAGGTAGCAGGTGTCGATCCATGCTGAAACACCCATACTAGTATGTGGTGTATCCTCCATGGACAGCAATGCAGGCACTGATTCTGGCATTCATTCGATCATACAGATGGCGAATACTATCTTGGGATACATTATTCCATGCCTGTTTGACCTGTTCACGTAGTTGTGCAAGAGTTTTGAGTTGACGAGTCTCACGTGTCAGTTGTCATCCCATCATATTCCACACGTGCTTGATTGGAGACAAGTCCGGAGATCATGCTGGCCAGGGGAAGTTGCTTCACATCTTGCAGAGCACGTTGAGTTTCACGCGCACTGTGTGGGCGAACATTATCTTGTTGGAACAACACATCACCTTCCTGTTGCAAGAATGGCATTCTGAACGTACAGAGCGCTGGTCAGTGTTCCCTCCACAAATACCAAAGGTGAACGAGAGTTGTAGCTTACCGGACCCAAGAACATAAAGGGCTGGGGTGGGTCCAGTGTGTCTTGGATGAATGCACTCTATGAGACAGCGCTCACCAGGTCTACTTCGTATGCACAAATGACCATCACTTGCATGCAGGCAGAATGGTCTTTCATCGTTGAAGACCATGGCCCTCCATTCTATCTTTCAAGTGATCCTCTGACGGGAACAGTTGAGCCATGCACGTCGATGCTGTGGCGTGAGTGGAAGATGGGCTTGAGGTGTGCGTGCCCACAGTTCCACTCCTAGTAACCGGTTGGCAACAGTTCGTGTTGACACTTCTGGGCTCACAAACCCTATCTGTGCTGTGGTAGCTGTACGATCTGCCACTGCTGCCTTTACAATATGATGATCTTAGCGGACGTCTGTGCTGCGTGGACGTCCAGAACCTCCTCTACGAGTGTGAGAATGATCACATGATCAATGCAACCAGCATCATTGCACAACTGATGCAGCACGTCCAACTTATGTGGCAATTCTCCAGAAGGACCATCCTGCTGCTCGGAAGGCCATAATTTGACTCTTGTCAAACTCGCTCAAGTTGGCTGTAGGAAGCACGAGTGCGTCTCTGTGGTATGGTGCCTGTTTGCTTCACACTGAGCCTTATGGCTGTAAACATTCCTTATTAAAGGGTACACACAGATGGTGCTCTGGCAGCAATGTCACTACGCTATCTGTTGGTTGATGACATTGAAACTATTATCAATATCTACTGTCCCTCAGGTGACATCTACCGTCATGGGTTCAAAACCGAAATCGTCTTTCCAGGTGTACTAATTTTTTTTTTTCTGGCAGTGTATATCTTATTTAGCCTTCGTTAAAATACACTAGTAGTCCCTGTTCTGTAGGGCTCTTATCATGCCTTATAATCCAATTATTGCAAATATTGTTTTGAAACTAATGACAATGCTGTTAGAGTTGGCTTACATTTTTATGGGGAATTACTCAAAGTTTTAAACTACTAGAATACAAAATGGAAATGTTTTCTAATATATTTATTGTATGCTCTGCTTTATCTAGCAAGGTGTTCCATTCAGCAGTTATTCACGGATCAAGGAAAAACTGCCACCAATCAGCAAGCAGTAAGTTTTATTATTGTTTGTAATATTTTATATTAACTTGTACTTTCCAAAATAAGATGATGCCTAAAAACAAAATGTACAATTAAAATATTTCATTATTAAGAATTATCAAGTCTATGATCATAATACTGAAAGATGCCTTCTGACAGTTCGTAGAGGGAGGTTGTTGCCTGGGTGAGGAGAAGGGAGTGGCAGGTACGGTTGGCATGATAACGTGGATGTGCCCACTGCGATTACCATGGAATTAAGCCTGCTGACCGGCTTGTGTTGCTTGGTCTTGTCAGACCTCGCACTTCTGAGTTATGTACTACAGAACACAGCGGTCTGAACAAAGAAACAAGCAATCTGGAAGCGAAGGGAAGGAGAAAGGAGTGCAGGAATGCTGCAACACTGTGCAATGCTCCTCCCTCCAGCACTACCTGTCAAAACACTTCTTTTATATTACGGGTATAGTTATACGGCTGATTTTTCTAAGGAGTTCAGTGCTGATTACCTAAAATGTTGTAATCCCATAAACAGAGTTTATACAGGGACAATAGACTGGACAATACAACAGGACAAGACAGTATTTTCCTCGTGTGCACGAATGATCCCAGGACAGGACAATGACTAAGGTAGTGTCTTGTGAGTTAGCCTCGCTTCCTATCTGTCGGGACAATGTCTTACTCCCCACCATTGCTCTTACTGTCCTCTCCTCGTATGAATGTGCTTTGGACAGAACAAAAAGAAAATACAGGCCGTATACAAAGACAAGTGTTCGTCAAAATGCCACCAAACTAGGATTACGACTTAAATTCCAAGTTCATTAGTGGAGAATATAGGAATAACAATGTCACAAAAACATGATTGGAAAAAAATAGAAGACATGGCTATTAGATTTCGATTGAAAAGAATGAAAATGAGGATCCAAAGCCCCAGGTCGACATACTTGATAGAAGTAAACAAGAATACAGGGTTCTTATGCGATCTGGGGCTGGTGCACACAGCGTGTAGCCTCTAAGTCAAAAATACCATTGTTCAAAAATTTTAAAAATTTTCTGTTGACATCCTCATACATGTTTTGTATTACTGAGGACCTTCTTCTAATTCCTTTAATAATAAAATAGATTATCCTAATGGAAAAGAGCATGTCATTCATTTCCATATCCACAGTCTTTTATTATTTTTGGTTAATTCATATCAGATACTTCTGCATACAAAATATGTATTCATGTACTTCAATTTCCTTGAATCTGTTTTGCTGAAGTATGAACATTGTCTTTTCTTGTCCTGTGCAACTGAACAGTATAGTCCTGTCCTACATATTGTCCCTGTGTAAACTTGGCTTTAAAATAAATTGGCACTATCAAGTCTCTGAGTTGTAATTAACTGGTGAGAGTGGGAATGATACAGACATAAAACTGACAAAATGGACCTTGTATAAGAAATTGCTCAGATATAGAATTTTAAGATAAAAACATTGTGGCTTTTATGACGTATTGATCGTCAACCAATGAAGAAATAGACGCCACAGCCCTGATGGACCTAGGCCTCCAAGCAACTGCTGTTCAGCACGAAGGCCTGCAAATCATGAGAATGCAGGATCAGCACAACAAATTCTCTTGGTCTTTAAATCGCGTCTTTCTAGGCTACAGCTGCTGTCTGTCAGATAGCTCCAAAATTGTCCTCATATAGTTTTAATACCTGGGAAGCTATGTTACCAAAGATATGTACTGCTCAAAGGAGACAAACTCCACAGTTCTAGCCCTTTAGACAAGCAACTCAATATTGAAAACATCCTAGGGATATGAGCTACGAACTTTAGGTAAATAAAATATAATAAAGTATGAGAATATAAATTACAATCCTGTTCTTAATCATCGTTATCCAGTCGATTAGATTAGCAGTTTGTCTTTATCTACCACTACGAGCACCAATGTAAATCGATGCAAAGTTTTACTTAAGCCCTTATAACTACATTCGGTGTGGACATTCTTCAAAAATCAAAAAACACCTGTGGGTATTGAACCAAGGAACACATTACAGAAAGCATTATGTAAATAAGTTAATTTGGCTTGGATTTTAATAAAAAAGAAAACAATGGTAAAGAAACAAGCAATTTTAGGCTGTTTTACCAGAACTGCATTTAGGCCAGAAGTGATTTCTGAATTTTTTTTAAGTTTGATAGAAGTATCCAATAATCACGATTTGAAACCTTTCTGGACCCTTTTTTTGTAGTACAGAGAGCCCTACTTTGTCTGCTAAGAAATGTTTTCAACACTAAAATTGCCACAGCAAAGGAATCATTCTGCAAGAAACAAAGGCTGATGTGTGGACAGCTGAGTAAAGATCTAAAAAAGAGACTGGAAAAATGCTGTGTTTGGAGTGTGTTAATGTATGGAACAGAAAGGAAGATAGAAGCTTTTCAAATGTGCATTACCGGGTGAGTTGGCCATGTGGTTAGGAGTGTGTAGCTGTGAGCTTGCATCCGGGAGATAGTGGGTTTGAACCCCACTGTCAGCAGCCCTGAAGATGGTTTTCCGTGGTTTCCCATTTTCACACCAGGCAAATGCTGGGGCCACTTCCTTCCCATTCCTAGGCCTTTCCTATCCCATCGTCTCCATAAGACCTATCTGTGTCGGTGTAAAGCAAATAGCAAAAAAGGTGTGGATTTGGAGAAAGATGGAGGGGGTAAGTTGAAACTCGAACCAGCTCACATATTCAGGTAAAAGTCTCTGACCTGACCAGGTATTAAACCTGGGGCCTCCAGGTAAGAAGCAGGCTTACTACTCCTAAGGCATTGGGCTGGTTCATCAGTAAATAAATTTAAAAATTAAGTAGATAGGTTGTAGAAGAAAAGAGGCTTATTTAGGCAAGGCTACAAAGATGCACTTTTAGTAGATTACATCGACTTTCCAACACCCTCACTAAAAAAGAAAAAATTAACTAAATCTTAATTTCCACTTTCACTTTTATTAATCCATAGATACATGCAGCCTCACATTGTAATATTGCGGTATGATGATAAACAGGGTTAAAAGTCAGGTTGTGAGTTTCACAAATAGGAAAAGTCCTCTCAGTTTTAATTACTGCATTGATGGGGTGAAAGTTCCTTTTGGGGATCATTGTAAGTACCTAGGTGTTAAGTACAGTAGAACCTCGATAATTCAAAATCAGTTGATTCAAAAACCTGCCTGATTCAAAGAAACTCGCGTTCCCAGAAACATGAGGTATGGTTTTGCATGTTATTTAAATTATTTAATTTGAAATACAGATAATTCGTAATTCAAAGAACAATGTCAGTCCCATTACTGAAATTCAGACTTTTAATTCAAAAATGCCTTTACGTTGTAAAAAAAAATAGTATTTTGCAGAATAATTGAAATTCAAAATTTATCTACGTCATGATAGAATGCGCCTTCCAAACGTGCACTTTCACTCACTTTGGTGTGTCTACAGTGTGCTTCATATTTGCTAAGTTTGAGTGAAATCGTAATTCTTTTGTATTCAGCGTTAGCATGGTTCATCATGCATTCAACACCCCAATGTCAAAAAATGATTTGTACATCAATTAAACACCATCAGAAACATATTCAAGGCCAACAGATATCTTGTAATTCCACAATATCATGTAGCAGGCAGTGCGCAGAGAAGCAGAATCCGCGAACACTGGTAATGCTGACAGTTGGCGAAAAAGCTCATACAATCCATTAGTACACACAGAACAATATTGTCAATGCCGATGAAACTCCAATGTTTTTTTAATGCCGAGCCTGAACAGACTTATGGTTTTAAAGGAGAGAAGTGCCAGCCAGGAAATCGTACAAGGGTGGGGTCATTGTACTGAGATGCAATCCACACACCCGGAAGTGAGAGACTTTGACGCAACCACCACCCTTTCAAACTTAAACACACTTGATCTATATATCAAGTTCATTCTAGAATCATAAACTGAATATGAAATCAATTTTTAGACAACTATCTCAAGACACCACAATTCCCTTAGCTACAAAATTTATAGAAAACCTACACAAACCATAAACACCATTCATCAAGACTCTTTACATTCACAAGTCCACAAACGTGCTGCATACTACAGCATGGTTCATCGTGCATTCAATATCCCAATGTCAAAAAATCTTGTACATGAATTAAACACCATCAGAAACATAGCCAAGGCCAATGGGTATAGTCAACATCTCATTGAAGGAATAATAAAGAAAGTCAGACATCGACTTTCCACCACCCTCATTAAAAAAAGAAACTAACAAAACCTTAATTTCCACTTTCAGTTTTATTTTTTATTTTTTTTTGCTAGGGGCTTTACGTCGCACCGACACAAATAGGTCTTATGGCGACAATCACTTTTATTAATCCACAGATACATCAGATTCTACAATTTTCAAAAACATGATGTAAAAATATCTTTTAAAAGAGGCAATAATAATGCATCAGATTACACAACACAAACTCAATTAATAATAAATTCTATAGATCAGGTGTTTGTATGCTTAAATGTAGTAGCTGTCTGTCGACCTACCTCGACCAAACAGGTAGCAACTTTGACACGAGGTACTTAGAACATATAAATTCAGGTAAATATAATAGATTTTCAGCTATGGGAAATCATATGATGGACTCGTACCATAAATTCACGAATATTGCTCAAGATCTTAAAAATGGTTAATAAATGGCTCTCTGCTCAGTATCTTTGAGAATTGTTTCATCCACCTGGATCAATTCTTTAATACCAATTTCAACCTTAATGAGATATCAGAAAAACCAAACCCTTTATATGATCTATTAATTCCTATGAGGCGCGCGGCTGTGAGCTTGCATCCGGGATATAGTAGGTTCGAATCCCACTATCAGCAGCCCTGAAGATGGTTTTCCATGGTTTCCCATTTTCACACTACCTTAATTAAGGCCACAGCCGCTTCCTTCCAACTCCTAGGCCTTTCCCATCCCATTGTCGCCATAAGACCTATCTGTGTCAGTGTGACGTAAAGCCCCTAGCAAAAAAAGAAAATTAATTCCTATTTTCAATAAAAAGAAATTATGTACTCTAAACCCCTTTCTTTATTTTTCTCCAAATTCCCTCGAGCAATCACTCACCATTCCACATCCTTCAGCCTCAACTTAGGCTTTTTTTTTTTCATATTGGTAACAAATGGACTTTCCCATCAACATCATTCTGTTCACACATGTTTCAGCTGAGCTGAGTTCTAGAAGATTCCTCAAGTGCTGGTATTTTAAGTGTTTCAGCTGGACTTCGGTGAAGTGCATTCTTCAAATTGGAGGAAGGCTGAGAGCTTGCACAGGAGGTGTGATTGTGATGAGTGTTTGACATCCAAATCTTTACTTGTCTTGCAACTGAATTTCAGCAACACATGCTTGCTTCATAAATTTTATCTATAATTCATATCTTGCCTTAACTTTTATTGATTTTGACTGACCGAAACTAGTTTCAACAAATATATGTAACTTCTTTAAGGTTGCAACAAATAGTATTGAATAGGTGGAAACCTTCAGCTTTTGTTTTACATTAGACTTCCTCCCCTCATCATAGGAAAGTTGGAGTAACCACGGTGTTTTAGGGCGTTTCCATGCAAGTACAAGGGATCTAAAAATGCAAACAGTACAGTAATCCAAAATATAAAGCATTTGCACAGGAGAGCCAGCATAATTTGTCCTCATCTTTGAATCGTGTGTTTTTTCTTTCATTGTGTGAAATTATGTTTGCCAGCGATTTATCCAAGAGTATTTTTTGAATAATGTAAATGCACCTTCTTGGATACATTTCAGAACTAGGTTTTTCCATTGCATATGAAAAGTCTAATGTGTGAATCAATGTGATTACATGCATTAACGGGTCGTAGAAGACTTTGTGATGCAGCAAGAGTTGGCATTTCTGAATTACGAGTTGGCAGGTTAAATTCACAATTAAGTATTTATTTATTTTCCACCAAGTCAATACAATGATTTCTTAAGGCAATTTAATGGTTAAAAGTGGTACATGTTTTGTATATTATCAACATCTTCAGCCACATAACACTGTTTTGATGAAAAATATATAAATTGTTAAAGTAATGCTTTAGAGGAAGTGTCCTTAAAATTAACACGTAACCACATAATTTGAAGTCCAATTTTTGTGTCCCAATGACTTTGAGTTAACAAGGTTTTACTGTATATGGAAAGATCTTCATTGGGGTAATCACATAAACAGGATTGTAAATAAAGGGTACAGATCTCTGCATATGATTATGAGGGTATGTAGGGGTTGTAGTAAGGATATAAAAGAGAGGCATATAAATCTCTGGTAAGACTCCAACTATAGTATGGATCCAGTGTATGGGACTCTCACCAGGATTACTTGATTGAAGAACTGGAAAAATTCCAAAGAAAAGCAGTTTGATTTGTTCTGGGTGATTTCTGACAAAAGAGTAGCATTACAAAAATGTTGCAAAGTTTGAGCTGGGAAGACTTCAAATCAGTCACTACTGATCTGAATTTAGGGCAGTCGCCCAGGTGGCAGATTCCCTATCTGTTGTTTTCCTAGCCTTTTCTTAAATGATTGCAAAGAAATTGGAAAATTATTGAACATTTCCCTTGGTAAGTTATTCCTATCCCTAACTCCCCTTCCTATAAACAAATATTAGCCCTAATTTGTCCTCTTGAATTCCAACTTTATCTTCATATCGTGATCTTTCCTACTTTTAAAGACAACACTCAAACTTATTTGTCTACTGATGTCCTCCCACGCCATCTCTCCACTGACAGCTCAGAACATACCACTTATGATACAATTCCTTTAGTTTTGTCAATTGACAAAACTAAAGGAATTGTATCACAAGTAGATCTTCAATACAGACAAGGAAAATGAAGTTTATAACCTGCAACATACCACTTAATCGAACAAGTCGTCTCCTTTCTCCCAAATCTTCCCAGCCCAAACTTTGCAACATTTTTGGAACGCTACTCTTTTGTTGAAAATCACCCAGAACAAATTGAGCTGCTTTTCTTTGGATTTTTTCCAGCTCTTGAATCAAGTAATCCTGGTGAGGGTCCCATACACTGGAACCATACTCTAGTTGGGGTCTTACCAGAGACATATATGCCCTCTCCTTTACATCCTTACTACAACCCATAAACACCCTCATAACCATGTGCAGAGATCTGTACCCTTTATTAACAATCATATTTATGTGATTATCCCAATGAAGGTCTTTTCTTATATTAACACCTAGGTACTTACAATGATCCCCAAAAGGAACTTTCACCCCATCAACACAGTAATTAAAACTGAGAGGACTTTTCCTATTTATGAAACTCACAACCTGACTTTTAACCCCGTTTATCATCGTACCATTGCCCACCGTCCATCTCACAACACTATCGAGTTCACTCTGCAGCCGCTCACAATCTTGTAACTTATTTATTACTCTGTACAAATTAACATCATCTGCAATCAGCCTTATCTCTGATTCCACTTCTTTACACATATCATTGATATATATATATATAATAAAACTTGGGAGAAAGGAGACGAGCTGCATGACTAAGTGGTATGTTCTGAGCTGTCAGTGGAGAGATGACATGGAATAACATTAGTAGATGAATAAGTTTGAGTGGTGTCTTTAAAAGTAGGAAAGATCACAATATGAAGATAAAGTTGGAATTCAAGAGGACAAATTTGGACAAATAATTATTTATAGGAAGGGGACTTAGGGATTGGAACAACCAAGGTGGATGTTCAATAAATTTCCTATTTCTTTGCAATCGTTTAAGAAAAGTCTAGGAAAACAACGGATAGAAAATCTGCCACCTGGACAAATGCCCTAAATGCAGATCAGTAGTGATTGATTTGACTGTGCACATCCAGTAATTTACAAGCATGTTGCTAAAATATGGTAGGGGTGAAAGTTCTGTTGATGTATGCATGTCACTCTGGGGCAAAAGCTATTGTTCAGTTCTTTACAGCAGCTGATCAAATTGATCATCTGGATAAGCAGTAACTCATAAAATATCATGGCCTTGCACTCCTAGCTGACATGTGATATCAGTTTCTTGTGATGGAGACCCATCTCTGAGAATATCTTGGGAAGACGTCCAGTTCATATCATGACTCTGATTTTCATCTCCAGTAACCATGTTCTAGGAGAAAATGGTTATTCTTTGCTCCTTTAACAGTGATTTCACACGAATAGTCCTATAAATTATGCCAGCTAGTGCTCCTCGATGTCCTGCAATATTCAATGATCAGTATGAGAAAGAGGGCGGGACTGGAATAAGAAAGTAACACATGTGATAGGACAAACACAATGTCAGATCATTGTGGGAAGGGAGAACAACAGAAATAGGAGACAAGGACAAACGTGTTAACACAGGCCAGGGTAAAGGAGATGTTCGGAGGAGGCGAGAGGGTTGGTGGCCTGGCCTGTACCAGGAACTGTCCCAGCATTCACCTTAGTACAGGAGAATGTAAAACCACAGAAAATCATTCTCAGGACAGCGGAAGGTGGAGCTCAGCCCCTCTTCGTCTCTCGAATACAGAGACTTAGAACCGTGGGCACCCTCCTCTGCTTGGTTGGTTGGTCAGAGTGGAGAGATGTTGGACTACGTACTTACCAGCCACGGCCACCTGTAGTAGATGAAAACCTACTCTGCATCTGCCAACTTCTATTTATTTTTATTTTTTTCATTTCAACAAAGCTTATATAGAACCATAACATGATCCTCATAAAAAATGTGACCAATATGAAAGCTAACAATTAACCTTTAAGTTCAGACTAAAAGTTCCTAATGTAACAAATTCTTTCTTTTAGGTCAGTTATCACTAAATGGTACCACCAGTTGTAGGGATACAGAATTATTTCCTGCATACCAAATTTTCTATTATTGTTTCATTTCCTTTCTTTTACAGAGTGGAACCACTCTTCCAGAGATCCATGAGGTTCTCAAGAGACACTGACAGTGACATCAGACGTATTGACAGTGACATCAGCTTACGAACTCCAAGCAGGTACGTGGAATGTGTGAACAGATATATAAGTGGTTACCATGAAGTGGTATCATATTTAATGTATATATCGTACCTACTCCTACAGTTCTGCTGGGTCTGACTACTCACCATCACCACTGCCACCGATCACAGGCTCAACACCACCTCGTCCTGGTCAGCTGGAAATGAATCCACCTCCTGCAGTTCTCTTCCCTCCCATTGGACTCCCAAACAGATTTTCAACTGAAATACCAAGGTAATACAGATTCTAATTTCCAAAGTCTCATTAGTTCCAAAATGGGTAAAAAAAAAAGTAAATAAATGCAATGTCAATTTTAATCTTATACCAGTTGTATAGTATTATTTGAAGTAATTCCACATACTGTAGATGAGTTGACTATGTTTGTAAGTACAGGAGATATCATAAGTAGAATTTTGTAAACAAAATAAATTTATTAAGAATGAGCTGTGTGTTTAATAGAAAAAATTGTTAGCGTAAATTGTATAACTTAATATTGTATTCTAGGAAAATTTTCTTCTTCTCTTGTTAATTTAAAATTTAGTGCTTGACAATAATGTATTTTAGTGTACCATTTGCCACCGAGGTAGACCCCTCATTTGCAAATAAAGAGATTTTGATTTGATTTGACTTCTGGGTAAAGGAAATAAAATAATACACCCATAAATTCTAATATATGTATCAAGGTAGTTCATTTCAAAGAGATCAGTACCTTTGCAGGCACTGTATATGCTTGGTATAATATATATTCCTTTATTTTGTCAAAACACATCAGATCTCAAACAATGAATTAGTAAAGATTCGTAGATTTTATTAATTTGAGTATCAGAAAGACAGTTTATCAAATGCTGGCTTACACTTAGGAGTACTGGAAAGGAATAATCATGTTACAAATCAAGACCTACATAGAAAGATAGGAACACATAACAGGTTAAACACAATGAGAAGTCAGTATAGAAAGAGGGAGACGAGGACAAGCGCAAGAATATGAAGGAACTAGGACAATCTCTGCATCTGCTGTTTTTACATCAATCCCACTTTTTCTAGACCATTTTCTTCTCAGCCATTGAGTTTATCGCTTGATTAAAGCCATCTACTGCCTATTGAATGATTAGAATAGTTCCAAATCGAATATTGTAAAGTAGTTTCCTCATTTTACTGTCCTCCATTCAGAAGGAAAGCTCTGAGGGGGGAGTATGTCCTGGTGGACTGAGTGGAGAGGGAGAGAGAGGCCAGCAGGAGATTGGTTGGGCATGTTGTCCAACCATCATAAAAGTATTGGTCACTTTGAGTGAGTAAGTGAGTGAGCTAGTGAGCGCATTGCTCTTATTAGGAGGCAGGCAATTTCTTGTATTGGTGTGTGTGAAATATATTTAATCTAGTGATTAATATGTTTGGAAGAAAGGTAGAACTGTCCAAAGTAAAGCACAGGAAGTACCTTTCAATATCATATGTGACCAAGAAGCATGACAGAAAGAGCTGCTGACTTGTGCAACAGAGAGAGCAGAAAAATAATATGGTGTTTCAGTATCCATGATTAAAACTATCAGGCACCAAGCAAAGGATTGTGATGACAATGGTTCAAGGTCTCCTCTGCGCATACCTGGAAAGCAACAGCATAGACCAATCTCCAAAAATGTTACCATACCATTGACGACTTTGACATGGCAGTAATATGGGGAACAGTCACCATAAGACCTGTTTTAGTCAGTGTGACGTGAAACAACAGCATAATAATAACAAATAACAATTTTCTGAGCCATTCCTCATAAAATCACTTTTAAAACCAGGAGATTGCCTGTCACCTCTGCTGTTCAACTATGCCTTGGAATATATAATGAAAGGATGGTACAAGGATTAACTGAAGGAAATCAAAATTTGAAGATCCAAAGAAAACATAAGTATAAACTGCCTGGGATTTGCTGATAACCTTGCTCTCCTGTCCAACAATGTTCAATGAAGCCTGATAACAAGTTAAATAACTACAGGAGATAGCACAGAAAATTTGCCTCAGAATATCCTTCGAAAAGACAGAAATCATGTTAACTTGCCCACCACCCATAAATAAAATCACAATAGATGAACAGGAATTCACAAAGACATGACATAATAGAATATATAAACTGACCAGAGCACAATATACCAAAAACACAAACAATATAAAAGGCTCCTCAATATCCACAAAATTAAAACACTATAAAACAGTTATACAACGAGAAATAACATACTCAAGTGAAACCATTTCCAAAACAACTAACACTGCACAAATAGAAACATTACTCAAGATTGGAATAATAATAATTAGAATGTTCAAAAACAAAAACTACCAAGAAAATGGACACTGGAGACTAGCCCCTAAGTCTACAAGGAAATTGAACCAGAATGAGCACAATCAAGAAGAAACTGATCTCATTCTTTGGACAACTACTCACGACACTAGAAAATAGGATCTTCTGCTCCTTAAGGCAGTACGGCCCTCTGATGGGGATCATCATCCTACTAGATGAATCCCCCAAGCTAGTGCTGAGTCTCAAAAGATCGCAGAAACTCAAAAACAAACCAGACTACAAACCAAGATCAACAGACAATGGGGTGGGTGATTTCAGAGAAAGGAAGCTAAGATCCCAGAAAATGAAAAAATATTGGGCTGACAGAGAGCTGAAAAACTATTTTTATAAAATTGAATTAACGTTCCATTCAAGGCCATACATTGTAAATGATAATGATAATAATAATAATAATAATAATAATAATAATAATAATAATAATAATAATAATAATAACATCATCAACATTTTGCATTCTGGAGAAGAGTTGGGGGCGGTAGAATACACCCATGAAATCCTCTACCCGTTCTAAGAGGTGACTAAATCGCGATTGACCTGTCTCAGGCATTTGAGCAACTGCAAAATGACCTCGATAATGTTGTGAGATGGACAATAAGCAATGGTATGATGATAAATGGGGTTAAAAGTCAGGTTGTGAGTTTTACAAATAGGAAAAGTCCACTCAGTTTTAATTACTGTGTTGATGGGGTGAAAGTTCCTTTTGGAGATCACATTACAGTAAGTACCTAGGTGTTAATATAAGGAAATAAATTCCATGGGGTAATCACATTAATTGGATTGTAAATGAAGGGTACAGATCTGTGCACATGGTTATGAGGGTGTTTAGGAGTTGTAGTAAGGATGTAAAAGAGAGGGCATATAAGTCTCTAGTATAGCCCAACTAGAGTATGGTTCAGGATTACTTGATTCAAGAACTGGAAAAGAATCCAAACAAAAGCAGCTTGATTTGTTCTGGGTGATTTCTGACAAAAGAGTAGCGTTACAAAAATGTTGCAAAGTTTGGACTGGGAAGACTTGGGAGAAAGGAGACGAGCTGATCGACTAAGTGCCTTGTTCCAAGCTGTCAGTGGAAAGATGGCATGGAATAACATTAGTAGACTAAGTTTGAGTGGTGTCCTGAAAAGTAGGCAAGATCACAATATGAAGATAAAGTTGTAATTCAAGTGGACAAATTGGAACGAATATTTGTTTATAGGAAGGGGAGTTAGGAATTGGAATAACTTACCAAGGAAGATGTTCAATAAATTTCCAATTTCTTTGCAATCATTTAAGAAAAGGCTAGGAAAACAGATAGGGAATCTCCCACCTGGGCGACTGCCCTAAATGCAGATCAGTAGTGATTGAACCCTACAGTCCAAGAATTTAATGGAATAAAGAAAACAGTCCTAAGTTGTAGAAAACTATTAGTTCCAGTAAAAGAGAAAGTAGACTTCCCATTGGGAGTGGAATCTCCTCCAAGATCACTTTACGCAGATTAGCTTTTAAGTGTAATATATGTGAAAACAAGTGTAAAATCTTATTGGAAAGCCAGATATCATTTGATGGGATTCTAGACATTTGACAACCATTCAGACCTTGCACAGAGAATAAAATCATATATTTTACCTTGACAAAAGCTGGGTGGATAGCTACCTGATGTATGAGGATATCTGATTTCATGTTTAATATCTTGAAAAACTTCCTCAACACTTTCTCAGATTATGATATTTTTTTTTTTTTGTATATATATCTCACTACATTTCCATTTATTAATATAGATAGGTTAGGAAAAAGGTGATAAAATGTTTTCAGGGTGGTCAGTAGTTTGGGGCAGCTGAATGTAGATGATTCCAGTCTGCATTTTGCTTTTCTTATGAATGGAGGACAGTAAAGTTCACGTCAAAGTCAGAAGGATTTAATCTAGTGGAGTCAGCTGGATTGTAGAGCACTCCTGAGATCCATTGATTAAGTCAACACATCTTATGCAACATACTGTACATTCAAGCATTGCCATACAAAATGATCTATGAATATTACACTAAATTTTTGCCAACACAATATGTGACCTGAACTGACCCATCACTTTTTATGGAAAGCTTGAGTGCAGATGCTGTGATTAAGTTGTTTATTTGATTGAGCTCTGAAATGGTCTTTCATAAGAAACCCAAGTGCATAGAATGTTACATATACAGTACTTATCCGGATGTGGTTGTTAGAACAAAGCTAAGAATGTATGACTGTTTGATTTTTATGTTCATCTCTATTTTACCAGGGAGGTAATGATCTCGAAGCTTGGCCCCTTAAAACAACAATAATCATCATAATTATCTTGTTGCAGTGTTGTACAACTTCCAATCATTTTACACTTCATTTGTCGTTTTTTCTTATTTTTTAGTTTAATAAACCTAACATATATTCTAAAGTACATTAAAATGTTTGGTTGTTCGATGTGCTAATGCTTCATAATGGATCAATAAACGCTGTTGCCTTCAAATCAGACTCTTGCTTTCCTACAACGACTCCCAAGCGGATAGCATAGCGCAATGTAGTTTCAACAGGGACTAGCCTAAGCCTGTATGTTAGCATCAGGTAGCACGCTCATCATTATCAATCCTTGGGGTGTTGTACAAAGTCAGGAAGCTTTCTATCGAGAAACAATAATTGTTTAGAATAATTTGGAATCATTCCAAATGTCCCCATTAGATTGCACCAATCTGCAAAGATGACCTCATTCCTGCTTTCTCTCCTCTCGCAATGGTAATTTCTTTTCCATGCTACTAGTGAACAACATACCGGTTCTTTCCACAATATTACCAACATTTTCCAGGGCATATTTGCAATTCAATTGAGGTTACATTTTAAATATTTTTATTCACAGTCAGTTTCATACATAAACTTCCATATACGCATGCAGAGATACAGTGTGAATCCCACATAAGATGAACTCGTTTGTGGGCTTCATGATAGGTGTTACGGACTTTTCCGTGGTAGGTAGAGGTGAAAGAAGGTGCGGGTGTGAATGGGTTTCAAGCTACGAAATTATAGTGCAATGTAAAATTAATTTAAAAGTTAACAAGGTTATATTTTCTTTTCGAAAACAAAGAAATAACAAGCAGGGCAGGTACAAAGTAGCAATTCAAAAGGGGTTAGTTACAATATTTACAGAATTTGGGCTTCACGCCCTGACTTCACAATGCTTGGGCAATCAGCTCAGTTTTACCTCAAACACAAGTTTTAACAGAGGGGGAGAAAACCCCATTTATACCTAGGAGCCCTTGCTCCAAATTACACTGAAAAACCTCCATGAGGCATACAACCCAGAATTTTCAAAAGAGCCACTCGCTCTCAAAATTTAAGCCTCTCCCAGGCCACACCAAACTCCACCTTCAAGTTGTCCTCAATGGACATAAACACAGGGGTAAAATACCCAATCTACTGAGGTCTATTAAAAGAAAAGCAGGTTAATTAAATGACCTCTAAAATAACAATTTGAGAGGAGGCGAACTTGCACTCCTAATACACTTTGATTAAGACCTACTTGGCACTAGGCCGTTAATACAAGGGCTAATCCCATGCTAAAGAGGTGACTTAAGAAAAGAACAATTTGTTTTACATTAACGAAGAATAGGTTGAGAAAATAAGTTCACCTCAAGACAATGTGAGTGGGAGCTCGAGAGGGTTAGCACTCTCTATCCCAATATGTCGTTTTACAAGAGAATAGATGAAAAGAGAAGTTACATTTTAGGAAAAGGTTACATGGTTGAACGCTTAGAACCCGCCCCGAAAGTTAAACTGCTGAGCTAGCAAAGAAAGAAGTTATTAATCGGCCATTACCTTGTGTTGAACGGCTGGAGAAGAAAGAGGCGCTTCCCGCCCCCTGCTATGTACTTAACACACTGAAAGATGGAACAGAAGTGGCCTAGAGACCCAAAAATCAGCATTTTAAATACTCTCGCGGAAGTTTCTAGGCGTTAGGGGAAAGAAAACACCCTCCCACAAACTCTTTATTGGATAGGACCCCGCAACAGATTCAAGTTGGGGGAAGATACATCTGATTGGATAGAAATTAATTTAAGAAATTCGGGATTGGTTAGGTTCAACACAAGGGGAAGAAAGGGGTAAATATTGCCAACTTAAACAATGATAGAAAGAAATTTAACAAAGAACAAACTCTTGAAATTAAATTTTCTCCAAAAAAATAATTCTTTGACTCCGCACTAGGTTGCACTATTGTAGATCTTCAGTAGTGTCCTCTAGAAGAGAAAGTTCACACTTCTTACTTCAAGCGAAACAAAAACACATCAAAAATGACACAGTTCAAAAACTCAAAATTTTCCACGTGGTGACATCTTCTGAGAAGGTAAAGAAGTAACAGCGTAGATAAAGTTCAGACTTCCTCCAGCAGAGGAGTTTCAACAGGCGCACATTTTAAATTAGCGGAGTGGAGGTGTACCGCCCGGTACAGACCTCCCCCCCCAAAAGTTCCTCCAGGGATGACACATGAAATCAGTTTGAAACAAGGTCCAAGTTATGCTGTGGGTATGAAGATTGATTGCCAAAAAAATTTATAAGATTTTCTTAATTTGGGTTGATTTGGTTTCAAAATTTGTTGTTGCAGATGAAGTAAAGTCTTTATATTTGTAGAAGTTGAATTTCTGAAGATAACTTTTTATACTTGAAAGTGAAGAAAAAAAAAAAATTTCAAAGTCCACCAAATATTGCAGTTGAATTCCCAAGTGTAGTCATTACTTATGGTATCTGTTCATGTAGTAGATGGTGATGAAGTGGGATTGCCAGACCGGCCGTTGCGGCTTGCGTCCAAAGGAGGCCGCTCGGACCCCTCAAGTACCCTGAGATACCGCTCGCCCGCACTATGAGGGGAGCAGAGGTGTTGAAGCACGCCGCGCCCGCGGTGAACATATACAGGCTGCGGGCAAGTAGCAGGTCGTGCGCCGCACATCAGCCTTGGCCGGGAGGAGAGCTCCGGCTCGCCGTGCACACGTCTTCCTCGCTGGGGCCGAGGGGGCCCGTCCTCAGCTCCAGTTGCTGCACGGCGCCGCGCGGCTGCGGGGGCACTGAAACATTAAAGCTTGGCGGCAGAATTGTGTTGGACCATCATCTTTTTTGAGGGTACAGGCTTGTGGAGAGGTTGAGGGGCCAGCGGCGTGCAAATATCCATGGCATAAGTCAAGCCACTGTGTGTATTGACGCAGGAGACGGGAGCGTGGTAATGGCCGAGGTAAGGACAGGAAGGCAGTTTAACAATCGGGGAGGTTTACAAGAAATGCTTACATATAAAATAAAATAGAAGGAGCAGAATGCCTTAAGAGTGGAACTCAAAAAAAAAAAAATATATAACCTTCATATTCCTATCAAATTATATGAAGCAAGTTGACACAAAATTTACACTGGTTTCACCTGTGACAGGTGAACCCTAAATATCCTCTCGGTGGCTGGATTGCTTACTAACAAGCTAACCGGCGTAAGAAAATCGAGAATGATGCATGGCCCATGAAATCTGGGGGCAAGCTTGCCCGCGGGAACAAAATTTTTGACCATAACCTGGTCACCTACCTTCAAAGGGGTGGGTCTCCGTCCACGATCATACTTTTCCCTAACCTTTTCATGAGACACTTTAAGATTTGCTTTAACCTTCTTCCAAAGATCTTTAATGTTATCCGGATCTATTGTCTCGGGTAGAATGTCATTCAGAGACCAGAGGTTAGAGAGCGGCGAGTTGGGAACAAACTTGAACATCAAAGAAGCTGGAGTAAACTTGTGAGATTCATGAACCGCCGAATTCAAAGCAAAAGCTATCCAATGCAGGGACGTGTCCCACCTGGAATGATCTTCATGATGATAGGCAATAAGTGCTGACCTGAGATTACGGTTAACCCTTTCAGCCAGAGATGGTTGAGGGTAATAAGCAGAAGTAGTTACATGAGAGATTGATAAGTCAAAACAGAATTTATGAAATAAATTAGATGTAAAAGCCTTAGCATTATCAGATACAATATATTGACACGGACCAAAAGAAGCAAAAATAGAATTTAAGCAGGTAATGGTAGACTGAGCGGTAGCCAGCTTAGTCGGAAATAACCAAGAAAATCTGGTAAAACCATCTACGCACACAAAGATGAACTTGTTAGCATTACCCTTTGACTGGGGGAAGGGTCCTACATAATCGATATACAGACGTTCCATGGGGCGCGACGCTTGATGCGAAGACAAAAGGCCTACCTTGGTGGACATGGTGGGTTTACTGAGCAAACAAGATTTACAAGCTTTTACAAGTTCACGGATTTCACCGTCCATACCTTTCCAGATGAACATTTCACGAATCTTCTCACGAGTTTTAAAGATTCCAAGATGCCCTCCTAATGGGGTCTCATGATAATACTTGAAGATCATAGGTACAAGAACAGCTGGAACGACAACTTTCATCATCCTATCATGCCTCGATGGGCAACATAGAACACCATTCCTCAGAACATAAGGGACAACATGTTCCCCAGAAGAAAGGGTTTCCATTATCGGAGCCAGCGTCGGATCTTCACGTTGGTATTTCTCAATATCCCTAAAAAGCATGGGAGCATCTGTTAAGATGGCATTAACACCAGATAGTATGGACTCGGGAGGTGATGAACTGTCGACCTACCGGGCGAGTTGGCCGTGCGCGTAGAGGCGCGCGGCTGTGAGCTTGCATCCGGGAGATAGTAGGTTCGAATCCCACTATCGGCAGCCCTGAAGATGGTTTTCCGTGGTTTCCCATTTTCACACCAGGCAAATGCTGGGGCTGTACCTTAATTAAGGCCACGGACGCTTCCTTCCAACTCCTAGGCCTTTCCTATCCCATCGTCGCCATAAGACCTATCTGTGTCGGTGCGACGTAAAGCCCCTAGCAAAAAGAACTGTCGACCGTTTCGTGGGTCTCGACGTCGTTATGAAACATACGGCTGAGTCCATCAGCAACAACATTTTCGGTACCTCTGATATGTCTAACATCAAACTGGAAGGCGGAAATACGAATAGCCCAGCGGGCTATACGACCAGTACGACGCGGCCTACCTAAGACCCAGCTTAATGCTTGATTATCTGTCTCCAGGTCGAATTTGACGTGTTCCAGATAGAGACGGAACTTTTCTAAGGCGAATAAGACTGCCAAACCTTCGAGCTCATAGATGGAATACTTGGCTTCTTGAGCCGACAAGGTCCTAGAGGCATAGGCGATAGGTCGCCTCCCTAGTTCAGTCTCTTGAAGAAGGACTGCAGCTACTGCTGACGACGACGCGTCGGTTTGGACGATGAATTTCTTCGAGAAATCAGGTATAGCAAGTACAGGGGCATTACAAAGTGCTAATTTAAGATCTTCAAAAGCGGCTTGTTGAGAAGGTCCCCACTCGAATTTGATACCTTTCCTACGAAGGAGGTTTAAGGGCGCCGCTCTATTAGCAAAGTTAGGAATGAACTTTCTGAAGAAATTCACCATACCAATAAACCTGGCGATGCCTTTAATGTCCTTGGGAGGTTTAAAATCACGGATGGCCTGTGTTCTAGAATGATCGACTGCTACACCATCAGGTGACACAATATGCCCTAGGAAAGACATAGAGGGCTTAGCAAAGGCAACCTTGGACAACTTAACAGTTAACCCAGCCTTACGAAGGCGATCGAGAACTTCTCGCAAATGATCTAGATGTTCTTCAAAAGTCTCTGAAAATACGACGACATCATCTAAATAGTGATATAAGTACTCGAATTTGATGTCGGAGAAGACCCTATCTAGTAGCCTAGTGAGCACAGCTGCCCCCGTGGGGAGCCCGAAAGGCACGCGGTTGTATTCATATAAATTCCAGTCCGTGGCAAACGCTGTAAGGTGTTTAGACTCTTCGGCAAGGGGAATTTGATTATAGGCCTGATTCAAGTCCAAGATAGTGAAGAACTTGGCCTTACGAAACCATGAAAAACAAGAATGAAGGTCAGGAAGGGGCACAGATTGCAACACCACCTTCCGATTGAGAGCCCTGTAATCAATGACAGGCCTGAAGCCTCCTTGGGGTTTCGGGACTAGAAAAATAGGCGATGAATACGCCGACTTAGAGGGCCTAATAATACCATCCTTCAACATCTGATCGATAATTTCTTTCAGAGCCTTCATTTTAGGTGGAGATAGCCTATAAGGTGGAAAACGGACAGGAATCGAATCCGTGACCTCAATTTTGTATTCAATAAGGTCAGTAACACCAAGAGTATCAGAGAACACCTCGGGAAACGACTGACACAGTTTGCGAATACTATCAGCCTGCTCCTCAGGTAGATGTCTAAGGTCTAACAACATCTCATCCTGGGTAGGCGAAATAGAAGAACATGACACAGAATTACACTTTAATAGTGGTATTTTACAACTAGAAGCAAATTTGAATGTGCACGACCTAGACTGGAGATCGAGCACAAGACCAGTGTGAGAAATAAAGTCAGCTCCCAATATAATGGGGCAAGACAGGTGCTTAGCCACAAACAATTTAATTTTCCAAGTAAACTTAAAAATACGAATTTTGACCAGTACGGAACCTAGAATTTCTAATGGAGATGAATTAGCCGAAACATATTGAATAGAAAATGAGACATAGTCAGGAAGTTTACAAACCGATTTCAATTTAGAATACCATTCAGCCGAAATAATCGAACAAACACTGCCTGAATCTAAGAGAGCTGTTATAGGCTCGTTATTTAACTCAATCTTAAGAAAAGGAACAGGTGCGGGGGTATCCGCCGCAATCCTAAGACACTCTTTGGGGCATTCAAAAGATGTATTCGAAGACTTATCGTTCCCTGAATTCTCGACCTTTTTGCCAGGGGCTGAGCCTTGGGAAGCAGAATTAGTTGACTCAGCCGCAGCCACTAGTCACTTTTGATTGTTGTTGGAAGTTACACCAGAAGTTGAGCAGGAGGGGGTGCTATTCGAATTGGGACAATTCTTTGCGATATGTGAGAAAGCCCCACATTTAAAACAGCCTTGTGATGAACCAGCTCCATTATTTGCCCTACTAGTTTTGATCAGAGGACACTTATTGCGCAGATGGTCAGGCGACCCGCAAGCATAACATTTACGGGGGGTGACTGATCGGCGAGGTGGAGGCCGAGTATTACTAAAGGAAGGCGGGGGTTCTTTCGCGACACGCAAAGAATCGGCGTATCTAACTCCTTCCGCTGAGACGGCCAATGCTTCAAGTTCCGAGAAAGTTTGCGGGCACGCCGCGAAACACAAATATGACCTATAGGGAGGTGAAATTCCCTCTACAATAGCCTGTACAATCTGATCTTCAGGAAAATGAAGGGCAAACACCCTAGTATAAAACTTAATGTCCTGTATGAAATCAGCCAAGTTTTCATCCAAGCGCTGTACACGATAATAGTACTTCTGAATAAGGGAGGACCTGGCCCTAGCAGGGATGAAGTTAGCTAGCAAATGGGCATGGAAATCCTCAATAGATGATTGCTCGGCAATGGCTCTTACGATTTTATCAGAGAGAATACCAATAGCATACGGATAGATAATTTGCAAGATTTGACATGGAGAAAGAGAAAAAACAAGGGCATGATCCTGAAATTCCACTAGAAATCTTAAAAATGAAATTACGTCACTGGTGGTATTAACGGAAAACTTAGATATACCTCTGAGCAACATTGCCAATGGATGAGGCAAGCTACTAAACCCGGGTGACATAGTAGGTAAAGGTTTCAATGGCAAGGAAGTTAATTCAGAACGGATGTTACTCAATGATGCACGACGTTCAGACTCGTTGTCCAGTGGGGCAGGGATAGTTTGAGCAGCAACGGTTATTCTATTAACTTCTCCCTTGGGAGGCGCTTCCTCACTACCTGCATTTACTATGGTGGGTTGATCAGATTTGGGAGGAACTTCCCCAGTTAACAATTGAGTGACCTTACTAGATAATTCGGAAATATTTTCCAGGAGCGTACTAGCTTCCTTCCTCTGAACATCATTCAGTTTTAGAGACAACAGATCGTTAACCCTATTCGAAAAATGATATAGCCTGCCTTGCACACGCTTAATTTGATTAGGAGACGGATCATTTTCATCAAAAAAACTAACTACAGAAGCTAGCCCAGTAATATTCTCCGTGATCGTGGAAAGAGAGTCGTCAATTTCTTTCTCTCCCAAATTGGGGATGGAAATGGGCAAATCAAGGGACTCTCTAAGCTTGTTAGTGTCTATTGCAACCGTGCCTCCAGATTGCACATTTCTGATAGTTAATTCATAGATCAACTCCTCCTTGCGCAAATAGTTAAGAAGGAGAACATCGCGAGGGCCGGGCATGATGACAGACCAATTTAGAAAAGGTCAAAAAATTCCAGCAACTGAGAAAATGGTTAGAGTTCGGATCAAAACAATGTGTAGCCGTCAAAAGGGGCTAAATTGAGACCCATTCAACCACGCTCTGCTACCACTTGTTACGGACTTTTCCGTGGTAGGTAGAGGTGAAAGAAGGTGCGGGTGTGAATGGGTTTCAAGCTACGAAATTATATTGCAATGTAAAATTAATTTAAAAGTTAACAAGGTTATATTTTCTTTTCGAAAACAAAGAAATAACAAGCAGGGCAGGTACAAAGTAGCAATTCAAAAGGGGTTAGTTACAATATTTACAGAATTTGGGCTTCGCGCCCTGACTTCACAATGCTTGGGCAATCAGCTCAGTTTTACCTCAAACACAAGTTTTAACAGAGGGGGAGAAAACCCCATTTATACCTAGGAGCCCTTGCTCCAAATTACACTGAAAAACCTCCATGAGGCATACAACCCAGAATTTTCAAAAGAGCCACTCGCTCTCAAAATTTAAGCCTCTCCCAGGCCACACCAAACTCCACCTTCAAGTTGTCCTCAACGGACATAAACACAGGGGTAAAATACCCAATCTACTGAGGTCTATTAAAAGAAAAGCAGGTTAATTAAATGACCTCTAAAATAACAATTTGAGAGGAGGCGAACTTGCACTCCTAATACACTTTGATTAAGACCTACTTGGCACTAGGCCGTTAATACAAGGGCTAATCCCGTGCTAAAGAGGTGACTTAAGAAAAGAACAATTTGTTTTACATTAACGAAGAATAGGTTGAGAAAATAAGTTCACCTCAAGACAATGTGAGTGGGAGCTCGAGAGGGTTAGCACTCTCTATCCCAATATGTCGTTTTACAAGAGAATAGATGAAAAGAGAAGTTACATTTTAGGAAAAGGTTACATGGTTGAACGCTTAGAACCCGCCCCGAAAGTTAAACTGCTGAGCTAGCAAAGAAAGAAGTTATTAATCGGCCATTACCTTGTGTTGAACGGCTGGAGAAGAAAGAGGCGCTTCCCGCCCCCTGCTATGTACTTAACACACTGAAAGATGGAACAGAAGTGGCCTAGAGACCCAAAAATCAGCATTTTAAATACTCTCGCGGAAGTTTCTAGGCGTTAGGGGAAAGAAAACACCCTCCCACAAACTCTTTATTGGATAGGACCCCGCAACAGATTCAAGTTGGGGGAAGATACATCTGATTGGATAGAAATTAATTTAAGAAATTCGGGATTGGTTAGGTTCAACACAAGGGGAAGAAAGGGGTAAATATTGCCAACTTAAACAATGATAGAAAGAAATTTAACAAAGAACAAACTCTTGAAATTAAATTTTCTCCAAAAAAATAATTCTTTGACTCCGCACTAGGTTGCACTATTGTAGATCTTCAGTAGTGTCCTCTAGAAGAGAAAGTTCACACTTCTTACTTCAAGCGAAACAAAAACACATCAAAAATGACACAGTTCAAAAACTCAAAATTTTCCACGTGGTGACATCTTCTGAGAAGGTAAAGAAGTAACAGCGTAGATAAAGTTCAGACTTCCTCCAGCAGAGGAGTTTCAACAGGCGCACATTTTAAATTAGCGGAGTGGAGGTGTACCGCCCGGTACAATAGGAATAACTGTAGTTATACTATAAATTAGCCTCTTATTTCCTGTGTTTTAATTGCCAGATATATTTCAGTTTTAATAGGAATTTAGTTCATTACTTAGTGATAATGCAGTTTATTGTCGTTTCTGTAAGCTTCTTATATAAAAATGTGACATTGAAAATTTTGATGCATTGCCCAGCTTCAGGTACCACCAGCCACTACTGATAATTATTATATTTTTCTAGAAGTAATATTGATTTTCATATCTTTTGGAACAAAGCAAATTTTGAAGAGTTTTATAACATACAAATATAGATATACTTGTAATCATCATCATCATTTAACCGCCTGCAGTTTCCAGGGTGTAGTGCAAGAGCACTCTCCATTTATGTCTATGCAAGTGCACTTCTTCGTCTTCAACTTTACACAATTCTACTCCTCTTCCTTGCAGGTCATCTTTAATTTGGGAGACCCATCGTGTCCTTGGTCTGCCCCTAGGTTGCTTTCCCACCAGATATTTGTCAAACTATTTTCATGTTACGCTATTCAGATCCATCCTCTTCAAGTGACCAAACCATCTCAAACTGATGTTGTTAGAATTTCGTTGAATGGTTTCACTTGAATGTCTGGATGGAACTTTACATTCCGGATCTTATCTCATCTCGTTTTCTGCAGCATTGACCTCAGAAATTTCACATCCGCAGCCTGGAGTCTGGTGTTATCCCTTCTGAGAATTTTCTCTTTTCTGATAAGAGAGTCTGGAACGTTTCTTCTTGATAGACAATCCCAGATTTTGTCCCTAGGCACGCTGTCATAAGCCTTTTCGAGATCCATGAGATCTGCCTTCCCCCCAGTATTCTCTATGGTCCTCCTAACAGCAAAGATGAAGTCAGTGGTTGCTCTATCACCCCTAAATCCACATTTTTCTTCTTCTAGCTGAGGTCCCATGATGT
Source organism: Anabrus simplex (assembly GCF_040414725.1). NCBI lineage: Eukaryota > Metazoa > Arthropoda > Insecta > Orthoptera > Tettigoniidae > Anabrus > Anabrus simplex. The sequence continues at coordinate 335,496,818 of NC_090270.1, forward strand.
TTCTGAGCCATTTATCAATAATTTTCTCCATAAGCTTTAATCCATGAGACAGGAGTGTGATTCCTCTGTAGATGCTACATTCACATCTACTTCTCTTTTTGAAGAAGGGAGCTATAATCCCCCTTGTCCAACCTTCTGGAACCCTATCTTCCTTCCAGATGGCATTCATAACTCTGAACAACCAATAAAGTCCAGGAATTCCCGTGCCTTTATCATGTCAGCACTCACTTCATCAATGCCAGGTGACTTGCCTTTCCTCATGTTCTTTACAGCGTTTTCAACCTCTGACCTGGTTAGGGGAGGTTCACTTTCACCCTCAGCTTCTGAACTTTCTCCTTCCTTCTCCATTGCTCTTTTCCATTACATAACTGTGCAGTAGTTCCTCATTTCTTGTCTTATGTCTGTCTCTTTCCATACAACTTGTAATACAATAAAGTTAATTAACACTTCATTTTCTGGGAAATGATCACAATGAAGTAATTTTGCACAGTCAATGAATTCAAGTGGTTGATAGTTTAAAACCAATTTTATTTAGTAACAAGAGAGAAAGACACTGGTTATTAATTTCAATGACTGTCTTTTTCGTTATTCTCTAGGTCTGGAATGAGGACAGGACAGTCTGATCCAGTGAGATATACTGAGAACCGCATTGTACCCACTTCACGTCTCCCTAGGCCACAACACAGGCGAAGGTTAGTTTTACTGATACTTTTAACTAAAATTAGTCAAACAAATATGAAACTTAAGAAGAATTATTAGGAATTGAATATTTGAGACAATCTCTCATCGACATTAGAATTTTACAGAATTTATCACCGCTGATCTGCATTAGGGCTGTTGCCCAGTGGTAGAATCCCTATCAGTTGTTTACCTAGATTTTTCTTAAATGATTTCAAAGAAGTTGGAAATTTATTGAAAATATCCATTAGTAAATGATTCCAACAACTCCTGTTCCTATAAATAAATAAATAAATGAGTATATTTGCCCCAGTTTGTCTTCTTGAATTCCAACTTTTAATACAATGAGATGAAAATACTAGACTCATTCTACTTCGAGCTTGAGATATGATATTTAGTTGTTATTGTTACCTCTGGTATGCAGCAAATTGATCTTCATTTTAAATCCAGTGCAATGGAAGGAACTTTTTAATTCTACATTTGAAACAAGTTATTCCAGAGATCCTTCCTCAGCCTTAGACATCACTTCCCTTGATTTTTTGTAAGTTCTATTAAGATTACTATAATGATTATATTTTTGAATATTGATGTCCAACTGACCTGAGTATAGCTTTTTCTCATGCTTTTCCATACTCTCTGAAGGAAAATGCTGTGGTGACATTTTATCTCTGGCCCTCCTTTATAATCAATCACCACTGATCTGAATTTAGGGCAGTCTCCCAAGTGGCAGATTCCATATCAGTTGCTTACGTACTCATCTTTTTTTAAAGTGATTTTAAAGTCCAGCTCCATGGCTAAATGGTTAGGCTGCTGGCCTTTGGTCCAGGGTTCGATTCCTGGCTGGGTCGGGATTTTAACTTTCATTGGTTAATTCCAATGACTCAGGGGCTGGGAGTGTGTGTGCCGTCTTCATCATTAGAATTCATCAAAGAATTCATCCTCACAGACACGCAGGTTGCCTCTACATTGTCAACTCAAAAGACCTGTACCAGGCTCTTCGGAGGCCACACGCCATTAAAAATTATTTCAAAGAATTGGAAATTTATCGAACATCTCCCTTGGTGATTACTAGAGCCCGGATTTCCATGCACTATCAAATCTCAAAAAAATGCATGCATTCATGCACTATCATATGGCAAAACATGCACAATAAACTGGAAAATATGCACCACCAAAATTCAGTTCCTTTTGAAACATTGTACAGAAACTACCTTAATTTCTCCAAATTGTCTTGATTTAAGCCCATCCGTTTATCTATCAGCACATTCTTAAGCACAGAAAATGATCTTTTTACATCACAGGAAGTGATAGATGCATACTTCAATGAAGACATTTGGACAAAATGAGGTCAAATTGTACATCTTTTGCATTTTCACCATAACGCGTCTTCTATAAGCTTGACGAATTCAAAATCAGGATTTGAACTAATTAATTTGTTCAACTTATCTCTAGCTGCGGCAGCTACTTCTCCATGCGATGATTGCAGACACATTTGAATGTCCTCAATAACTGCGTTAACAAAGATGTGTGACGAGTGAGGGTACCAGGTAGGACATTCCAAGATAACAACGGTAGAGGGTTCAATGAAAAACCAGAGTTTGTAAGCTGCTATCCCAGTAACGCGGCACCACAGAAGTGCGATACAAGTTTTCTTTTGTTCGTCTAACAGACGAAAAATGAGCCGTCAATGATTAATGTACAATTTATGGTTCAATTTATAGCAATGTACATCTGTAAAACTGGGTCACCTTATTCCTAAGCATTAGATATCGACGTGGGGACTTCCAAAATACGTCATTATTTACTCAAGCAACAGATAAGAAAGTGTTGTTTAATTGGATTATAGGACTTGTACCGTATGTAGGCTACTAACTTTGATTGTCACATAGGATGCCAGGAATAGATTCACTGAACTCAACAGCTGCAGTCGCTTAAGTGCGGTCAGTATCCAGTATTCGGGAGATAGTAGGTTCGAACTCCACTGTCGGCAGCCCTGAAAATGGTTTTCCGTGGTTTCCCATTTTCACACCAGGAAAATGCTGGGGCTGTACCTTAATTAAGGCCACGGCCACTTCCTTCCCACTCCAAGCCCTTCCCTGTTCCATGGTCGCCAGAAGACCTATCTGTGTCGGCGCGACGTAAAGCAACTAGCAAAAAAAAAAAAAAAAAGGAATACATTCTCTCCATCTCTCAGTAATAGACATACTACAGCCTATAACGTGGAAAAATTGTCCCAAATTCTGCACACTAACATTCAGAAATGGCACTATCATGCATGTTAACAATTTATATGCGTCAAAATCAGAAAGTCATATTATGCAATATTAAACTTCCAAATATTCGTTATTAAATCCAAAATCTTCCAAATATGCATTATGCATGAATTTTCTCCTAAAATGGCCAAAATGTGCAAACATGCATGGAAAAAGGACGGTTATTTGGAATTGTTAAGTCGTAAAATGAATATTTGCAAAGTTTGAGAAGTGTAACCAGCTTATTGAAAAACATGCATTTGCATGGAAATCCAGGCTCTAGTGATTACCTAATACCTCTTCCTTTAAACAAACATTTGTCCCAATTTTTCCTCTTGAATTCCATGTCTACCTTCAAGTCATGAAATTTCCTACTTTTAAAAATTCCACTCAAGCTTATTCATCTAGTAATGCCATTCCACACAATTTCTCCCTTGACAGCTTGGAATAACTTTACAATCTTAACTCTCTTTTTAGAGCATCATTGCCAAAAACCTATGTGAGTTAACAGCATAACGCTTTGTCAAGCATCTCATCTCCTTACTCCCAAGTCTTCCCAGCCCAAAATTTGCAACATTTTAGTAACATTACTATACATACATATACATTCATAGCCCACATCGTTCCATCTTAAGCGATGGGTCGGCGAACAAGACTTCTCCACCAGTTCCGGTCTCTGAACTTATCTCCTTCTTCGATGTCTTCCAAAGTATGTCCTCGCTGTTCAATGTCAATCTTCACCATGTCCTTGTACCTGAGTCTTTGTCTTTTGTCTTCAAGTTTTAGATCATACATTTGTTTCAGTAATCTGTTATCTCCCATGCATCGCATATGTCCATACCATCTCAGTCACTGTGCTGTTATTCTGTCCTGCAGTCTTACAACTTGAGCCTGCTTGCAGATTTCCTCATTACAGACTCTGTCCCTCCGTGTTTTACTGATCATGCTATGGACAAATCTCATTTCTGCTGCCTGGATTCTACTAACATCTTTATTTTTCATGGTCCATGTTTTGCAATCATAGGTGAGGATTGGTACGTAATAGGTTTCATATATGACTCTCTAACATTTTGCTGGTATTTTCCTGTTCCATATTATGTTTTTAACTATTTTGTAGAAGTTGCTACCTGTCTGAATTCTGTGGGCGACATTACTCTTTTGTCATAAATCATGCAGATTGTTCTACTTTCATTTGGATCCTTTCCAGAGCTTCAATCAATTACTCCTGTTGAGAGTCCCATGCACTAGAACCATACTCTAACTGGGGTCTTTTATGCCCTGCATTTACATCCTTACTACAACCACTAAATATCCTCATAATCACATAAAGAGATCTGGAAAGTTTATTTACAATCTCATACATTGATTACTCCAATGAAAATGTTTCATCATAACTTATAAACATCTAGGTACTTACAGTGATCTACATGAGGTATTTTCACCACGTCAGCACCAATAATTAAAACTGAGAGGACTTTTCCTCTTGGTGAAACTCACAGCCTGTCCTTTCACCTCATTTACTATCATCTCATACTGAAAGAGTTGGCCATGAGTTTGAATCCCACCAACAGCAGCCCTGAAGATGGTTTTCAGTGGTTTCCGATTTTCACACCCAAGCAAATGTTAGGGCTGTACCTTTGTGAAGGCTATGGCCACTACCTTTCCAGTCCTAGCCCTTTTCCACCTTTCTGTTAACAAAAACCTTTGATGTGTTAGTGCGGTATTAAACCACTGACCGTTGATCTCGCAATATTGTCGAGATATTTCGCAGTTGCTCGCAGTGACAATACACCACCATCTGCAAAAAGCGTTATCTGTCATTCTAGTTCTTTATTCATGTCATTTAATGTAAGAAATATAAATGTCATATAAAACTGTCTTCCAGAATCCTCCTTTAAATTACAGGATCAGATAATACTTTTTCTACTCTAATTCTTGAAGTTCTATTTTCTAGAAATGTAGACATCCATTCAGTCACTCTTGTTTTCTAGTCCAATAGTTCAGGGACCCTCATTCATCAGTAGGCTCCCATGATCTACCTTCCAAAAGCTTTTGATAGGTCAGTAGTGATTAGAGTCCATTTGACTTCCTGATTCTAAAATAACTGCTATATCTTGCTGGAAGAAGTAATAGTAGTAGTATTCCAGGTGTGTCCTTCCCAGAACCTATTTCTGCCTCAAAGTACCTATGTATACCCTTCCATTCTTCACTAAATTCATATGAATGACAATTATGCTTGCCTTCATATTATCCTTAGCTGACTTTTGCTAAATTCAATTTTCTAATAAATTCCTTTAATTACTTCCATGACCATTCCTTGCTATATTTCTTTCTAACCTGCCCCTCCATCTTAATCTCTTTCTTTCTCTGTCATAATATAATGGGTCTTTACTATTCCTTACACCCTTTAAAGGTGCATACCTGTTTTCACACTCCTCAACAAATGTGTTAAATTATTTACCATTTTCCAACGATTACAATCATAATTATGATTACTTTTTTTAACTCTCTCATGCCTGTCTTATCAACCATATGTACTGCTTAATGGTCCTACTTTTACAACCTTCCTTTCTATCACATTTATTTTTAACCACATCAAAAAGATCGCTTATACCACCTATCACTTCAGTTTCTCTATAGAGCTCATCTCGTTTTATTACCACCATGCAAAGAATATTCTTCCCTCTAGTTCGCTCCATCACTTTCTGATTCAGCTGTCCTTCCCATATTAACCTACTACTTTTAACATGCTGAGCATTCATATATACCGTATTTCTCCAAATCCAAGACCATTTTTTCTCAGAAACTCATGTGAAAAATAAAGGGTCGTCTTGCATTTGTGACCTAACAGCAATGAACACCACTGGCAGCTACCACGGTAACCATGTTGCTGCTTTTCACCACCCACATGCGCACACAAAACCCGTTGACAATCATCGTTCACCTCTTTACTCTTGGCCACTCTGTACATCACTAGCCATGTACAGTGCCTCTGTGTAACGTCACTGGATCTGGAGAAATAGTGAAGAGAGAATGAAATTCTATTAGCCTCTACACAAATGTTTCTCAAATCCGCAGAATGGCATCAAAATTTGTGAGCAAAAATGTGCACACAAAATGCAAGGGCGGAATAAACTTGTTTGTTGACGTTCAACATCCGTGTTTTTATTAGGCCTATACATCACTAGCCGTTGAAGACAGCTGAACCTAGCAAGCGAGATGTGTATGTAATGGCAGCCGGTTGTACCTGACATTGAGTAAAAGTAACAGTTTTATAGACAGCAGGAATATTTTCCTGATGGATCGTTGTATTATAGAGATGGGTGGAACAGGTATTGCAAGCAAATTTTCAAGGGATTCTCATTGATTTTTATGATGCCAATTTTAAGTTAATGGTTATTAAACCCACAGAAATAAAGAACAATTGTGCAGCCACAAAAAATAGGAATAACTAAAGCCAATGTTCGGCATTGGCATGAAGACAAAGGTAGTCTAATAATGCGTACTGTACATGAAAGGCATTCATAGGATTTTACAAAGCACTTTTTAAGCATGATTTAATTTTTTTTTAAGGAAAAATTGGGGGTCGTCATTGCATTCAGGATCATCTTGGATTTGGAGAAATACAGTAAAAACTCTTCATTGTCTGGACTAAATACCAGACAAGTTTGCATGGATAACTGAAAACGTGGATAATATGATTTTGTGCATATTAATGCACAACAAAACTTTCAATAGTACAAAACATATTATACTGTTTGAAAATGCAGTAAGTTCAAAAATTTAACACATTCAGTAACCACTTTTATCAATAAAGTAGGCCAATATAAACAACATCTGTTGTTGGCAAAACACATGAGATACAAAAAGTGAATTATAAGAGTTTCTCTTTGATATTTTCAATGACTCTAACTGTCTGAACACTAATCGCATAATCATTCACTAATTTCTTTACTGATTCTCCTTTTTTTAAATGAGCTTTTCAATTAATTCAAGCTTTTGTTTTAAAGTTAAAAGTACTTTCTTTTGCTTCATACCCATGACTGCCATCACAGAACACCAGCAATACAGTACATTGTTTATTGTTTGGTTCTTGAACAAAGCATGCTGCCAGCACATTTGTAGTCAAGAGCGGGCTTGAATTTCAAGCTTGCTCTTCACGCATATTCAAAATGCTGTGAGAAAAATAAAGGAAATATAATTTTTGAAAATAAACCTTGGGGGGGCTGCATGGATAATTTTCAAACTGGACAATCTGCACCCGGATGAGCTCATACAGGGAGAGTTGTGATTTTTTGCCAAAAACTGATCAGCAAAATTGTTTGTTTCGGTAATTATGTAATTCCATAAAGAGTCATGAATAACGTATTGAAAAATGTCTAGAGGGGAGAGATCAGCAGAGAGGGATATAATGGGATTTATCTTCCTTCTCCTTCTTTGTCTTTTTTGGAGGCAAGCTGGGGTTCATCATCACTGTCACATTCAAACTCACTCTCACTCCCATCCAAACACTGCTATCATTTTCCCCAATAGTAAATAAAATTGTATCACTTTCTGAAACTATATCACTATCTGATTCAGTTGCGCTATCCTGTAATATATGTTCGATTTCATTCCTTGTAATGCAAGGTTTACTAGTACTGGCTATTTCTACTGACTCTACTGACTGCCAAGTGGCAAATCACCGTACTTTTAGAATTAATAAATTCCTGCTATAAGATGCATTGTACAATATTCATTCTAACACCAGGAAGGAGAACAGATTCTCAGCTTTCAGAGAGTATACTGCATGTCATGCCGACTATGGACAGAAGGCTTGAATTAGTTGCAGACCGAGTTACCTATGCGACTTGGGACACGTTGCATTCAGGGGATGCTGGGTTCAAACCCCACAGTCAACAGCCCCGAAGGTGGTTTTCCATGGTTTCCCATTTGCACACCAGGTAAACGCTGGGGCTGTATCCTAATTAAGACTGCAGTCACTTCCTTCAGAGTCTTTTCTATACCATCATCACAATAAGACTTGTCTGTGTCAGTGCAACATAAAGCACATAGCTAGAAATTAATAGTAAATGAAGTAATCTGAGTGAACATAGTCAAAAAAACCAAAGGAGAGAGAATGTTTATCATAGGTTTCTTTTATAAGGTCATCCTTTGGAGAGAAAATTTTCTTCCATGGTCTCTTTGAAGAAAGCTAGTTAAATTAAATTAAATTAAAGAAGGAAGAAGTGGGGATAATTCTGATGGGAAGGGGTGATTATCCAGTATATGATGGACAAGTAGATAATGTATTACTAGAAGGAAGGGAAATTCAAGACAAAGAATGCAACAGAAATGAACAGAAACTCCTCTCCCATGGGAGATTTTACTGAAAATGATGTGTTACCCATGGATTATATTGAAAAACTCAAATTCTTCTTGGGTCACTATGCAAATTGTTTGAAATGATATAACTATCCTAACAAAATGACTATTTATCTGGTTGTTTACAGTGGTCGAGGTCTTAGACGTGCAGCAAGCGATGACAATGTCTCTACGACGGCTGAGAAGGTAAACCTGTATTTCATACAGTTACTTCTACTTACCAAAATAAGGAGTAAAAATTAAATATTTACTGTCAATTTTCACTTTTCAGGTTCGTCCACCACCAATATGGCCAAACTGAGATCATCTCTCTCCAGGATACCATTTCTAAACCATTGTTTGAACAAATCAGCAAATCAGCTGATACTGAACATATTCAGCCAAGCATCTGAGATTCCATATGAAAACTTCTTTGTTCTATGCATTTAGCAAGTTCTTGAGAGAAAAAAATATTTGACTAGGATGAGGAAGCATTGAAGACTCTCTAGAATGGATATTTTCAAAAACTTTCCAATAGTTTCTGTGGAAGTGGACATCAGAAAGTAGACCTAATAAAAGAGGATAATAATGTTTATTACCCTTAAATACAGCTCCCAAACTCAAAAGACAGTCTTCATTAGTTTGTGAAGACTGAAAATAAATTTAAAACAGAAAAAGTTAATGAAAACTGTATTTGTGTACCTGAGTACAGCAGATAAGTACGATACCACTTACTTTCCTTTTAACATGTTAATTCCTGGGAGTGATCCATGGAAACTAATAATATTATACAGAATGAAAAAATAATTACCGGTATTAAGTCCCAATTAACAAAACAATTATAAGGCTATTAGGCTAAATTTGAAAGGCAAGGCATTAAATAAATCATTATTATTATTCTCCAGCTCTTTGACTTAATTGCCAGTATATCGACCTTCGATTCCAAGGGTCCCAGGTTTAATTCCTGCTTAGGTCAGGGATTTTACCAGCATCAGGTTAATTCCCAAGGATTGGGTTTGACTTACTATACACCTCTTCATATGACACAAAACACATCACTCTATCAACCACTGCAGAGACAAATGGAAGTGAATACATCCCTCCACATAGGGTTAGTGTCTGAAAAACTGGACCAAATTTACATGTAGGGCTGACCAAAAATAATTGAGAAAAGGCCAGGAAGGAGATGGTGGTGGTCATGATAATGATATTAACTTTACTGGATACATTGGACCACTTGAGTCGTTCCACGTTCACTTTCTCTTTGAAGGTCATAGTGTTTAATTCTTGTGATCTGACTGGTACTTTTACATCTGTTTTGACCATAATTTTCTCAATTCTTCTCAAATCACTATAGTCCTTCTATGTGTCATTTCTGCTAAAAATTTCTGAATCTTAAGAAGGATATTAATTTTATTTTTGTTCTCTGCATCTGCTATCTCAAGTCCAACTGCTTTGAGATCTTGCTGAATTATTGGATCCATTGTCCTCTTACCTTCTTTCTAAGATTTCTCATCACTAGCTGTTGAAAAATCCTGTTTCTTGGCAGTCACAAGATGTGAGTTCTCATTCAATGTGCTGTTGACTGGATCAATCTCACGATAGACAGTTTCATTATGAAGGATTCTCCAGAATCCTTCCACCTGGTACTTTCTATTTATGCAAGTTCTGATGATTATTTTTCAGTTTTAAAGAGCTGATCAGTTCTTTTTTCAATTTTAATTTTTGATAGGGTTTCACAAGCGTAAGTGGCTTCCAAGAGAGTTACAGTTTTATAGTGTTGGATCTTAGCATCTGTTGACGGGTATTTCTTATTACATGTTGACCAGGTTACAAATTGTAGTTTTTTTCATTTTGTTAGTTCTATTTATCCATGTTTCTTTCTCGTTTAAGTTGTGTGTGATGATTTATCCAATATATTTAAATTGAAGAAGTACATTAATTTTTTAACATTTATGAAGACTTTATTTGTGCTCAGGGGTTTCATGGACCTGATCTCAGTTTTGTTGAAGGATATTTGTAATCCTGCTTTTAGGGCAATATTTGGGAGAATAGTGATCTGGCACAAACTTCTTCCAAGTCAATGGCTAAGAGAGCTAAATAGTCTGCAAATCCCAGGCAGTTTGTTCTTATTGAGGGTTCTGCTCCAATTTTGATTTTAGGTGAGTTTTCATTTTGCCAAATTTTTATGATGTAATTGAGGTCCATATTGAAAAGCAACGGAGATAATCTGTCGCCTTGTCTCAGGTCAGTTTTTATTGTAAAAAGATTTGACACTTCTCCCCTGAAATTTACCTTGGAAGTCATGTTGGTTAAATTTAGCTTTTATTGTTATTACTATTCTTTATTTTGCAATTTTATAGGTGGTAATATAGCATGTACAGTATTTCAATATTTTTCATATAAGAAATAGAGGTTAATCATAATTTACATAACTTTCCAATATAAGCCTTCATTAAACTCTTCGTTACAGAGGTTACAGCCTTTTCAATTTATGGTCCATACTGAGCATTCAGGAATGTTCTGACAATGTTACAACTCTTTAAAATTGCAGCCTTTTGTGCCACATTGTGAGTGTAGATGGGGAGTTCTAATTTCAATAAGTTTTCTGGAAATGATTTTAGTGTGAATCCAGTGGCAGAAAGGAGAAAAGGAAGGATTGTCACTCTGTCTTGTTTCCAGATCCTTGCTACTTCCATAGCCAGAGGAGCACATTTTTCGACCTCCTTCCCGTATTTCCATCCCATATTGTGGTCATTTGAGATAGCGATGTCAATGAGATATGTCCGTTGATTCTTTTTGTCTGTTAATGTTATGTCCGGTCTATTGTGCGGAGTTGTTTTATCTGTTTGTAACATTTGATCTACTGTGGGAAGTATTTGTAGTAAGATATTATTATTATTATTATTATTATTATTATTATTATTATTAAAAATTAAAATCCACAGCCTGTTGCCAGTCATTCGACCAGGTCGGAAGTTGAATGAATGAATGAATGAATGAATAAAGTCCCCTTCTAGTGGTGAGGATAGGAATTGTGCTGGTTGCCGAAGACCGTCGCACTCCTCTGGGGCAATGTTTAATTCCTGATAGATGAAATGAATTGATTTTGGAGAGTGTTGCTGGAATGAAAGGGATAACTGGAGTACCTGGAGAAAAATCTGTCCCGACTCCACTTCGTCCAGCACTAATCTCACGTGGAGTGACCGGGATTTGAACCGTGGAGCCCAGTGGTAGGAAGCCAGAGCGCTGCCACCTGAGCCACTGAGGCTATGGCCAACTAAGGAGCGTGTGTGAACTTATTTAGCACAACATTTCTTCTTGTCTTCCCAAAATCAATTCATCCTTTCGCTGTGCTTCTTTCTGCGTTCTTCCGTCCATCCTGTAGCTTGTCTTTTAGGTTGATGAGCAAATTTATGTTTGTTTATGAGATTTCTGAATTTTTTCTGTCTTGCAAGATTTCTTCATTTATACCAATTTCCTGAAGATCTTTGTTTATTTCTGCAAGCCAGTAGTGATTTATTAGAGGTACTGCGAGATTTAGTATTTTCTTTGTTGGCCTATTGTTATCCATCCTGATCAGGTGACCATAGAATTTTAATCTTCTTTTTCTAATGGTGTCTGTGATTTTTTTCTGTTACTTCATAGATTTTCTGTGATTCCCTTTTCATCCAAATAACATTTTTGCATTTAGGTCCTAGAATTTTCCTGAAAATTTTCCTCTCTTATTTTCTGATGTTTTTAATTTGTGATCTGCCACCAATTATCAGAGTTTCTGTTGCATAAAGGGCTTCTGGTTTGACAATTGTGTTGTAGTGTCATAATTTTCCATTTTGGGATATCAATTTTATGTTGTATCTGCTCCAGACAATTTTGTATGTTTTTTGTAATTATTTTGTATGCTTTTTGTAATTTTGTATAATTCTTTGTTTGCTTGCTGACTTATCCCATTTGGTTGTAGAATTTCACCTAGGTATTTGAATTTATCTACTTGGGAGATTTTCCCATATCTAATGATTATAGGATGGTTGTTAAATACTGATTTTGTACCTTCC